>NC_079138.1:7916686-8252500 GCF_945859705.1 Episyrphus balteatus | reverse complement strand
AACGTACTTTTACGTACTTTTTCACACGTTTTTGTTAATAACTCTGTTAATAATAATATTAGAAACTCAAATAATGGCTCTATTTTTAGAAAAAATATCCCTCTTTTTAACGGCATTTCAATCAAATTAGTGGCATTTTTAGATCTTCAGATATTCGAATCTAAGTCCGTTCATTTTTTCTGCCTAATTCGATTTCTCTAATCAAAAAGTTTTTTTTTATAAAAGTCAGGGTATAGTTTTCTAATGGTTTTTCGTATGCTGAACTCGAATCCAAAGTCAAAAAAATTCCATCACATCAAGTTTTTGAGATATTACCGTTAGAAAATCCAAAATACAATTTTTTAACAGTTTTTGAGGTTATGTCATCTTGCGTGATAAGTTTTTATAATTACATTTGTAGCGGTTTCTTTAAGAACTAAGTTTCTTCTTTTAAAATCCGTTTAAATCATTTAGATATCGCTTTTCTTCTCCGAGAAATCCTAAAATCAATTCAACATGTTTGGTGAATATTCTCTATGAAAAAAAAATCTTATGTTCGTTTGGGTTTCATGGCAAATCGCAAAAAATTTTTGCATTCCTTTAAGTTTTTTGGTAAGTTTATGGGTAAGAAAATTTTTGACTAACCAAAAAACTTAAAGGAATGCAAAAATTTTTTGCGATTTGCCATGAAACCCAAACGAACATAAGATTTTTTTTTCATAGAGAATATTCACCAAACATGTTGAATTGATTTTAGGATTTCTCGGAGAAGAAAAGCGATATCTAAATGATTTAAACGGATTTTAAAAGAAGAAACTTAGTTCTTAAAGAAACCGCTACAAATGTAATTATAAAAACTTATCACGCAAGATGACATAACCTCAAAAACTGTTAAAAAATTGTATTTTGGATTTTCTAACGGTAATATCTCAAAAACTTGATGTGATGGAATTTTTTTGACTTTGGATTCGAGTTCAGCATACGAAAAACCATTAGAAAACTATACCCTGACTTTTATAAAAAAAAACTTTTTGATTAGAGAAATCGAATTAGGCAGAAAAAATGAACGGACTTAGATTCGAATATCTGAAGATCTAAAAATGCCACTAATTTGATTGAAATGCCGTTAAAAAGAGGGATATTTTTTCTAAAAATAGAGCCATTATTTGAGTTTCTAATATTATTATTAACAGAGTTATTAACAAAAACGTGTGAAAAAGTACGTAAAAGTACGTTTTTTCACAACTTATTAAGCTCATAAAAAACGAATAGCTCGATAGAAAATTTTAAAAAAGCTTTTTTCTTACTATTTAGACCCCAAGGAACATTTCTGCATCAAAACATATGGAGTGCAAGACACTTCGAGTAGTGTCGCGTTCAAACGACCCGTGTAACATCCACAAGATTGCCAAGTGCAACGAAACGGAATGTGAAAAATTCATTCAATCCCAAAAATAATGGTTTAGGGACAAAAAGCTATTTCAAATTGTCTTGCTGCGGCAATTTCCAACTGTTTTTATTTTTTAGATGTGTAAAAAGAGAACAGTAGGTACATAAACCCACTGCGATAAATGCTCCCATTAAATTTAGATTCAATTTCTGCGGTTTGATCAGAGATATCCCAGTGCCAGAATCTTAAAAAGAAAAGAAGCTCCGATACCTTGAACAATACAATATAGTCGAGACAGGATTGGACTTCACAATAAAAAATTTGTTTTACCTTTAGGAAGATAGCTACCTTATGTAAGAGAGTGTGTAAGTGTATATGTACCTTATTAGAGTCCGTCAGTTCTTGGAGAATTGAATTTCACATGACCACATCATCAATCCGTCACCATCATCATTGTTATAAATATAAACGGCAATAAAGGTGTGCGAATTCAAGAGTCAAATCCTCCCTCTGCTCCTGCCCCCATCTCCATATGCGGTTATGAAGTTTCGCACTGCCACCACCGCACCGCACCACGACTATTCAATGTATTTTCCTTACTTATTTATTTTATTGTATACAAAATGTGAGATTTCTCAATCAAATTGTATCACACACATTTTTTTTTTTTTTTCATTTTTATTCAACCTGTTCCCACAAGCTTCATACACAAATGTACTAAGGAGAATGGTCAGCGCTCCAGATATACGTTGTGCAAAGTTATAATGCGGGATCGGTTCGGAAACCAAAATCAGGAAAACCGCAATAGTAGGTAGAACAAGGCTTCAACGGAAACAAATATAAGAACTATACGCAGGAATTTTTCATTCACAATTTTTTGTTCTGTATTTTTGTTGGCTTTACTTCTTTTGTTTCTTTTGTTTCAATCCATTAACAATGAAAGCAACAACTTTTCCCACACTCTATAATTCAAGCTGCCTCTGTCCCTTGTATAAATATGTCGAAGGTAGACTTACCAACAGAAGATTATACCTATTACAAATTTTGAGTTTATTTTTTATTTAAATTTTCTTCAAGCTTATTGCTGTACAAGTTAGTTTCGTTTGTGGATTCGGTATTTTAGTTTTTTTTGTTATTGAATCCTAATATGAGATTTATTTTCATACCAACATAACGTATATTTATTTTGATATGGATGTTTTTAAATTTCATAAATGACTTTCCTTTACATAAAGCTAATTAAGGATTGTTTATTGTTTAATTTTCATTGAACTTCAATAAATATGTAATTCAAAAACCTTATAAAAAAATAACAAATGCTCCACTTAATCTCATTGTTTACATTTTTGAAATTGCGTAACAAAGCTTATTTCCGTACCTATTTTTTCAAGGTCTCAATGTGAGAGTCTTGTCAATGACGTGACCTGTAGAGAGGTATACGCAAATAATTGTCATTGTCAAAGAAAAGTACCAAACACCATCATCACAAAATAAAACATACTCTTTGTATTTTCTAAAACCCATGTCAAACTTGAAGAGCAATGCGATGTGACTTTTTTATAAACTTAATGTGTTTGTATTTTTATGCGTTCTTATTCGTGTATTATACACCCACAAATTAGTTGGAAATAAACTTGAACTTTGAATTTACTTGTATTATTTATAAGATAAAAAAGTTGTCAGGAATTAATTAATAAGGTGTCAAGTTGAATTAGAAACACGGTCAACACGCACGCTGATAGCGCCACTTAAAAGAGTTGAAAACTTTTGTATAGATATTCAGATAATTTTATTTAAAACACACAATTTGCGTAGAAATATTTGTAACATATATTTGTGTTTTCGGAATGTCAGTTTTTTTTTTTTTTCGTATTTTGGGTTTTGTAATTTTTTTTTTAATGAAAGGACATTTCAAACAGTGGAACAAATATATGAGAATAACAGCATATCTAACATCTGAAAATACATAAGTGAGGGCTTTTAACCAAGCATAATTGACGTCATTTGTTTAAACAAAAGAGCTGAGATGCGAACTTTATTTTTTTTATTTTCTTAATTTTTTTTTATTTTGTGATTTAAATAATGAATGTTCAGGCGTAAGACAGCTCTAGTTAAGTTCCAATTAGACTGTTAGTAAGCAGTTGGATTGAATGTTATCGCCATATCTGTTAGCGACCAGTAGGTCGTACCTACTCTATATTATCGTTCATGTTAGCTTCTTGCAATTACTTGCCAGGTAGAATGTTGTTCTGAATTGAAATTTAACTGGTACATAATTGCAATGGTCTTTTCGTTTATGCCTTTTCTTGTTACATAATTTTTCGATTCCAATTATCACATGAAAATCTTAAACTCTGATAAGATACCTAGTACTAATTGGACTAATATCAATTTTGCTTGAATGGATGTTCCAGTAAGCATTTAAGCAAGAGCAAATAAATAGTTAAGGGTGGAATCTTAATTTAACATTGAATCGATGGATGGCAATGATTTAAAATTTTCGAAGATGTAGGTATTTTCGGTATCCAGGCAGACTAACACTATTTAATCGGCGCTGTTTTGATATCTTTTTTGAAGACGTCAACGTTAATTAAAAATCATATAAAATCTCTTTGATTTAATGTTGAAACGATTTTGAAAATAAACATTTTATCAGACTTTAGCTTAAGTTGCAGAAGATTGTACCACTATAGTGTTGGCTTGTGTTGTTACTTGCTTTCTTCTTTCATTCATTCTAATATGGCACGTTAAATGAGTTACAGGATCTGTTTTAAAAGCAGCGCGGCAGTGTTATATAAAAAAACCTCTTCCAAAATGTTAAACCGTTAACTAGATGTTTTCACTTTTAAACAATACAAACAAACAAAACTGTCTAGTAAAAAAATGAAACAGAGAGCGAAAAATATCTTCGAAATAAATTACTTAAATTATCAACTACCCATCCAGGAATCTCCACATTTTTTTTTCAGCTAAAGTAACTTCCATTAGTAAGTTCGTAGCTAGTAGGTAATAAAAAGTGTGTTGTTCAAGGCCAAGGTAAATTAAATTATTTCAAATATATTGTGAGAGAATAATTTTTCCAAAAGCCCCTTCTATCCAACAAATCTTTTTTTATTCTCATAATAATCTCCTACCTTGACATCACAATTCAGAACAACCAACGTAACCGCCACAATGCCACCACGCCATCCACCGACACTACACCACCGCCACCGGTAACAAATGTGTTTTACGAGTAGTATGTACCTGCTATCCAAAGAAAGCAAAAGTTGCGCCAGTAGACATTTTCATTTCCTTTTTTAACATCCAACGTTGCCTTCCTTGTCCGCACGATCGTAGGTGGATGCACTTTCGTTCTCTAAAGATAAAAAAAACCTAAAAACAACAAAAATTACCTGGGAACGGAAACTGGGCTACGCTACGCCGCGGCGCAACGGCAACCTAAACCAGCTTCAAGATTCTTGGGATTCTCATTTCAAGTGATCTTGCCACATAAATTGAATGAAGCCAAAGCCATGACATGGGTGGGATGGTAGTATTTTTTTTTCTTAGTTTTGTTCTTTGGTTTTTTTTTTATGTCATTGCATTGCGTTTTCAACGATAAGTCCTCAAAGGAAGTCGTCAATGTGTCTGCGCCGCGCCGGTTACAAGTATGAATAATATATTAAAACAAAATATTTTATGGGTGGAAATTAAAAAATTCCCAGATGCTGCCAGTAGCTAATATTTTTCATTGCGTTTCGCATTTGTTTTTATGTTCAATGAGCAATTATATACAAAAATAAGTAAACTCGGATGTGACATTTTCTCAAGTATAATTGTGTTTTGTGTTTTTATTTTAAAATTGGATTTGATATTACGAACAGAGATTGTAATTGGAAACGTGGAGTTATTAAAAAAAATAGAAACAAATTGAAAACGATTCATTTTATTTGATACCGCGACCAAATTTAAAATAAATTTCTTTTCAATCTCTAGAACGAAAAATTGTAAATCAAACGTCTTGATGTAAAATTAACGAAAGTTCTTATTTAATTTTTTGACTATTTATTTATATTTTACTTTTGACGAATATCCGGTCCAAAAATTTTCTTTACCTTCTTAAAGAAACTCACTGAGTAAATCATTCGACTTGTTCAGTTAATGAATTAAGTCCAGATTTTAGTGAAAAACCAGTACACTTTGAACAGTGGGAATCTTATCTTCAAAAATTACACATACGCATGCAAAAAAGCTGGAAATAACAAGCAGCTTATTCTTGGTTTTACATATTTAAAAGTAATGTGAATTATAAACTTTTGAAATTTTTTGGTACAACCGTTAGAATGGGGCCAAAAATTAACTGAGTTGTAAACTGTAAATAAGTAGGTCGAAAGTTACCAAAAAACTTATTCCCCGATTTTCCCAATGGTTAGACAGAACAACAAGGAAGGTACGGTAAAATATGTTTTACCATATTTTAATCGAATTTCATGTTTTGTTAGTTAGAACAAATTTTCATAAAAACTCCATTTTTAGGAAAATTTGTACTAACAAAAATTCTATAAAAAATGAAGCCCTTGAAATATTTTCCTATCATTTATTTGTTGGTAAAAATGGAAAATGTAATAAAAGAATATTATGACGAATAAGACTAATAAAATGGAAAATTCCTCCTATCATATATGATTTTCTCGTCTTATTTTTTCTTCTTCTTTTTTTTATAATAATGGAAGTGGTATAAGGGCTCACAACTTATTTTCAATTTTTTTCCCTTCTTTTTTGCTTTCTCTTCTGGCTGGCTGGTTTGAAATTAGCTTTGAAACCACAACACCGTGAAATATGACTTCATCTTTTACGATAGATAGCTCTACTCTGTGTGTAGGTATCTCTCTATTTTACCTATATTTGTGTTGTTGTTGAGCTCACACTTCGCCTATGAAAACACTTTACCTTTTACAGTATTCATCTAAAATTGTCAGCATGGAAACTGTGCGGTGGTTGTACAGAGTAGAAATATGTCTCCCCCAAAACATAAATGCAACTCCAAAGGCGGGAGATAAGTAGGAGAAAATCCCATTATCTTCCCAAAGAGGTATTAATTTCTCCGCGATACTCGAACCATCCCCAAAAAAAGTAAAAAAAAATAAAAATAAAATATAAACATACCCTAATCCGCAGAACAAATTTACATTTCACATTAAGCTTCCTCCCTTCTTTTTGTTGAAACTTTCTAGAATGACTACGAGAACGACTGCGGCAGGAAGCGAGAGGATATAGAACGAAGATATATCATGATGGTAAATTGGTAACGGTAACGTTAACGAAAGCCCTGAGTGCTTCGGCTTCCCAGAAATGACATTACGCGATCTTTCATGTACCACTCAAAAAAACGGGTGGGGGGGGGGGGGGGGGATAAAAATTAAATTCCCACAAATTAGAAATCAAGTTATGTTAATGGAGTCGTTTTTTTTTTATATTCTTGGTTTCCTTTAAAAAGACAATTACTAACGATGGAACGCATATTCTATGGAAGCAGGATTCATGACTCAGGATACGAATATACACAGATACAAATATCTACCACCCTCTTGAATATGTGGTGGTGTATCGGTGTGATAGGGTGGTGGGTTGGAAAGGAAAAATGTCCTTGCAACGTTGGATCGGTAAACAAAAGTGTTCTAGAAAATATGGAAAATATAAATCACAGATGTTCTTTGGGTTTTTCTTTTCAACTTTAGCTTTTGATTCGAGAACAACATTTTATCCAATCATTTTTTATGGTAGTAAGTGAAAAAAAAAACCATCAACAACCACCTCAAGTTCGGTAATAACGAATTATGTTTTGATGATTTAAAAACAGTCTCTTGGGGCATGGGCATGAAAATGCAAAAAAAAAACAGCTAGGAATGATGTAATGAAAAATTCAAACAAGATGGTTTTCATTTATGTTAATGGGAATTGGTTTTTGGTTCTGATTTTGATTGTGTATTATATATACCTACATATGTACATATTGCTTATTCACTTGAATACTGACATAACTAAAAAATCACGAGTTTTATGTTATTAATGCAGAAGTTATTGAAATAAAGTAATCTATAATCCTGCAAAAAGTCATTTCTTAACTTTAAAAATTGATTAGTGTTGTTTTAGAAACAAACTTTTTACATACAAAAATAGACCGAGACTATAATTTAAAACTCGTTTTCTGAAAAAACAGTTTTTTTTTAGTTTTGTTCAAGTAAACGAGTGATATGTGGTTGTGTATGCAGATTATATTTCTAAGCATGGTAAAAGAGTTTCGTTTTTCAAAATTGTCAACCTTATAAGATTTTTATAAAAAATTTCACAAAAGTGTTTCAATAAAAATCTTAAATAAAAGTTTCAAAAAACAAAAAAAAATACGACCCAATTTTATGATTTTTTTTTTATATAATTTTTAAATCAAAGTTTAAAAAGTCTAAGATTAATATTATAATATCCAACTAAAATCATAACATTGAAGGGTCAATCGATTTATCAGAAAAGATCAACTGCTTTAAATTTTTTCACGTAGTTAATCAATTTTAAAAATTTTTCAGGTCACTGTGGTGTATGTGTACTATATTTTTTTTCACTATACTTAAATTTTTATTTCAAACTCACAATTTCTCTTTTTATTTCAGTGATATTTGACTGTGGGGAGCTGTTTTATATTACGGAGATAACGTAAGTAAGTAAGTACATTTGAGTTTTGTTGATGTTGATATTGATGAAAAACAGTTTTTGACTTAAGCTCAAAAAAATGATTATGTTTTTTATACCTTTATAAAGTGGGTTTTTTAAAAACATATTTCAAGTTTCTGATATTGTTGTGTATGATATTGAAATCGAAAACTTGAGTTAATCCATCACCAATAACTAAACTAAAAATCACATCTTCCATATTTGACGCAATGTCATATGAAGGTATAATGTTACTGACCCATTTATAGAATTTTTTTCATTTATTTTATTGATTTTTGATATCCACACCGACTGTCGTACAAACTAGCTACGCCACTGTTCGCTGCTATATTAAGTGAGGTAATAACCAAATGTAACATAACGGGCGCGCGCGCGCACAAGAAGATATATACTGGATTCCCAAAGTATCTGTACCCAAATGACAGTATCTATACATATTGAAAAACAGAAGTTGCAATAAGGAAACTGTATAACTAACATAGACTAGGATAGATACTTTTTTATTTTCGTTTATTTTTTGTGTTCGATACTTCCTACTGGAGCTTAAGGCAATCGATTTTAAATGTGCACCACCCGGCTGTATATTATAAACCAAAGTAAAAATGAAATATATTTTAATTGTGTATGATTTGGGGAGACGCCCGAAGAAATAACAAAATACATACATATATCTAAAATAAAAAGAAAAGATAAGGTGATAGGTAGATATTTAACTATCTAATGGCATCCGCTAGGTTCGTCCAACTCTAGAAAGAACTCTTAAGTATCGCGAATCAATGATACACCCGATATTGCAAGCTAACAGATAAATGAGGTGTTCAGAATAATAATGGGTGAAGTCCATTTCTGTATAGGTTGGATGCTTTAAGGTCTTACAAATTAAGAGTTTCGTTTTTTATCAAAAAGTATGAAAGAATTCTGGAGATATAGACCTATTGTTCTGTAAAACATTTATTTATTTTTTTTTTGTCGTTTATATATTTTTCAAAAATGTTCCCATATTATATTATTTATATGCTAATACATACCTACATATTAATTATTGGAGTAACTAAAGCTAAAAAAATGGCAATATTAAGGAACCCGGCCGATTTTTATGATCTTTTTTTCAAAAGTCTTTAATTAAAAATACTTTAAAGTCTATAGATTAAACATTGCCGCTGTTGCCGTTTTGATTTTTTAAATTTAATTGAAGATTTTTGTGAACAAAAATTTTGCTTTCATAAATGAGTTTCGTACTTTAGCTTTAGGTTTTGTAATACATATATATTTTTAATCCATAAATGATGTTTTATTTCACGGCTTTTTGAAATAATAAAAATGAAATGAAATGAAAAAATTGTATTAGTAAACGAAATAATCAGTCGCATACAACTCCTGGTTTTCGTTCGAGTTAGCACGGACCTTTGAGTAATTAGAACAATCTTCACATTCGCCGATGTTACTCGTGTGTCTTTGAAGATGTACCCCATAACATTGAAGGGTCAATCCATTTATCAGCAAAAACTGCTATAATTTTTTTTCAAGTAATTAATCAATTTTTAAAATTTAAGTTTAACGGGTCACTGTGGTGTATGCGTAATATTTTTGTTTTAATTTCACTATACTTTCAAAATCACGATTTATCTTTATATTTCAGTGATACATTATACACATGTATAATGAGTATTTAACTAGCCATTTTCAATGGAACATACTTAAATAATTTCAATCTCCTTTTCTGGCAGTGTATTAAGATCGATCATCTTGATATCCTGGTTTCTATGTCAAATAAACAAAAACACATGACATAGAGTCAAAGAATCCTGTTTTATTTTTTTTTTGTTTACCTCTTGTGCTACACAAATCGATTGCAATAAATTTAAGTGTCATTTATGTGTTAAGTAATATCAATAAAATTAATCACAAATTAACACACCAAATTACTATGTGGCAATATAAAATGTTTACCACACGAAAATATGTATCTTGTTGTCAGTGTTTTCGCTGCTGCTGCTGTTGCTGGCAACAGCATACTATACAATACACACTCATTGTAAAATGTACATGTACGTCTACAACTATACACCAAAAATAGTTTGGAATTTTATCTTTTAAGCTCAATTCATTTTTTAAATTGTACAGTGCAGAGCATGTAGTTAGATACATGTTAGTCAAATTTGTTCGTGCAAAAAAATTGTGAATTACTTAAAACGTTCTTAAAATGACTTCATATAGACCTGTCAGATTTAAATTTTTCTATATTGTTAATGACGCTGCTTTAGTTAGGGTTAATTCTATAACTTTAGGTACATATTAACACGACAACATGTGAATATGGTCAGAATATTCTTTTATTCCATTCGATTAATTTTTTCTTCTACCAACTGTTCATTCATTCCTCGGTAAAAAAGCCCTAAATTTGACTTCTTACTCAATAAAATACACTTGGGTTGGCCCAACTTAATTCTCGCTTGCCGAAATCCCTTTTTTATTTTTCATTAAATTAATTTAAATAGGCTTTTTTAAAATTTAAATCAAATTCATGTTCGTGTATTAAGTTCCACAGACATTGACTTAAGTTTTTAGAAATCTTGTTATTTACCAACACTGCATGATTCTTTTCATAATTTGTATCGAAAACCATTTTATTAAATACCTTGGCAAAGTGCTCGCCAAAAAAGTTAGTTCACAATTTTTGTATGTGCCTATATAACTGAATTGTAATGTTTGGTTGACCGGTGTATAATGTGCAGCTGCGCGTGTATTGGTACAATGGTCAGTCTACTTTTGTATGCATTATATTATTGTCCTATCTAACATAGTGAGTTAAGGCCACTGTGGCCCCTCTTGTTCATCATTCCTCTTCTGCCAGTCTACCAAGCCTTTTAGTATAACTACACTTAAACCTCATTTTTGTGGTCTATTTCACTGTAATGTAGTTGTAGTTTCACCTATTTTTAAGGTACTAGCGCAGGCGCATGAGTTGAGTATTATATAGTAAGATAGCTCTTTTCCTTAAAGGCAAATGAAAAATCTAAATGGATAGATTTGGGTATGGATTTGGCACAATATTGCTATGTAGACAAAGCAGATAGCGGTGAAGGCGACGACAGACCTAAGTTTGGCGGCCGTGGAATCGACGCGACGAATGCACAAAAGTTTGGATTCCTATCTTTCGTGGAAATGAATGCCTGCGGAGAGAATTTTTTTCAATCAACAGTTTTTTTAATTTTTTATTTTTAAGTTTAAAATATAGAAACAAAACTTTAGCAAAAAAAAAGAAACACATCTTAAGGTATTTCAGGCTTTTCAAGAGATTTATAGGCAAAGTGTGTTTGGCCTTGAAAGTATAGTTTTCACTTTTGTTTGGTGCTTTTTTTTTTGTTCTCTTCTCGTATGTATATAAATGTAGCGGAAACTGTGTATCACACAATGAGTTCTTCACAGAATTAAATATTTATATATCAATTCAAGGGTCATGCGTTACTAAACAAATAATTTCACTTATATAAATATAATCTCTTAACGTCTAATAGCAGCAAAGCACATCACATCATAAAGCCTTTTTGATAGAAATTCATATCACAGCAGTAACATTCCTAAAAAAAACCTCAACGAATTAATAACATAGCCCAATAGCGCTTTTCGATACAAACACAAACATAGCATTATAACCACCTTCATCAATTCACTCATATGTGCCTAAGAGTGTCTATAAAACTTTACCTGAAAACCAACTTGAATTAGCTTTCGTATATGCAACAGTGTCGTTGGCGCGGTGCGGTGTTTAAAATTTCTTGTTATGATTGTCATTATGTATATTTTTTATTATACATATATTGTTTTGATTTTTTTTGGATAATCGGATTTTCAATTAATTTAAAGCAGTCCTAAAATTTATTTACGACTTACGAGTACTATGTGATAGTTATAGTTTCACTCAAAAATACACAAATATATTTATTTATAATACATACATAGAGCATGTATGGATTGCGTGCATTATCTATTACTAATTCCTCATTGGTTAATGCCACATGCGTGCGTTTGAGCGCATACGCATATACCTTTCGCACATTTATAGTGATCAAGTATACGCTATGCGTGATCTCGATTTTATTGTTTTTTTTTCTTGTTTCGTTCAATTACGAATGGAAAACTTGTATATGGGTACTTGGTTGGTTAGGTTAAATATTGATTGGCTAACGCAGCCAATAAGGAACCTATTTAAACTGGATAATTTACTGGTACACACTACACAGGTTAGGTTTCAGCCTCAAACATTTTATCCATCGTACACGTTTTGACAAAAATGAATGATAATATTCTGTTCTCTGTTTGGAGCATATTTGTCCCACTTTCGGAGAAAAAAGATCTACTTCAACATAACGATTTCTTGGAACTTACTTCACTTTTTTCTTACTAGAACATTGTTTACCTAATATAACCCACAAGAACAACCCTGGATATGAGAGTTTGAAATCGAATTAGTATTTATTTTAGAACTGCAAACACACTTTTGAACCACCACTTAAATTACTAAAGCAAATAAAAGAATTTATGAATTCCAATGACTTTAGTTTAAGACTAGTGTCAAATCTACTCCGGAAATCTTAGATTTGCTACACTTTTTTCAAATTTGCTCCCAATTTTTTTTATTACTCATTTAAAATAATTTGGTTTAAAAAATAAAGGTATGTGTTACACTCTGCCCCACATGTGGGGTTAGTTGAAATAACACGATTTTTTAAGCTTACTTTTTCAATATTACCGTTAGGTTTTGCTAACATTTTGTGATTGATCTAGCACCTAAAACATACTAAAACATGTGTCTTTAATTTAAAAAAGTTTGGTTGACTTATTTCAAATTTGTAGGACAACCATCGGTTTTAGTAAAAAGTGATACTTTTAGCCCCACCTCCCCTACATTTGTACATACATATTAGGGTGCTTCTTATATGGTCGAAAAATTTTTTTTTTCGATTTTTTAATGGGACACCCCTTCATTATGTTCTACCATATAAGCATAGTATATGGTATTTTTTTCCGATTTTAATATTAAAATTTAGGGGTCGCTAACATTCACTGAAGATTTAAGTAAAAAAAAAAAAGATCAATTTCAACAAAATTTTTTTTGTTACAATACAAAGTACGCTTAAGACCCGATTTTTCAATCTTCTAATAAACAGTCAGATAACTGTCTGACGAATAAAGGTATTAGGCTCATAAACAATCAGATAAAAACATTGAATTTTTCAATTAAGAAAGATCACTCAGTTAGCTACTCTACAGAATAACACAAAAAAAATGTCAAATTCAAAAATATTCAAAATTAAACGTCATTTTTATTCCGCTGTATTCTTATCAAAATTTCTTTCAAAATAAAGTACTTAATTCTGATAAAAATTCTAAAACTTTCTGAGAAAAAAAAAACAAAATTTGGTGTATTTTTCAAAACTTTGAATTGTGGTAGCGACCCCTAGAACGTGTTTAAACTGCACCAAATTTTACCCAATTTATATTTAAGGCAGGAAGAACAAAATGAAAGGGTGTCCCATTAAAATTTCGAAAATTGATTTTTAAGAAGCACCCTAATACATATATAAGTATGTAAGTTAACACGACACATTCTCATTCTCATTCCCATTTACATTCCTACCCAACTTCCGTTGCTAACAATGCAGACACCTAATATTATTATTTGTTAATTTTGCAATTTCTTAGAAATTAAAACATTTACATTAATCAACCTTTTGTCAATTCATATTTTTGTATATTTTATAAATAGAAGTAAAAGAAATAATAAAGTCACTCTTTGTTAGTCAACCAAAGCAGTTGTGTTTTTTTTAAATCGAGTTATTACAACTTCGATAACTTGTATGTCAAATCTATTCAAAAGGTTTGTATAAAATTTCTTTAAAATTGTGCCAATCCTTCAAGAAAACGACTTAAATTAACTTAAATTCTTGCAACATCATCATAAAACCTAAAAACATTTTTTTGTCTAGATACTCTTATTCTTTCTTTTTAAATTATAATGGTAAATCTTAATTTCTCTTATAGCCTATAGATAACTACTTATTTGGCCTATATATTTAAACTCGAAAACCGCAAATCTTCTACTGATTGTACTCGTGAGTATCTGCAATCTGTGTATAAGGTACCTTACTAATTTCTTTGAAATCCACACGCAAATAGTCGATAAACTCAAAAAAGAAAAACACCTCGATACTTGGATATAAGCAATCAGTCAGAGCCAAGAGCCAACAAGTAGGTATGAAGCCAAAACAGAGTAGTCTCATTAAATCGAATTCACTCCCCCGTCTCCATTGTATATGGCCACAAGGAAGTCAAGATCAATATTCTTTTGGCACATACATCTGCAGCATATGCATCGCCACAAAACAGTCCAACGATGGAACGGACACGAGCGCAGCGCAGAGTGGAAAACGCGCGCCAACAAAATTCCAATGGTGCTGCCGTAAATGCCCTTGTTTGCTGTTATACCTACTCTACTGCAATGCTGTTGTGTATAGCTTCGGTTTTTCGTATCAAAATGATATATGATCGCTAGCTGATTACCACTGCACACAGCAGTAGCAGCAGCAGCAGTAAAAACGGCGGAACTTTCAGGATAAGCCGAGGTAAAGCACAAAAAAAAAATAAAACTATCATAATCGGTAGTCAAACGCGTGCCAGGCACTTTTCAGACAGCTACGTGACATGCGACGCGACGAAACGGCAGGTAGGTAGAAGGAAACCAACAGCCGAGCGCTTGTTTTGGTATTTTTGTTTGCAATATCTACAGTGTACAGCAAATTCAGGCTCACGCCAGAGTTTTCTCACTCAACAGCAAGAGGAAATCGATCGATCGATAGTTGTTGATGGGTTGGTTCTCTAGTTTCCTCTTGCAACTTACTTTGTTTCATGTTTTATTTCTTCGTTTTTGTTTTTTTATAAAACAGGGAATCGTCTTCTAACCTGTTACATAACAAGGTAAAGTAGGCAACGTGTTTGCTTATATTTCAAACATTTTTCACGCCCTATAACGTCTGTGTGTCGGGCGTCAGAACTCAGAAATTGTGGCGGGATACCAGTATACTTTGTGCACTATAACAATATGAAGAAATACCAGATGATCTTTTATAGAATTTTCGTTTCGATGAAAGAGCATTTCAAACTGTTGACAGCTTAAAAGCAAAAGCAACTGCGTTCTTAGCTTCTTGCCTTTAACTTTGGTTGTTCTAGATGGAGTTGAGGCTCTTGTATTGTTCTCGTTCGCCCATCATAGTGCCAGTGCGCTTGTCTATTCTTTGAAAATGAACGTCTTCTAATAGTTGATAAGATCACGACAACATTATAGGGAATTATTGGTTTCCAGGTTTTTTTTTTCAAGCCGTGGGGACTGCTATGGAACTTAGCAAACTTACATCAGTTTTTTGTTTTATTTTTTAGGAAATTATCGGTTGTACAATTCAGGCTAGAGCCTCATAGCATCATAACTAGGTGCTGCACTGTGCTACTGATCGGGCATAGATCTATTTTCTTTTTTTCTTCTATTTTTTTTTGTCTTATAAAAGTATCTGTGGGGGGAGAAAATGATTTCGCAATTTGAAATTGCTATTGGGAAATCCACTCTATGTCCAACACCTGCTCTATATTGAGTGTGTTGCACTGCAAGTGTAGTAGAAAAATATTTATTTTATGTTGGCCATAAATCAAACGACATAGCTTAAACATATAAATAAAAATATAATAAAATAAAATAAAATAAAATAAAATAAAATAAAATAAAATAAAATGAAATAAAATAAAATAAAATAAAATAAAATAAAATAAAATAAAATAAAATAAAATAAAATAAAATAAAATAAAATAAAATAAAATAAAATAAAATAAAATAAAATAAAATAAAATAAAATAAAGTAAGTTCGTCTAATGTCAAGTATGTTACCTATGTATAATGGACCTTTGACAAATATTTTTATTAAAAAAAGTTCCTTAATGGAACGAGCTAGGCTAGGTACATAGGGAAAGTGGGGATAGGACCACCTATGGGGACAAGACCGTTTATGTACTATGTTGTATGAAAAAAATTAAAATTGGACATACTTTTATTATAAAATAAGTGGCTTCTGGTATGATAGATCATGTTTGTAGGTATGAGCAAGTATGGTTGAAACCACAAAAAAATACGTTAAAGTGTTTTTTCATGAAATCGTTAACTTTTATGTGAAAAATAATGTTTACTTTTGAAAGTGGAATAATTAAATATTTTAACATTTTCTTTTTTATAATAAAAGATGGGAACCGATGGAGAAATATCATGTGTGTCTGATTATTGGAAAAAAAAATTCCATTTTTACAGAAAGAAACAGAATTTGATAGGTCGGTCTAACCTCCATATGGGGGGGGGGGGGGGGGGCAAGACCGTTTTTTGTTAGATGTTTTTTCAAAACGTATTATCTTTTGTGCAGTACTTTTTATTTTTATTATAATAACAGAGTTCCTGCAAAAACATTAAACTTAATGAACAAAGACTTTATTTTAATTAAATGATGTTTTTGATTGGTTATTAAGACAGTTAAACAATAAAATGGCGGTCTTGCCCCTTGAAAATAACAAGAAAACCAATCAATTCCTATAGCCTGTGACACGCCGACGAAAAATTTGATAATAAGAGGAAGAGCTATCAAATTAACATTTTTGAGTGACAAAAGTCGTCCAACAATTAAAATATCAACGTTTTTTAATTTTAGGTGGATAGTGAAAATTTCACTTTGACAATTAAAATATCATTTTGACATTTTTTTAATTTAAGTTGGATAGTGAAAATTTCACTCTGACAAATATCAATGTTGACTAGATTTTACGTTTCAGTTTATTATAATGATATTACTTTCTTTTTCTTTTTTATTATTTCCATTATTTTAAGTATTTTCTTTCTTTTTTCTTTAAAATCAAATAAAACATTACCTACTAATATTCTCTACATAATAATAGCTGCGTTCCTTTGGAAATATTTATCTACTTTTTAGTACTTAAAGCTGCTTTGAAATACTTTTTCAATACAGCAAAAGTAGTTCAAAGTAGTTTTAAGTACTAAAAAGTAGATAAATATTTCCAAAGGAACGCAGCTAATGGTGATATTATTTTCTCTATTATAGGTGATATAATTGTTTTGTTATTTTCTCCCAAACTATGTGAAGTAAAATCTTATTGCCGATCAAATTTTCTTAGTAAATCATACTTTTACTTCGAACGAACACAAAGCGTCTTTAAATTAGTACATATTAAGAATTTTTTATTAATTATTTTTCAACAATTTGAAATGAGAAATTGATATGAAAAATTGATAATAAAATATAAAAAAAATTTCAAAAATGTGATATTTAAATATCATCCTGATAATAAAAATATTGTTTAAATATTTTAATTATCATAAAACACATTTTATAGAGCATTTTTGGCTGATATTTAAAAAATGTTAATTTGATATTGGTTTTTTTTCGGTGCAGAATCTCTTCAGCTATACTTAAAGAATGGTGGGTTTAATTTTTTTTTTTTCGAATTCTGTGTGAATTTCAGTTCTGCTATTCGCAAAACAGACTGATAAATAATCTCTATAACATTTGGTGCAATAACAAGAGTACCATAGTCTACTGTACTCTGCTGGACTTTGGTATTATAAAATGAGCTTTCAACTGAATTATGTGTTTGAACTTTTTGATAATGTTGTTTTTTGGGTATTTATTAGCTGAGAGTTTTCAAATTTCTTGCACCACGAACAAACCACCCACATACAAGTTAAAAACGATCATATAAAGGATATGCGTGTGTATATATGTAGATAACCACCTATAAATTGAATTACTTTGCCGTATACGAATACAAGAATTGGAGAAGTTTTAAGTGTGTTGGATTAAACCACAAAGTGACTGAGACTGCTAAAGTGCGTTTGGAATTTTTCGAACAGGTATATTCTACATTGACCGTCGCTTATTTGCTAGAAATCGCAGACGAGGCGTGTGTATACGAATACGTTACCATGCGTTGTTAGTTACTAGGCCGAGCCACAGAACCACTTATCTACCAATCTACTTGTTTCAATCGCACGCCCAGTAGGTGGTTTGATGTTTCGTCCTTCTTCACCCCATCACTATATGCAACCATTTATGTCACCATCACGCGTATGCGTGGAGGTGCTGGCTGAAGTGCTCGATTGCGATCAACCGCACACACTAGACAATTCGGATCGCTTAATGATTTGTTGACAAAGGAGATGGGAAACTTCTGACGTCATACTGGTTTGCCTACAAGCTGTGTCGTACACTTTTGGCTAAGTATGCGTGAAAACACCGTGGCTACACTGTGTGTGTTTTTCACATTGATTCACGAATACAAAAGAGATTACAACAACACGAAATAAACAAATGGGTTTTGCGGGGTAAAACGTACGAAGTTTCCCATCTCCTTTGGGTATCTCTGTGACAAAGACACTTTATATTTTTAATTCGACTTTGAAATATACATATAGTTATTTCGTTAAATGTGTGTATATTTATAAAAATTAACAATAAAACAAGTTTTTTTTTTTTTCTTATGACCTGAAGCCACAAGGCTTTGTTTATGGTGAGTAAACTGTTAGAAAGCAGTTACTACAATTCTGAATAGATGACAAAGTTATAAAATGGAGCACTTCATAAGTCACAAAACTTTTATGAGAAAATTATTTTAAACTAATGTTCGCAGAGTTTGAAAAAAAATCTCCTAACTTCACTAGTTTGAACACAAATATTTTTTTTTATCTGTAAACCTTTGCGCTGTTTAACTTGGTTTGATTCATTAAATTTCTTAAGCATTTAGAATACTCTACAAGCTTTTATTAAGCTTCAAGATTTTTGACACATTTTTATAAAATCTTAACCCACTTTTAAGTAATTCTACATTTTTATAACTTTTGGAAATCGTCACATGAATGCAAGAACCAGCTGTCACTGTCATGAATTTTGCACTCAATCTTTTTTTAGTCAAACGGGAATTCATTTTATTTTAAATTTAAACAAGCGTGTTTCATGTAGAATGACTTAAACTTAACCATCTTGTTCAAACATTGTTCAGATAAAAAAAGAGTAGAAACAAATATAAAACGCTGAAAATCATTACTTTAAAAAACATCAATTTTTCCACTTGATTTTACTTTAGGTTTTTTTCTCTCTGTCCAGTTCTAAAGTGCATTATAATGTTGTTTTATCATTATTTTCAGGAAAAAAAGGAGTCTGACGAACAGATGCGAATTTTCATGTCTGCTACTTTGCTTTTCTTTCCATTCAGGTGATGAAATGATATTCATATTGAGTTTGTGATGTTTTATTATTTTGATCACCTTACCTTTAAAGACGCTTGTTTTTGTTTGCATTAAGTTGCCAAAGGAAAACGCCTGCACTCTAACTGTGACAATATCCATAAAGACTAAAAAAAAGACTACATATAAGGATTTATAACAGCAGCGTTCGAAAAAAAAAAATTACAACAAATCAGATTCCTCAGCTAAGCAGCCCTTCGCGATACATTTTGCTCTTATGTAAAGAGAAACAATTTAATCGTGGTGGGCTTTTATTCGTCTTATTTATCTCTTCTGGTGCAGCGTCAAGTCGTTGTTGTTGATGTTGTTGTTATCTTGAACGGACGGTGGTATTTTGTTGATTCGTATTGGGTGGGCACATCTGACTTACGGGTCTATTCTTTTATAGCTGCTACTCTAAACTACTCATACCGCGAGCGCGCGTGCATTTTTCAACGACAACACGTCCCTCTCGATGGATGTTTAATTGTTCCATACGTCTCGTGTGCTGTATAAAGCCATACTTGCACCCAACATGGCACGATTATGTTGCACACTGTATGTTGTTCCTCGAATTGAAAGTTTTTTGCTTTTTCATTTACTAAGCTGCTACCGGTCTTCCAGAAATCATAAAAAAAAAAGGAACTATGTTTAAAACTTCGACTTGAGGTGTATGAGGTTAATATACTTTGTATCATACAACAATCCTTGGGTGATTTTGAGTAACGTCAACATTGACAAATAATTAAAAACTAGAATAGGGTAGGTACCGATATAATAATATAAAATGGGTGGAATGACCTTATGCTATTTTTCGTTTTGCTTGAGTCCGAAGTGAATTTAACTTGAGCAACTTTAAGTGAAGCAGAAAGTAGTTTTATTTGTTATTTATTTATTTTTTATAACAAATATAGGATTTCTGTTTTGTCTTTCAGCTTAGATACACTTGAGATTGGCAGAAATCGGATGTGAATGTGAGTTGTTAGCTTCAATGTAACCTATTTATAAAATTTTAAGATTTTACTTACCATCACCAGATATGCTTCCCTGAGAGCTGTGAGAATCTTCTGGAAAGAATAAAAACAGTTAATTAGTTGAAAAATAAATAAATGTGTAACCAAATTGAACAAAACAAAAATTATACAGAAAAAAAAATATTATTAGCATGTCAATAAAGGAGATTAAGTTTTCCGGCTACACGTGCAATTTTTGGCAAGCAAGTCGCAACATGCTCAAAATTTTTGAACAACAACATTCCCATGGCATGTCAACTTTAAAGGCTAATTATTTTGAACTTACAGTGAAAAAGCAAGCATATTCTTTACCAAATAGCGTTGGCATATTTTGTTATTAGTGGTTGCGCTTTTTTTTACTGTGTGAAATGCTTTTCTCATCACCGAATAATCGTGTGCAAGAAATACTATGTAAGATAGGCGAATAAATATGTGATAAAACCTCATCACAATTCGCAAAATTCTATTGAAATATTATATTGAATATACCGAATAAAAACAAAAGAAGAAGAAAATAGACTGACCTGCATTATTTTGATGTTCATTTATAGAAATCCATTCTGCAGCAGAAGTTGGCAAAAAATTCGTACCACCTCCGCTGCTACTTCCACAATATCCTTCCAATTTGTGACCTAAAATATACGAAAACAAAAAAAAATCAAGTCAAGATAAACCTTTCTATCTGCATTTTACATCTTTAGCAAAACAAAATCTACAAAATCTTATGCCAGACTTTTTACGAAAATCGTAGATACATTTCCTACCGCAAAATCAAATAAAAAAAAAAAAACAAAAAACAAAACAAAAAAACAGGACAATTGTTCCTTGACAATAATGTGTATAGCGGTTCGGTGGTTTGCGATAGCGGTGGTGGCATTGGGTCGATGCATGCAATGATGTGCAGTGCAGTGTGTGTGCTTTATTTGGAGAACATAGAACAACACCAACCAGCATCAGCACCAGCACCAGAAAACTAAGCTACAAAAGGTTGTTTTTTTTTAGGAAACCGACCAATTTGCATTTGTGGCATCATTAGACCCGAGTTAGTTTAGATAAAATCAAGAGGACCAAAGAGATATTTCCCCCCTAAAACAGAAACTCCACACACTCATGGTTAGAAAAGTGGAAAGTAAACGCTTGGTTGCGCACAAAACGATTGTTTTTTTTTTTTGTTCTCTCTTCTCTGTTTGCTTTGAGGATGAGCTTTAGTTACTAGGGCTAGCGTACACGGATACAAGCCACGACAGAGAGGACCCTCTCCGAAATGGAAGTAAATTTTTAGAATTTTATTGTAGGTAGGGATGGCTGGTACTGGAACCTACATATGTATGTATGAATAGTAGGAATAAGAATAGCGATGAATGAATAACAATAACGACTCCATTTAAGTCCTTTTGTTGCATGCAGCAGCAGCAGTAAAACGGAAATGGGTAATGGAAGTAAGTGTAGGTAAATTCACCCTAAAATAGAATTGTTGGCGGCATCAAGACAAAGTCATTTAAAAGGAAATTTTTCCCATAGGTAGAGCAAAGCTGTTAGAAAGCACTTAAAGTTTTGAGAAAGAAAAAAAAATAAGCATGCTGTCTTGTCTTTTTTCCAATCGGTAAGACAGTTTGTGGTGAGTGACTATAAACTTTAGGAAGCTTATATCAAAGCGTTTATAGCAAATTTAAGTCGAGAAACTAGGACTCTATTATGACCCGCGAGTCGAAGATTTGAATCAATTTATCAAATAGGTGTGATATGTACCTACTTAAAATGTGACATCCTCAAAATGTCAATACAATTCTCCAGTCAAATATGTAGTCACATTGTGATTCACGAATCATAAAAGACATTCAGTGTAGTAAAAGAATTCTTCTATGAAGGTTCTCTTAATCTTTCTTAATCTAGTTAAAAAAGACGTAAAAACTCTCTTCGATGAAATAGCTAGTTGCATTCCTCCTCTGAAACAATTCAACAGTAATACTCGCGCTTCAAAGAATGCTTATCAGTTTACCCTCGAGTCCAATTTCGGACGTACCGTCCAATACAGAGATTCATTATTTAGCCGCACTACACGAATGTGGAACGCGTTACCCGCCTCTGTCTTTCCATCCCATTTACAAAACTCAGAACTTCAAAACTAATCTTCATCGGTATCTCCTTTCAAATTATTTCCTATTTTCCTAAAACTCGTACTGTGTTCACTATATTAAGTTGTACATTAATCCCTTTAATGCGCGATTATTATAAAAAAAGAAGCTACGAGTTGTTGGACTAGTTGGTTCTTAACTCACTAGAATTTGTAATATCACAATCGGTCTCATTGTATCGTGTCTTACCTACCTAGCTTGTAAAATTGTTCTTTCCCTCTGTGTGATCTTTGTCTATTCAACAAGTCTGGTTCAATTTTTTAACTTAAATATACCAAAAATCAAAAATCAAAAAAAAAATTTACCTTTTGTTGATTTTTCATCGTGCATATTAATTTGATGCTGATGATGGTGCGATGATTGCATAAATCCACTGTGATGATGATGGTGATGTTGGTGTGATTGCAGTGTTGGTAATCCATGGTTTAAGTGCTGAAGATGCACTGATGACTGCAGTTCCATAGTGAGCATATCACAGAAACCTAAAAGTAATGAAAACAAAATATTTTTAAAATGTTCAATTAATATGTTATACCTAGGTAATAATTTTAAACAAAACTGCTTTTGAATACTGAATGCATAGTAGTTGCCTCCTTTTGATATACTTATTTACATTCTTTAAAAGGAAAAAAACAATGTTTTCCTCATCCCTTAGTCTCAAGTTTGACAAACTGGAGAAATTCGCCCTAATCTTCTTTCCCTTGAAATGCATTTTTGCATAATTTAAGACAGACCTTAATACATCATGTGTTGTGTATGTATATTATTATTGGAGTTTAAAATAAGTTAGGAGTTTCTCATAAAATGTTCTTCGCGCCAAAAAAGTCAAAACGACACGTGAACTGTGTTACTAACTCGGACTTCTAAAAAAACAAACCCCCAAGTCAATTACTTGTTTTCTCACGCACATTAACGGCCACTTGTTGTATTTTTTTTTCCTTTCTGTTATAAATTATATTTTAAGGGTGGCATGGAAGCATTGCCCTTTTTCTTAGACAACAGTTTTTACAATGAATATTTATACAAAAAAAAAACGCGCGCACCTTTCACCCCTCTAATCAACAGAAGCGATGAAAACAACTCTCATTTATTCAGCAGAACAAAAAAAAAAATACATGTCATGACATGTGCAGCAGTTTTCTTCGAGGGTATTTCATCCTTGGACATTAAAAAAATAAACTCTTCCCGCAACGTACCTACCTGTTGCAGGAAGAAAAAAAAATGAAAATGGGAAAAAGTTGCACAATACGCAGCTTGCATACTGTACTTCTGTTACATATGTATTTCAATGAAATATAAATAATATATAAAACTACCCATGGCCAAAAGTTTGAAGTGCAGTAGATTGAGATTCTCCGAAAGGCCAAAAGGTATTCTCTTTAGTAACGATCTATAGCACATTTGTGCAAACAGTTTAAAAATAACGCGAAATATTAACGGTTCTTAGATGTGAAACTATGCGATAAGAAAAAAAAAAAAAAAAACGGTAAACGAAATTCAAATTCAATAAAATGATATATTTGAAGTGTTGACAAATTTATACTTAGAGAAGTTAAGCATAAGAATAAATTGAAGGAGTAATAGGTACAACTTACTTTTGTTAGTTAATTCAGAGTAAATTGTTCATCATGCAAATTATCTAATAAAAAATCGACATGGAATGAATGCGATATGCGAAGGATGCACATGTTAAGTTGGTTCAAAGCCAACTGAAGAAATTTGGTGTGGCAACTGGGCACTAAAATAAAAAAAAAAAAATTTTCATTCTATGTTTAGAAAATTGCAGCTTGATTTTTAATACGAAGGGCGAGTTCATAAATGCAGGACTGCAGCAGTTCTGCAAAAGAGAATTGATAATATTGCTATAGTTACGAGTGAATTTTGACTAGTTTAATACTCGTTCAGAAAGGTTCTAATAATTTCGATAAGTTTTCCAACACAGTAGGTACCTACTTGGCTGGATAAATGGAAGTTCCATTTTATAGAACTGCAGCAGATTTGCATTTATAAACTCGCCCGAAATTCTAAGGACAGCGAGATATTATTAATGCCATTCTTCCTCTGATAACTGAAACTCGAATATAATAATATTGTTTTAATAAAGGTCTTCTTGTAAGGAACATCAAAAATCGTTTAAGCTGCAAGCAAGTTAGAATTGAAATTGCTAAACATCAAATATTTCTTTCACGCCCGAAACTGTACATTTGAACGCAATGTAGAAAAGTAAAAGACCGATTAAAAAGAGGTTGGAGACATAAAAAGTTGATACATCCCCCATAATATACAATGATAAAGTCTAAAAATAATAGTTTATCATATTTGAAGCCTTCCACCCAATCACTTATCTTCTAAATTTAATCACAATTATTAAAGGGATATGCAAATAAGTGTTAAGTTTCTTTTTATTTTCTTCCATCGAGCTGGATGTTTATTTTGAAAGTAGTCCATTTTCAACAAACAGGCGCAATTGTAGGTACTATGTAGCCTAAGACGACTATCAAACTGTACAAAGAAGTTATAAATTTCATTCAAATGCGGGGTAAAATTCTGGATATCTAACCTAAATAATTCGTTGTTGTGTCGTTATTTAGGGGTAAAAAAAAACAAAGGTTTTGTTTTTTTTTATATTTCACCATGATAATAGAAGTAACCCTACGTACACACACATATTTCCCCCTTTTAATAGGTACTCGTACTACTCATGGTCACAGGTGTCAGTCTCGCGTCGTCGTGTCGTTCAATGTGAATATCATCAGCAGGTTAGCCACTTTGAGCTACAGCTATTAGGAGTAGATATAAATGACGTGAAATAGGTACCTATATTTGTATTTTATGCAAATGAAGATCAAAAGTCTTGCACGCCCTCTACCTATATCTTACACCCGGTCGGAAGTCAGTTTTCAAAAAAAAAAAAAAAAAAAACTGTGAGTTTTCCCAGGCTAGTGTTTTTTTTTTGTGTGTTGTCTCATCATAATTTTGAGAAAAAAAAATACAAGAATTGGCAGCACTTTGTACGTTATTGATTTGTTTTAATATCATTTAAATATCTCGTTTATAACGTTTAGATATCTCTCATATACACATTTTCGACGTATCTATGGCTCAAACGATTATGATTAAAATCTTCCACACGTAAAAAACAAAGCGATTGCAACAAATCTGCACTTTCAGTTATTCTCCAGTAAAATTATTTTTTTGCTTAAATTGATCATATTTTGATTTTTCACCTAAGAATATTTCATAAAAGAGCTTACAGATATTCTTCAAAGCTTGTGGTTGTGGTCATAAATATGCCATCAAAAATTATATTGTGTATATTCAAGTTTGTAAAAAAAAATTGAATAAAATCCAAAAAAAAAAACCCAAAAACTTACATTTCAGATAGTATACAAGAAGTACCTATACATTTAAACAAATTTTAGACAATAAATTCCTAGTTTTGTTTCCTTTTTGCATAATCTTGAGGTGGTTTTCGCCAAGAAGTAAAAAATTCCCGACAGGAACGAACCATGACTTCAAAATTTTAAAAACAGCCCTGTTCCATTGGAGGTGCTAGTCTACTAATAGTAGATGTTTTGATCAATCTAGTACTATCATCATGCTCTTCTTCCCGATTAGCTACGATTTGTATTGAATTCGTTGAAAATGCGTTCCATTGAAAATCGCTAGTAAACTACTAGTGGAACTTTGCCACCTCCCAAAGGAACAGGGCTAATATGACCCCTGTTATATGATTAAGAGGCACCAATTGCAATGTCCCCACTTTCAGTTTTATTTTTTTTTTTTTTTCATTAAAAAAAAAAAAACGAAACAGATAATTTTAAACAAATATCCATGTCTTCCTCTGTTGTAGATTGTGCCAATTTATTTTTCTTACTTCCAAGGTTCACATAAATTGATAACTATTTCCCGCCGTCGTTGGTATTGTTGAAGTATTTCTACTTGCCGGTGTGGATGACATAACAGAATTATAGAAAATAACAACAAATGATGGAACTAAACAAAGAAAATACAAAATAAAAAAAAGTTCCCATACAAATGCCATTGGCCCAAGGTCAAAACCGTGGGTAAAATGTATCATAGTAGTTGATTGTTGTTTGCACTCACACGAAAAATATGTCTTGTCTAGACGCGTTGTTTTTTTTCTGTATTTCTTCAATCAAACACACTTGTGATGGCACTACTTGAAAAATATGTGAGACACAATTTTAAAGCTTTAAAATAACGAAAAGCAAGATTAGATTTATTTTAGGTTATGAGAAGCAAAAAATCATCCTTAGTAGTAGTATCTCAAAAACGGGAGCTGATTAGTTGTTTCTGACTTCGGATTCGAATTCAGCACACCGAAAACCTTCAGAAAAGTACATTTTTTTTTCGGCAACAAAACCCTTGTAATCCAGTGTAATAGATGACTTAAAGAATTTTCATTGAAAGAAATATTTTTTATTGCTAAAATAGTATTTATTTGTTTTCTTTTTGCAATTCGTTTCTGGTGCCAGCGGAACGTAATGAAACAAATCAAAAATTTTTTTTCCTGTTCCACTGCAAATGGAAAACTTTTTCGTCTGTATTTCAATCAGAAAAAGAGGAGATTAGCTAGATCTTGTAGTTTTTCAACTGACATACATTTTCTGATTGCTATAAACGAAAAATACCAGCTCCTTATCTCAAATCATTTGATCAGTTTAACTTTGGATTAACTGAATGGATTGGATTAGTTTGTAAGGCTTTTGTGTCTTAATTTTTGACCATTACAACTAGCCTTAAAACAAGTGCTATATATATTTTTTTTTATGTGATATTGAATGTTGTTTTTGTTTGACAAAAGTTTCAATTTAAACCTCAAATAGATTTCAAGTTCACCACTCGTGAGTCATCAGACTTTTTTCCCATTTCTAATTCAAAACCTCATATTATGCTTGAAGCAATAAGATGAAAAGATTCAACCACATTCGCAAGCCTAATTTCTTACTTATACAAATTCTACTCCTCCATTCACACGCATTCACAGATAAATAAAAAACAATACGTTTTTCTTTTAATTAATTTAAAAAAAGTTTATTGTGAGTGTTCGAATAAGCAAAAAATAGGTAATTTATAGTTGTTATCTTATAATATTCATATTGTCAATTGTTCGTTCAGTATTTTTTTTTTTTTTTTGTGAAATATAACTCTTTCGGAGATGTTAGAAATCTATAAGTATTTGAGCATTTTAATATTTTTGGTGTTAAATTTTTCCAAACACAAAATGTCAGGGAGACATGAGGATTTTGAAAGGTTCTGGTGGGGCATATTATAAAAAGGTTGGGAAACACTGCTCCAAACGGTTAGTGATTTATATTTTGTTTTTAAATAGCTAGTTCTGAGATGTTGTTTATTGTAGTTTTCTTTTTGTAATAAAATATTTATTTCATAAGACAATCCATCATTCGTCTTTAAAAAACATTACTTTAATATTGCTATATATAATATAGTTTTAATATTTTTTAATTTATAAATTAAACCAAATTTTTTCGGTAGGGCAAATATTGGTTTGGTGTAAAAAAAAATTTCCAGGTTATAAATTATAATCAAACGTCGGTTTTTCTGTGCAATCATCCGTACAACGAGCTAAAGACTTAACGAGTGAGAAAATTTGCTTGAAATCTGGTACAGAAATTTTTTTTGTAGTTTCCAAGGTTCTTTTTTGTTTGCTTTAATATCTTGCTGAGAACTTGTAGGTACCTCTCATCCAATTTTTCAATTCTTGTAATTCTGTCGAATATGTTTCTAACGATTGGTATACGTCATCGTTTGAGACATTCTAACAAAACTGCGCTTTTAGTTTTTCTCAAAACATTCAGATGGTGGAAAATATTGAGTTCCAATTTTTGAATAAAAACTGACATTTTCGTTTTTTGCGTACATGTACCCATATTTAGTTAAATAATGTTGAACCGATTTTATTTAAAATGTACACATAAATATTTCTTATCGATTTAAAAATTATGTGTAGGTACCTAGTCGAAAAAATTAGTTTGTAGGTATATATTTTTTGTAGGTGCATACATTTTGTTGTTTTCTTCTGAAATCTAGCCAAATCGAAAAATTTCCAATTTTTAACTAATATTTATGTACTTTGGGAAAGTTTGTGCGATCCATTTTAGTGCATTTTAGTTTTTTTTTCTTGTTTTGTGTATCCCCTTGCGAATGAAGTTCTAATTTAATTTGTGTATGAGACCCAAAACCTCCGGAATGATTTCTTAAAGTATATTGTAATAAATTTATACTAAAATATTTACATTTTTTAAACTAAGTTTTACCAAAACAAAAAAAGATAAAACAGTTCTCCACTCATGTAGGTACTAGAAGTTAAATTTCTTGGTCATCTATTTATATAGTAAACAAATATTGTACCTATGAAAAAATCATTGGTTTGGTTTCTGAAACGTTCCATATCTCGATATTTTGACATAGGTATACGCAGTACATATTTTTTTTTTTTTACAAGAAAGTTCTAAAATAATAATTAAAAACAATAAAAACTTGACACATACATATATAAGCCAACTTACTGTGTCCAATAAGTTCCATCAATAAAAAATTTCACAAATAAGTTTGGCTTTAATTAAATTAAAAATTAATTAAAAAAAAAAATAAAACTAAAACAAATTTCTGCATCTTCATAAGGACACAAATACAATCAAAAATCATTAGCTGTGTTGACAAATAACAAAAAATAAAAACAAAAAAAAAATATATAAAATTGGGAGCAATCACTTTTTACGCTCTCTAAATTCAGGTTGCGATATTTCTTATTTGTTGGTTTTGTTACAAGTTTTTCTCTTTTTTTTTTTAACTTTGACGTGTACCTACTTTTTGAAGTGAAAATTTAATTAACCCTCAACAAATATTGCGGTTTAAAGGGAAAACGCAAAAAAATTGAGGAAATGACGTTCAATAATACGCAAGCAAAAGCAAGTGAAATGTTTCTTTTGAATTTGTAGCATGTATGTCGTTCTTAGGATGTTGCTGCTTTATAAAGTTTCACAAAATTTTTGAAAAATTATTGATTTATAAATGCCAAACATCACATTACATTGTATAAACTATTTGTTACTAAGAACAGTTCCGACATTTTCCTCCGTCAAGGCCATTTCCAGTTAAAAAAATCTTTTACTGTTGTACCCCACAAATGAAAGAAAACCACTTTTTCATTAATAAATAAATGTTCAAGTTGTTTATAATTCGTTTTGCTTTTATACCTACATATTATAAAAGTTAGATATATAAAAAGCAAAATAAAGAAAAACGAAATTCGATAATTTCTTAAATTGAATTTTGAGTAGTAAGATAAATTGTTTTAAAACATAAAACAAATTTGATTCCTTTTAGTTATTATAACGTAGGTATTCTCTTTAAGAATTTGAATTTGGTTTGAATTAGCTTCATTTTTATGCGATCAAACTTTAAAAAAACACTGGAGGAAAATAAACTTAAAATCAACGAAAACCACTTTGATTTAGATAAAAAAAGCGTTACATCAAAGCTGTGTGAAATTGACAGTCTCAAGGAATTGGACGTTGATACCCTTGCTTTTCCAACTAGTCAACTCACTATGCTGATAAACTGCGCCTCATAGGAAGAAAGCTTCATTTCAAAAATGAATAAAGAGTGAAATGGAAAATTTGAGAGATAATGCTAGCTTATACCCGGGTTCTCCCCCACATTCACAGCTTTTGAGAGTCCCAAAAAATATTTATTCGTCGTTAAGTTGTTTTGAGTTGTGATCTGCTCCGTTCCGTGGGAGATCACAACTTTGAGAATTTTTGGGACTGTCGGAAGTTGTGACTGTTGGGGAGATATGTGGATCTTAATACCTAATATATTTTATAAAATGCTCTTAAACAAAAATGGGGAAATTCGTTGAAAAAAAAGCAAATACTTTGGGAACGGGAAGAACAGCATTCTACAATAATTTCTTTAAATATATTGTAAATGTTAGATAAAGGTTGTATTGATCTGTTTTAAGAAAGCTCCTCGGCCCTTAAGAAGTTGAATGGTTTTGTATTCCCTATATAAAAACTGTAGCAAGAAATATATATAAATTTGGTTCACAAAGAAACAGAGTTCTTGGCCTAACAGAGTTTTTTAATAACTAGATACCTATAGAAAATGAGAAATAGGAAAGTGTAAGGGGATGTTTTCATAAAAAAAAAAATAATAAGCTTGAAAAAATTTTCCCATACACTTGATAACTATAATGTTCCGTATCGATGATATAACTATTTGCTATTGCGCTCACTTGTCATTTGTCATACACTTTAAGCTTACTTTGAAATTTTAAGATTAATAATAAATGATGATACAAATAGTTTCGTTTCCTTACAAGAGATACAAGAAATTTGTATTATAAATTCTTAAAAAAACTATTCTATTTTCCTTCAATAAGCATGACATTATTTATGTTATTGATATAGGTATTTCTTACCAAACAAAGTAAAAAAAATCCCTTTCGTTCAATCTGTTAAACTAATCCGCTCTAATGGAATGGAAGATCCAATAGAAAACTAAATACACCGAAATATGTGTATATTTCGTATGTATAATCCACTCTCAATCGATGTTTTGAAATATTTGAATTTTATTATTTTTTCACATTATTTTCCATCGTTTCAGCTTTCTCACTTTGATAACAACACGAAACACTTGGACTGAAATTTTCAATTTTCAATTTTTCAAAAATATTTAAAAAATCAAGATTTTTTTTTCTTTTGTTTAATTCATAATAAGGTTAACACTTTATTTTTTTTTTTTATTTTATTGGAATTGGGTTAACTCATAAAGCCTAAAGCTGTGTTACAGTAGACTCACTGATCGTAGATTTTTAAAATTTCACAGAAATTTAGAATACAAAAGTTAACGAAATCTTTTGATAGCGTAAAATGTTGTTGTTGTTTTGAAACTTTTGTTTTTTTTTGTTTTTTTTTTCTAAAAGTATTTCTAAAAGACCTCTCTTTGTGCGACTACCTGTCCGAAGACGAAGAGATCTCGAGCAGAACTGCATATAGGAACGAACAAAGTATCTCAAGCAAAGCCGATACGCTTGGCCAACCCAGGTGAGTTGTCGTCGTCGTCGTCGTCGCCGCCAGTCCGCCGTCGGTGCGGACACTAACACTCGTATTCTTGGATATATTTTGTATTGTTGTTTGGTGATGGTTAAGGTGTGTGCGTGGTATAGCTTTGATGACCTGCCCCTACCTGTTGAAGTTGTTGAGAGATTTGGAAATCGAGGATTCTTACGGTGCGCAACGGCAACCTGTTACCTATGCATTGCTGCGTCTGTAGTCTCGTTACGTGTATGTATAGAAATTTGTTTGATATATAATATAAAACATGAACACATGGTGTACATCTGTGTTAAAAAGAAGGGGGGATAAGTTATTCTGTTTTACTGTTCAACTGTCTCGTATTGGATGCAGAGAATTCGAATTTTGTTTTTAGGCTTCATTCCAATATTGTTTTCTCAACGCAAATTTTTGGTTGGTTGGGATTGGATCTTCTGATGATGGATTTGAAGAGCAGGTACCTAGATATTTTCTCAATTTTGTTCCTCATTTATTTTATCTTAAGTTGTTGTTTAAATATGTCTGTGATTTTTTTCAAATTTACTATCTGTCTATCTATGATCTTAATGGAAAGCAATCCATAATTATGAGTTCTTAAAAACGTATGATCCTATATGAATTCGGAAATAAAACTCACCTTTTTCTTCCAGGTATTCCTCAATTTATATATTATAAGAAAGTTTCCAAATAAAAAAAGTTGAACATTTAAAAATGATTTTCTTGATCCGGTAGGTAGATAGGTTATAACATTGTAATATGAACGTGATAAAGAACATAAGTCTCTTGGTGCTTGCTTGTTTAAAAAAAATAAATATTTGGATGAGCACATAGGGAGCTAGTGTGCTAACCTTTTTGCTTCACATATTAATAGTAGATATAGATAGTTTATTGTCAGTGTTGGGTTATATATATGTCAGAGTAAGATAGTTCTGCGAAGCAATTTCACTCCAATTAACTCAAGAAGCAGTTTAATGGTAGAGAAGAAGAAGAAACTGCAAAGAGTTTCTCAAGGCCTCCTTAACTTCCGAATGCCATTCGATACTTACCTTCAAGGCATTTTTCTTATAAATCTTAAAATCTTCTTCACATTCTTACCCAATTTAACAAGAATGGTGACTTATCGGAGGTAATTATATCAAGGACTCTAGTAAGTTGTTTCGCTTTGCGACATTTTACCAATAATTATTTTTCTATAAGGCTTCGAAGATCAGTTAGTTAAAATCAAAAATAACTCAAATTTCGAAAAACTTTCTAGACAAGGGCTTCAGCCAGGACATTTTTTTTTTTTTTTGGTTTAATTAGAAAGCTTAATTTAAAAAAGCACATTAAATAGTATGAAAAATAAAATAAAACCCAAAAACAACATGCATGTCCTGACTTAACCCATTTGTCCTATAAAGATGGTTTATGCCTTTTTGAAACGAAGACAAGAACCTCAAAAGTCAACATATATCTATTTAAAATGAGAAAAAAAACTTCAATCCTAGTGGGGCGCCTTCTTAAAAAACGAACGCTGCCGTACATACAAATTGCATATTATAGTGCAACTGAAATTATTTCAAAGCGATGTCGTTTTAAAAAATGCGAACACGACAATTTAAAAACTCAGAACCTATTTCTAGAATAAATAGAATAAAGACTAACAAAATTTTCAATGACATACCTTTATAGGTATATAATGTATCAAACATTGAATTTTGTTTTCATCTTCAATGAGGCAAATATTTCTTTCAGGGTGCCATTTTTCTACTTCTTGGGTGCATATTTTGATTTAATGTCATAACTTGTAAGATTTTCCAAGTTACACTTTTCACCCGATGACGACGTTTTAAATTTTTTTGCATTATAATGAGTTATTGCTTCCGCAGGGTTAAGAACCTGGTTCCTATTAGTACATTAAAACCCCATATGTTTTTTGTCTCTAACTTAAGGACTTTAGAAAGGTATCATTCAGCAGGTGTGTTATCATTAGTCTTTTAGGTGAAAATATTATAAACGAAATGAGTAGGGAGAGCCTGTATAAAATTATAAAGTGTTTTTTTTTATTTCTTTTTCCTTTTTTCCAGATTATAAAATTTTATTGTCAGTTTTTCAAAAAAAAAAAAAAAAAAAAAAAACTCAACTACCTACTGTCTCTGTTTTTTTTTTTCACAGACGTTAGATTAATTCCATCGGAAGACAGCACGCGTGCTGCCATTAATTTCCACCTGTTTTCCTATTTTCTTTTGTTAACCATGTAAGATATCTATTTTTTGTTTTTGTGCTCAAGGAAAACCCTAATTGATGCAATTGAATTGAAAATTCGAAGGCAGCAGGTTGTAGGTAAATTTGGATAAATAGAATTTGAACATTTTTATCCATTCATTTGAGTTTGAGAACATCTGCTGCTGCTGCTGTCTTGCAGAAGTTGTAGTCAGTTTTTTTTTTTTTGACAAAACACAATTCTAAAAAGCATTTTTCCTTTGCTTGAAACTCACATTGGATTAAAAATCGACACTTAAAGTGGAAATCCCTCTTGGCGACAACTTTTTTAATTTAATCGATCATTTCTGTAAGTTTTAGCAAGTTTAGTTGAGACGCCGAAGAGTTACGGTAAATTTTGTGATTTTTCATCAAATTGTTATCGTTCTTAACATTTTCATTTTTTATGATAGAAAGTGAACATTCAAAAGTATTTTCTGCGAAAGAAGGAGTCATAAAGATTAATTAAAAAAACAAATCCAGAACATCACATGTGATATGACTTGTAGCCTAAGAAAAGTGAAAAAAGAAGTTTAACGGTAAACTTCTTTCGTATCCCATGTCATAGTCGAAGACTATGAGGCTGTAAAATACTCTAAAAAGGGAAAAGCTGTTGGGCAAGACGAAATACCCTCAGAGTTTTGGAAAAGGATGGGAGACATCGGGTGACTCATGATTCTTTTTTCCAAGCTTATACGATGTGATCGAAAGCCTAATCAATGAAGGGAAAGTTACCTTTTTCCAATAGGGTAGGATGGTATAAGAGTGCGCGGTTGATAAGAGTGCGCAAGGCCATTTTCTACGGTTTGAAAGGGAATATAAGACTGAATGCACTTATTTTGGAAAGATCTAAATGAGTTTGATCTGCTGTCAAAATTTCATGTAAATGTGTTTGTAAACAGAGGTGCTAGTTAAGTTTAAGTTTTTTAGCACTTTTTTTTCCAATTTTTCTTGCCAAACAAATTAAATTTTCCGCTTATCAACAAAAAATAACAATAAACAAAGTATGGGACATTAAAAAGTCGACAAAAAGAAACATTTGAGGAACACGTAAGACTGGTCATAAAGTGCATTGTGAAATATATATATATTCTTCGATTACATGTCTGAGCGTGTAAGAGTGCGCACCATGATGATGTATAAGAGTGCGCGGGTTATAAGAGCAGTAAATGCTATCCAAGGCTTCAAAATAACTGGCATTTGTATATACCAGCAAACAGCAGCTAGAAAAAGCAATTCCAACCAAAAAGAAACCAAATAAAAGTTTTACAAAAAACAAGCTAATGAGAGTAACTAGGAAATATTGAAATTTTCTCGGAACCATTAATCGAAGACTAAATTGATTGTTCCTCATGCAAGGAGTGATGGGTTGAACAATACTCTGTTTATTTAAAGATAGGCAATTTTATTTGCGACTTTTGTGCGAACTTACACATGTGCGCAGCTGCGCACTCTTACAAACTAACCCGCGCACTCTTACACAATAGGATGTATAAGAGTGCGCGAATTTCCTAATGTGGTATTTTGTTTATAACTTTTGAATTAATGCATTTTTGTTACCAGTTTTTAGTTTTTTTCGTTGCTTTGATTATAAACTAAAAACTATATATAAAAAAAGTAGTTAAATTCTTTTTGTTATTGTTTTATTTGGCATTTTGTCTAAAATGCGCACTCTTATACCACCTTACCCTATACAAAGGGAAGGGTGATACGCAGTGGCGTACGTTGAGTCACCGGGGCCCCGGGGCAAGACTATATTTTGGGGCCCCTTTGATATTTGGGGGCCCCTTAGATACAAAAAAAAGTACGTATACGCCATACATTTTTTTTTTATTTTTGTATGGCTTATTTATTTTTTGGTTTATTTTAATGTTTTAATATGTTCGTAATGCACTTTGCTATACTTACTTAAAATTTCTATCATAAAAGCAATAAATACTTGTACTAGGGGCCCCCAAAATTAAATATTTAGAGACCCTTAAAATAAATTTTTTTTAGCTTAGAATGGATTGTTCTTGGGGCCTCTGAAGTAATATGTAAACATTTGATTTTCCATCATCAAACATAGTTTATTTCTTTTGGGGCCCCTGAAAAATTATTTTTAGGGCCTCAAAATTAAGTGCTTAGAGGCCGTTAAAATATAATATATTTTTTTTGGAGCCAAGAATTAATAGGTATTGGGGCCTCTGTTCTGAAGTAATATTCGGAATGCCACCAATAACGTAATGTTTTTATTTTGGGCCCTGATGTATTTATGTTGGGGCCCCTGAATTGATATTTAATTTTCCATTTGATTGATTTGAACCACTGAAGAAATAGCTTTTGAGGATCCTCAAATAATATTTGTTATACCATCAGAAAATTTGATGAATATTTTTGGGCTCCTTAGTAATAGATTTTGGGTCCCCTAAATTAATATTTGATTGCCTCTAAACTAACGGGGTTCCTGAAAAATTATGAATTTGGGACCCTTCATATAATATTTTTGGAGCTCCGCCGAAGTCATATTTTTTGGGGCTCCTAAAGTAATATTTAGTAATCCATCAACAAATGTAATTTAATTTAAAAACATTTTTTTTTAATTTAATTTTTTTTTTGACGCCCTGAAGTAAAGGCTTTTGGGGCCTTTCAGTCCTTTTATCGATAAAAAAAATTAAAGGTATGATATTTGACTAACTTTTTGTAATAATCCAGTTACTAGGCCTTATTATCTTTCAATTAAGCCATCGTAACCTAAAAAATTGTTTAATTTAATATTTTTTACGAATTTTTTAAAAAAATGTTACATGAGAGTAACGCTGGGTCCGAAAGGGTTAAGGATCTGACGTTTTAAGCAAATGATTAATCAAGTCGGTAATTGAATTCAACATCGAACTCTTTAGAGTATGATCCATACTATCAAACGTGTCCATATTTATTTCTCGACCAGAAGCGAGGGTGTAAAAATTAATACAAATTTAAAGATGAGATTCTTATTTGTACGGGTTATTTCGGAACTCAACTTTGGATTCGAAAAAGAACGTCGCCTAGTATTGACATCATTTATTGTGCCATAACCAGGTTTGGGTATGTCCATCAGAAGTCCCGTTTTTTTCCTGAAGTTCTCTAAAATATTTTTTTTTTCATCAAACAGAAGCTTATGTGTTTGTCTAAAAATTTCGCATTTTCTCCTTCAATAAGCTCTTTCAATCCAATTAATTGCCTAATTTTTTTGGAAAAGTTTGAAATGTTCACAATCGAGCCATATTGTGAATAAGTCACCATTTTGTATGTACGCAGTTGAACCTAAAAATGTCAATTTACTTAAAATGGCGCAAACTTGCGCCAGAGTTTTTTTTTATTCGGTTTATAGACACATTGTTTATTATAAAACTAAAAAAAACCCAAGAACCATATTGTAGCATATTTAGAAAAGTCCACTTAAAATTTGAAAATATTTTTTTCTAATATCACATTTAAAATCGCACTAAATAAAAACACACGTAAAAACGACTTACTCGCATGAACTTGGTCTTAGAACTCAAGTTGCTAAAATGTTGAAGACTATTATTACCTACACAAATTTGGTATGACATACAAAATTTTTAAAAATATAATATAAAAAAAAAAACAACTATTTTAATTGAAATTGAGCTCCAAAAAAATTATACAGTTAAATTTCTAATAATAACATGCAATTTCAAAATCGAAATTTAAAAAAAAAAATCAATGTTGTGATTTCGAAAATTTGATTTTTCAATTTTTTCATATTTTTAAACTTTTTTTGTAAATAATTTCATTGATATTGAATAAGTCGTTTGAGAGAAAATCAGATAAAAAAAAGCGGTTATATGGCAGGTATACCGTTAGTAGTTATTTTCGAAAAAAATCTCATTAAATAATATAAATTGTTTTAAAACTAACATTTGAATTTATTTAAGAAAAATCGTTGGAGCCGTTTTCGAGAAAATTATACTTTTTTAAAATTGGTATATGACAGGTACCTAGCGTTATTTTTGATCCAAAAAATTAATTCCACAAACCCCTCTGCATACGGTCCTGGAAACGCTACATACCAAGTACGAAGTAATTAACCAATTCGTAGGTCCTTTTACAGACCGACAGATATCCTGACAAAACGACAACCACACCTGTTACAGAATCTAAGATTTTAAAAGAGGTAATAGGGTATTATTTTTTTAAAAATCACCACCGTCAACATCGCTATCACTATCTTCACTATCATCAACATAGTTAATATTGTCAACACACAGTAACAACAACACCTACTTCAAATATCATATCGTACAACTTGGCCAGATCTACGAACTACCGCTACAGCAATACCATGGTGTTCAATCCGATAAAATTGACTTACCCATTAAAATAAAATCTATGGGCTTATTAATTTTCGGATTTCTAACATTAAGAAAACCTTAAATACCTAAATATATAATCATGGCTAATTCTCGATTAAGAGAATACCCAGCTGCAGATGGCGCGTGGCATTTTCCTATATAAAGGTAAATCGCGTGTCGCTTCAGATTGGTATTGTACTTACACTTACTGTGCGTGATTTTGATATTAGATACATACAACACTATGACAACGAGCTGCAGAATAATATTTATTTGAGGTTTCTTGCCAGAAATGTAGGCAACAAATTAAGGTTAGCTATTTTTTTTTCAGTAAAACACGCCTTTTACCACGTGCGTCACCTCGCATCGTCGGTCATCATTTGTTCATCATCGTCAATTTTTATTTTATTTTATTTTGTTTTTGTATGCCAGTTTGTGGCTTCTTCACATATCAAATGGATAAAGTTGCACACACATTAGGCTAAGCTACATATGAATCATGAACATAACAGTATGTGTTACTGCATACTTTTGCAAGCCAGACGCCACCCGTTCTCTGGTACGATACTTAGACAAAAGTGTTACCACTTTAGAATTAAAGTGTTAAATGATAGTATTATATTAAATTTGCTCCAAACATTTTGTGAAATAAGTTAGAATTTTAATGTAAAGTAACTGTGACAGATATAATACAATAATGATGTTTTGTTGATAATTTGCTGTTTATTCAATGCGATAATATATACTAACGTTAAAAATTACAAAAAAAAATACTTAACACTAAATTTAAATACAACAAAATTTACAACAAAAACAGATGGAAGATCGATAGATAGATAGATAGATAGATAGATAGATAGATAGATAGATAGATAGATAGATAGATAGATAGATAGATAGATAGATAGATAGATAGATAGATAGATAGATAGATAGATAGATAGATAGATAGATAGATAGATAGATAGATAGATAGATAGATAGATAGATAGATAGATAGATAGATAGATAGATAGATAGATAGATAGATAGATAGATAGATAGATAGATAGATAGATAGATAGATAGATAGATAGATAGATAGATAGATAGATAGATAGATAGATAGATAGATAGATAGATAGATAGATAGATAGATAGATAGATAGATAGATAGATAGATAGATAGATAGATAGATAGATAGATAGATAGATAGATAGATAGATAGATAGATAGATAGATAGATAGATAGATAGATAGATAGATAGATAGATAGATAGATAGATAGATAGATAGATAGATAGATAGATAGATAGATAGATAGATAGATAGATAGATAGATAGATAGATAGATAGATAGATAGATAGATAGATAGATAGATAGATAGATAGATAGATAGATAGATAGATAGATAGATAGATAGATAGATAGATAGATAGATAGATAGATAGATAGATAGATAGATAGATAGATAGATAGATAGATAGATAGATAGATAGATAGATAGATAGATAGATAGATAGATAGATAGATAGATAGATAGATAGATAGATAGATAGATAGATAGATAGATAGATAGATAGATAGATAGATAGATAGATAGATAGATAGATAGATAGATAGATAGATAGATAGATAGATAGATAGATAGATAGATAGATAGATAGATAGATAGATAGATAGATAGATAGATAGATAGATAGATAGATAGATAGATAGATAGATAGATAGATAGATAGATAGATAGATAGATAGATAGATAGATAGATAGATAGATAGATAGATAGATAGATAGATAGATAGATAGATAGATAGATAGATAGATAGATAGATAGATAGATAGATAGATAGATAGATAGATAGATAGATAGATAGATAGATAGATAGATAGATAGATAGATAGATAGATAGATAGATAGATAGATAGATAGATAGATAGATAGATAGATAGATAGATAGATAGATAGATAGATAGATAGATAGATAGATAGATAGATAGATAGATAGATAGATAGATAGATAGATAGATAGATAGATAGATAGATAGATAGATAGATAGATAGATAGATAGATAGATAGATAGATAGATAGATAGATAGATAGATAGATATGTGGGGTTGAAAGTTAAGATAAATGAGTTCACCTTTTATTTTGAATATGGCAGATATTTGAATAGTACTTAAGTCATGTCGAAAGTAATTTTTTTCCAAAAGGTTATGGTTCAATACCGCATAAATCGATCGATGACCTGATGATTCAGCTTTTAGCTGTTAGTCTTTTATCCATTTTTCATCAAGATCAAGACATGACACAATAATATATAACTGCTTTTTCCATGTCTCGACGTTTTCGATTGTTAGGTCCAAGGTTATACCGCAGTACATCGCCAGAGAGTTCCATTCCTTGAACCAGAGTGATTTTTTCTGGAGGGCATACGTAGCAGTGAGCTTCGGAAGTCGATTGGATGGGAGTGCCATTACCTTAATAATATAGTCAAAATGCAATTTTAGTGTTTTTGTGAATAGTTCTGATAATCCAGTTTCAACGTATTGCATGTAATTTGATGAGGTTGATGGGAGCCGCAGATGGAAGATCATTAATAAATGAAATGAACAGCAAAGGGGCAAGGTGACTCCCTTGGGGAACACCAGAATTGGCTTTAAATTGACAAGAACGGTTTCTTCTTAACATAACACTATAATATCTTTCTTTAAGGTAAGACGAAATACACATAACAAAATGATCATTAAGTCATTTTTTAATTTATCCAGATGTATTTTATGACTTAATTTATCAAATGCTTTGCTAAAATCTGTGCAGATGCAATCTACTTGGGAATGATTTTCGAATGAATCCAAACAAAAAGTAGATAACTGCAATTAATAGATTAGTGACCGTAGATTTTTTCTTCACGAAATACTTGGGAATTTACAACATTTTAAAGACTCGTTGAAAAGAATACACAATGGATAAGAAATATAAGACACACATTTTTTCAGCATAAATGATGGTATACCATCTGGACCAGGACTAAAACATTCATCTAGTTTTAAAATATTTTTACGTATAGCAGCCTTAGAAATAGAAAAATTAATTGAATTAATATGTGTATATTCTAGTGTGTTAGGAGGGATAAAAGAAGTGCTTGTTGAAGAGAAATCTTCGAAGGCACTTTTAAAATAATCAGCAAACATATTAGATATTGTCTCTGGGATATGACTAGAAGAATTTTGAATGTTCATACTAGCTGGATAACCGTCAGATTTACGTTTATTACTAACGTATTTCCAAAACATAAGGGGGTTAATTTTAATCTCGCATTCAGTTTTTGAAATAAATTCTGAGTATGTACAGAAAATCTGAATAGGTCACAAAGTCCATTTGCATTTCATAAAATGTTTTATTAACTTCAATGTTTTTGAAATTTTGTTTTTAAACTAGCCAATGTTTTTAACTTTGATTTTATGAGTGCAATAATATTTCCTCTTTAATAGCATACCAAAATCTTTTTTGAAAAAAATTTTAAATTTTTTATATATAAAAAAAACTATTTTAAATTGATTACGCAATAGCTGTAAACAAAAGCAACGGTAACTTCCTAAGTGATAGCTAAAATGTTTTGTGCACCTTGCGCCGCGCCGTCGCACAATGTGATTATAACTTTTCGAGGATTTTTTTTTTATAGAATTTATAACAAATATATACAAAATGAAATTAAACAACAATTTTGTTAATATTCTTTCATATTTTTAACCAAAATAGGTTTAATGGGGGTCATTTTTGGGCAAAAGTACGATAACTCATGGTGAAGAATGTAACGAATTCATGTAGAGGAGGTAAATACAAGGGTGTCAATTTCCCCCCGTTTAAGAGGGAGCGGCAATTTTCTAAAAAAATTACTTAAAATTAAGAAAAAAATATTTAAAAACGATGGCAACACTTACAGTTATGAATGATACCATTTTCAAAAGCCAACATTTTATACTAAATTCTTATTTTTAAATCAAGATATTTAATAAATAGTTTTTGAAATAACCAATGAATACTTGCTGGCATATAAACGCAGCTATAGTTTCTGATATATAGCTCCCTCGTTTCTCTTACAAATGTTTCAAAGGAATCTACGTCAATTACATACCCAGACCCAAGCGCTTCTTAAATAATGTGAAACTTTTTTATGATTTCAATATCGATTCCTGTAATTTCAGCAGTTTTTTCTTCATCTCTGAAAAATCTTCTGGCCGTGTTGCCATCATCTGTGTTGCCGGACTGTTGAGTAGGCATATCAATCAATAAACCAGTTTCAGCTCTAAATCTATCTTGAATCATTTTTTTCTTGCTTTGACCTTTTCTTGACTCCCTTGATCTCTAACCTGCCAAACTTTAACATCTAGTCTATAAGCGATGTGTAGGATATATTCCATAAACCGGATCCAAGAGTGTAGCGGACTTAACCCAAAGGACATTGCTTGTTGGTCCACTTCCTTTTGCGAAAGTTTGGCTGAATGTTCATTTCAGATGGTTTTTTTTTGCGTAAATGTAGCAGGTTTGTGACGAAGATGTTATAGATGATAAGGGAATTTCATTTAAAACAATTTGTGTCAGTTTAATGATTTCATTTAACCAATCACAATTATTGCTTTCAAAGCTTTCTTTATGACGACCACATTTAGCCATTTTTTCGTCAAACCTCAAGCATAAAGTTTTGAAGGTTGCCTTTATTGACTTAATTGTCTCTTCAGAAAATGAAAATTATTAAAGTTATCCATAACGAATTAAAACACAGCATCGCAGCACTTAATTTTGATTTTTAGAAATCCAAATATCAAAAATTTGTTTTTTCCTAATTTCGGTTGGCATCCTAGAATACGAAAAATTTTGTATGAGTGTCGCACCTGTGAGCAAAAAGACAAAACAGTTTTTGGTTCCACATATATACAGCTTTTAAACAAAAAGGATCTCAACCTTGAAAAACACTGTAAAATTATACTTTTTGTCTAATGAACACATAAAACACATAGCTAGTTTTTCACTAATTTTTTGCTTCCAAGCACCCCCATTTTTTATGACAACACTTTATAAAAAAAAAACTTAAGTTTATAATCACAAATATTATATTAAATATAAAAAATAAAATTTTCCCTTAAACCTTACGAACCACTTGCAACAGAAGCAAAATCCACTTGACATTCTCCTAAAAAATATACAAAAGTTAATTTCTAAGTAAACTTTTTCTTGTTGTGCTTAGTTCTAATTCATAAAAATGTGCACATTCATTGAGGGGGAGGTTTAGGCTTTAAGAGAAACTGGTTTTTGTTTACATTCATGTATGTTGTTTTTTTAATTAAATCCCGCTTAATATGCGAATTGTCACACTGTGCGTCGCAAGCACGGTTGCCGGAGTGGGTAGGATCCTACAGTTTGGTAGGTTTTTTTTACCTTGGGTAGGTTGGTAGGTTTGAAGTCAATTTGGTAGGTTTTTCCAAGTTCTTTCTCTAAAATAATTTTATTTTTAATAATTGACAAAAAAAATTTAATTATGTCAAATCTACCCAAAATACTTGTGCCAAACAAATGTGCCCATCTAAACCGAGAGTAATAATATTAAGAAGTGTATGTAAACGCAGTATCCTCATTGTTGGTGTCTGAACTCATCCATTTTCATGTTTTGTGTTGACACTAATTTCACATTCTTGATTAGTGATTTCTACAAAATGGGATTACAATTTTATTTTAAGGCTAGGCGCACACATGCGATTTTGATCGAGCGATTATTCAGTCGCAAATTAGATGACAAGAATTTCAATGACTGTAAACACAATTTTCAAATTTTTAATCGCGGGAAGCATGTGTGTTCACAGGCATTGAAATCCTTGTGATCCATTTTTGCGACTGAATAATCGCGCGACTAAAATCGCATGTGTGCGCCTAGCCTAAAACTTTTTTTCCAAAAAATTATTTATAAAAAATTATTTTTTTAAAAAACGGCTCTAACGATTTTGAAATTTTTTTTCTAAAAATGCACGTTAATATATCAATCAAAATTGCATACTTGTTTTAGAGGGCAATTTAATTTCAGATTTTATTTTATTTTTTTTTTTTAAACGAATTTTATTTCTATATAAAAAGTCTTAAAAATGTAAGCAACTTTAACTCCAAGAGCAAGTTCGTGCGACCCAGTCGTGGATTTTATTTTTTTAAACAAGAATTTATTCTCTTAAAATCGAAAATTTTCGTTGGGTAGGTTTTTCTTTGAATTGGTAGGTTTTTTTGAAAAATTTGGTAGGAAATTTTTTATGCGAGTGGCAACCGTGGTCGCAAGTACTTGTTCTTCCACTTTAAATTGAAAAAACGGAAAAAATGTATTCAAATCTGTACAACTAGGGACATCTTGTTGTACACAATGAGTTAAACCAGTTTTCGGCGTGATATTTATATTTATAAAATGGTATTATTCAATTCAATGCAATGAGAGCTTGAACTGTGCCTGGACCTTGAAATTTCCCACCTCGAATTACAAACTTTTCATTAATTTAAACTACAACATTCATTTTTATAAAAAACTTTAATTCTAAGAGCCAGGATGTCATTTTATTTTATTTTACTCTCATAATTCTCATCAGGTATCATCAAATTAAGAAAAAAGTTCACTGTGGTGTATACGTACTTTTTTCTTGTTTTTGTGTTAAATATTAAACTTTATTATAATAATTGACGCTCCTTATCTGACCAAGTTTTGCATTTTATTTTATTCTACATATTTTCAAGATTTTCACCAGGTCAATTAAGAAAAAAAGTTCACTGTGGTATGTATTTGTATATACGTACTTTTTCATGTTTTTGTGTTAAAATCCCGTTTTTCGAAAATCCCGAAAAAAAAGTTTCAAAATCCCGTCTACTAAAATACCGATTTTTCAAATCCCGTCTTCTGAAATCCCGCTTATTTAAAATCCCGCATTTTAAAATCCCGTCAAATACCGAAAATCCCGTTCTTTTTACATATTAAATGCTTAATGCATAAATTAAAAAAAAAATCTTGAGAAATAGACAAAAAATTAGTGAAACTGTTTTTTTGCGTCGTAAAGCCCACAGAATATATACCTAAAATACATTTGTACATTATGAAGACGGTATTTCTTTAATAAAAACATAAAATGATTAAAACCTTTAATTGAGTTCACAAGTGAAAGAAATTTCATTTAATTAAATATCAAAACTGTTGAAATGCATCCAAATATAAGTGGGAATATAATTAAATGAAATTTCTTTTGATTGTGTAGTGTGTACTTATTTTAAGGTGTTGTGATCATTTTATGTTATAAATCTATAGGATTATCACGATTTGATTGTTCTTCTGAAACTTTAAAGTAAATAATTGAATCGTTTATTTCAGAAACAGCATAAGTCCACTTTTCCCAAAATATTTTTTTTGGAAATTTCTCATTTATGTGTAGTTATTCATCTTCTAAAAAAAATTAAGTATGTCAGACCCCCCAAAATACGAAAACTGAAAGAAAAGGGTTCAAAATATATGGAAAATTTTCACCCGGTGACAACATTTTTGACTGTTAAATACATGACTTTTTACCAGTTTTAAATTATTTTGGCAGCAATCTTGACACGCACCCCCTTTTGCTATATATCTATAAAAAGGTAAAGAATTACTCTATCTATATCTATTAAATTCATTAAAATTGTACTCAAGATTCAAAAGTTATAGCCAGATTTCTGGTGGTGGCAGCATTTTTAACTCTTGAATAATATGACATTTTACCAGTTTTAATTTTTTTTGGCAAACATCATCACACGCAAGCCTTTAAGTTATACATCTAAAAAGGTAAAGATTTACTCTATCTACTGCTATTTATTAAAATCGAAAGTAGGGTTCAAAAACTATAGCTAAATAAAAACAAAAGTTTTACCACAAAAATTTCGTTTATTTCAGAAACGACATAAGTCCACCGACTTTAAAGGCTTAAAAACCCGCAAAGACCTAAAAAAAAGTTTATATTTTAAAGGTTTCTAAATGCATCTTAGGCTAGATTATAACTCGGCATACTCTAAATTTGAAGTGTTGTGGAATTTTAAGTAAAAAACAGTTTTTTTTTTGTTGCTCCTGAAAAGTTTATGCTCATGGACTTATGTCGTTTCTGAAATAAACGATTCAATTGATTTCTTTTTAATATAACATTCTTTATTTTTTAATTTTTTTTTTATATTATACTTTTTTGTTAAAGATTATAATTAAATGCGTTTAGAAAAATCTCTCATTTTTTAATTTATTTTAATTTTTTACTATCCCGATTTTGCAATCGCACGATTTTTTAAAATAAAACAACTAGTTTTGATTATGACCTGTCATCAGATCATATACTCCAGTGGTTCTATCACTAAGTGAATCGGAAGTGATAGAAAAAATTAATCCAAAGCTTGTAAATAAGAAAACAAACTGGAGTGATTTTAGAGAAAGGCTTTTAAGTTTTATAAATTTAAGATCTCCCATGGATACAATCGAGCAAATTGACCATGAAGTTGAACAATTTATTGCTGATGTGCAACAGTCCGCTGAAGAAAGTACTCCAACATTTTCTTATAGAAGACAAAATGAAATAAAATATCCTTTATAGAGATAAGAGAGCTGATAATAGAGAAAAGAAGAGCTCGAAGAAAATGGCAAAATACTACATTTCCAGATGATAAAACAACGCTTAACCGTATAAGCAACAATCTTAAAAAAACAAATTTATAAATTCAAAAATGATTCACTCAGTACTTTCCTAAAGAATTTAACGACCGATTTTTCGCTATGGAAAGCAGCCAAGCGCCTGAAAAGACCGCAGTTACTAAACTCTCCCTTGAAATCTCAAGATAGGATGTGGATCGGTAACCCAAAAGAAAAAGCTAACCTTTTCGCGGAGCATCTTGCGAATGTTTTTAAGCCAACAGACGCGGCTGAAAATAGCTTACAGTTTGTTGATAAGATAGATGAAAGTGAAATACCAATTGTAAGATTAAAAGAAATAAAAAGTATGTATTTACATCAACTATCAAATAAAAAATCAACAGGTTACGATCTAATTACTGCTCAGGTTAGGAAAGAAATGCCATTGAAAGCCTTCATAAAACTCCAATATATAATAAATGCATGCCTTAAGCAACGGTATGTCCCACACCATTGGAAAATTGCTGAAGTTATTGTCATACCCAAGCAAGGTAAGCAACCTACAGAAATGATGTCTTACAGACCAATATCGCTTATACCAATTATGGCAAAAGTTTTGAAAAACTGCTTCTGAAGAGACTTAGCAAAATTATAGAAGAAAGAAGGTTAATCCCAAATCATCAGTTTGGCTTTAGAAATAAACATTCCACGATAGACCAAGTTCATAGAATAACGGATGTAATAGAAAAAGCATTAGAAGAAAAACAAGTATGTTCAGCTATTTTCTTAGATGTTGCTCAAGCCTTTGACAAGGTTTGGCATGAGGGACTTGAGTACAAACTGCAAAGGGATCTTCCCAGACAGTACTATGAAATATTAAAATCGTACATCTCAGACCGATTGTTTAGAGTAAGGTACGATCAAGAATATTCGGAATTGAAGAAAATAGAAGCCGGTGTACCACAAGGAAGTGTCCTAGGTCCTACCCTGTATTTACTATAAACAAGGGATATCCCAGTTGGGAATCACACCATAATGGCTACTTTTGCAGATGATACCGCAATTTTGGTACCCGACAAATGTGTCTCTAAGGCAGCAGTAAAACTACAAAATGCCGTCGACACAGTCAGAGATTGGACCGAAAAATGGCGTATCAAACTAAATGAAACAAAATCTTCACATATAAACTTTACAAATAAAAAGATAAACAATATTCCAATATTCATTAATAATCAAGCTGTACCTTACGCCAATACGGCCAAATACCTTGGAATGACTTTGGATGCAAAGCTAAATTGGAAAGAGCACATCAAAAAGAAAAGAGAAGAAATAGACTTGAAATATAGAAAAATGTACTGGTTACTTGGTTTATCAACCCAAAACAAAATAATGCTGTATAATCAAATACTAAAGCCTGTTTGGACCTATGGTATCCAATTATGGGGCTGTACAAAGAAAACAAATACCGAAATCATCCAAAAATTCCAAAACAAAGTCCTTCGTGGAATAGTTAATGCACCTTGGTACATAAGAAATAGCGATCTACATCGTGACTTACAAATAGAAACGGTTACAGAAGTTGTTAAAAAATACTCTGTATCGCATAATCAGAGACTGCAGAGACTTCATACCAATTCTGAAATGGTGTCCGTCTTGAATACAAGAAACCATGTTCGGAGATTAAGAAGAACCAAGCCTCATGAGCTTATGGTCTAAAAAAACATGGGAAAGTATTAAAAGTTTAAACTTCCCCCAAAGTGATTTTACAAAGTTAAGAAAGAAAAATCTGATGTCGATCTCTCAAGATTGGTCCTGATAAAGAGGTGGTTTTAGTGGTTAAGAGTCCCACACTACTTGGTGTCGAATACTGCCAAGTGTCTTTTGAAGATTTCCTCCCGTCAAAAAAAAAAAAAAAAAAAAAAAAAAATTAATACATAAATTGGTTAGAAAAACGAGATATGTTGACAAAATTCTTTAAAAATTAAATATTGAGTTATGGAGAGTTTTTTTTTAAAACAATTTAAGGATCAACTCTTCGACATTTTTTATAGAAACTTAAAAAAATGTACCTACTAAAAAAATGATAATGAAAAAAAAAATAGGGGTTTGATATGGATTTTTTTCTGGGACTTGAGTTTTCGAAATATGAATTTCTGAATAGCATTTCTGATGGCATTTGTTCAATTTGCAACTTTGATGAGCCTGAAAATACATTCCACCTGGTAGCAAGATGCCCAATTTACAAGGCTATGAGAAAAAATTACTTGGGAAATTATATTTTAACAAAGGAAGAATTTTACACCTTGTTGAACGACCAGGATTATGAGAGTCTCTACCTTTATCTATCAAATGCATTAAAATATCGATATTTAATTATAAATGAATTTAGATGAATAATTGTTCTAGCAGATTAATATTAATCTTTCAACATGCTAAATCTGACATACAACATAACGTTAATGTCAAAATATTTTTTGATTTATTTGTATAAGTAATGTTAAAACTTCACTTAATCGAAGTACTGAATGTTAATATTAAGAAACTGAAATGTATCAATTACTTTTGTAAATATCTGCTTTCATTTCAAATAAAATATTATTATTATTATTATATTATAATTTCTGAATATTAATTATTTTTAGGGGTAAGTTTTTATTTTTTTTTTTATTTTTAGGAAGGAAGACTAATCATGGTTTCAAATTTCGACATGGTCGAGTTTATGGAAACTGATTGCATTAAAGAATTTTGAACTCTTTTTGTATAGATGCCGTACATAAATTATAATATTTTTAGCTAAAATAATAAGCTTTTAGATGATATAAAATTTATATTGGAAATAATGTAAAAACATTTTTTTCTTGTGACATGATGACGTTATCACGTAAAATTGTCGTCTGGTTATTGATTTAACTGATCATCACCTTTTTTGGAAATTTTGTATGATTCCGGCTATAGTGTCTTCCGCAATGTAAAACGGACCTACATTTGCTCCCAGATAAAACAAAATAGGCCATAATGAATAGGGGATGTTTTATTGCCAGAATAACGTATTAATAGTACTAATATATCCATCTACACAGGTTTTCCTTTTGAATCTTCTCGCAATTGGACTCGCAATTTAAAAAAAATACAAAAGGACCATGGGCACTTTTGTATGGACTTTGGGCCCACTTACAACATTGCTCAACAGTGATGAAACGCATATCAAATGAAAGGTCTTGAAGAGTACTTTAATTTATTATATGGGGGTAAGGTCGAAATCGAGCGCAAAAGTGGTGTTTTTGACCATTTTATAAAATAGTACTTAAAATGAAAAAAAAAAATATATTAAAAAAAAGTGGCAACACTAACTATAAAGTGTTTCACCTTTTTCAAAAGCTAGACATCCCACCTTTAATCTAGTATTAAAATAAAGTTATTTCTATTATTAGTTTTCGAAAAAAATGATTTATTAATAAAAAAAATGTAAAAAATAAGGTAAAATCAAAATATTTAGTACTACTTTTTTTCACTTTTTGTGAAATAAAGCTCTAAAATGACTTTTTTAATTCACTGCAATGCCCATTGTCCTTTGTGTTAAGAAGACCAGCAGAGCAAGAGCTATTTAAAGTCTTAACATTTACACAAACATAACATTCCTTTCCTTATGTTGATGAAGTGTACATAATTGAAAATGTACTTAGAAGTACTAAAAAAAAACTTGCACTAATGGCAGCTCTATCGTCATTGCCTATATATACCTACACCATCACGAACACACACACAAAAGTAAATTGTATCAATACCCAATGAGATCTTTACTTATGCCAGACACGCGAAGAAAATGGGCGGCACGATTTGTATCGCTGATGGTTTTGATCGTGACGGAGGCGGTGATTTAATTTTTTTGTTTTTTTTTTTTCCATAAAAAAAAGAATCCAAAACATACATTTTTCATAAACAAACAAGCACAAAAAAAACTTTATAATGAGGTATAGTTACAGTCTCTAACTATTTTGGACTTATGTCATGTTTCAAAGTGATCGGAGTGCGCTATTGCTGTTGAACTTCTTTCAGTTAGCCAGCCTTCCCTCTCTTCGTCGACCAACCGTATTGTTTAATAATTTTTGTTTTAGTTTTTATTTCATTAAAGATTTACTATTTTTACTCGATTCTATACTTTCTATTTAGTTGTGTTTTTTAAGGCTTACATACCTATGTACATATATAGCAACTAGGAAATAAAAACGACTGTCTGACAACGAAAATGGCGACGGTAAAGCACTCTTATATATGTACCTTATCCGAAAGGCGTTTAGACGAACATTAGATATGTAAATACTTATAGGTATATAATAGAAGATATATATCTACCACACTTAATCATTTGTATCTAAAGCGCCCTTAGCCTGGCCTGACTGTAGACTAAGTGATTTATATATTATTATGTTTTTATACTTCTTTAAATTCATTGTAGTTGGGGGTAGGTACCTGTATAGGAGAGAAAGGTGCGTTAAAGAAATAAATAAATAGAAACTTGGCTTTCTTTATTTTCTTTTGATTTTACTTGATAATAACTAAATTTTTTTTCCAATTTTGTTGGTCTAATTCTCCATATTCACGACTATCAACTTGAATTTTGTTTGTGGTGCAGAGTATAAAATGGCGCCCGGGTATGACTGTTGCATATTTGTAGATTTGAAACAAAAATTTGTCATAATTAAATTTTAGTTAAGTCCATTTAAGCTAAATTAGGTTCAATTATGGTTTTGAATTAACCAAAGTAGTTCAGAATATAAATTGAATAATCAATTTCAATATCAAACTAAGTAGTTGTCACAAATATCGACTTATTTTGAACCAAAAGTTGGCCAAATTTCGAGAGTTGAGAAAAATTAATGAAAAAATCTCGAGTTGAAGTCAACTCTCAAGTTCGAAAAGTTGAGAGTTTGGTTCAAGTTGAGCAATAATAAATAAAATTGCATTCAGTTATTTAATAGATCAAAACAGCACAACATTCTACCTTTTTCTTGGTGGTTTGAATTAAATACCAATGAATCACGATAACTTCACTGTGAACTCATATTTGTAAGCCAAAACTGATTTCGACAATTTGATCGGAAAATATCACTGTTTCCGAATGCAAAAAGAAAAGTATTTTTATTGAAAATAATTCAGCAACCAGGCCTGGAAAAAGCTTTTAGTTTTCAAATATGAATATAGTCTAAAGAGACCTTTCTTTTTATATCTCACTCGATAGGTTTGGAGAAAATTTAGTGAAATACATTTTTTGGGCAAGGGGATTTGGATTTTTTTTTTAGAAAACCCTAGATATATAAAAATAAATTTCAAATTGTTGTGCCTAATGGCATACAAACTTATTTCTTGAGATTTTCAAAAATGTATTTGAAAATTATCTCCATATCCATTGAGTGAGTCATCAAAGGTTTCTTTAAGATCTATTTATAATAGATAATAGAAATTTTTTTCTTCCTTCTAGAAACATGTTTCAGTTTACAGATATGTTCACTGTAAATAGATCTGCCGAAAATATCTTACTAACTTCAAGAACTCGATCCGAAAACATCTGTTTCCGAAAGTAAAAAAAAAATATTTCGAGTGCTAATAATTCACCTTTTTGAAAATTTAACGTGTTTTGTTTGTAGATGGGTATATTGGCGATTCTAGTTGAGTTGCACATATGAATTTATTTTGCAAATTATTTTTTGTTTCGCTCTAAAAAAAATTTTGATTATTTTCATTTATTTTATTGTTATTTATTTCCGAGGGTGTTTTTCCCGTGTGGAAAAAAAACTTTTGCTACGACACTGTCTTACAGGCCAAACTGGACGTGGACGTAAGAAATATCATCCCCGTGTAACCGATGCGATGGCTGTATGATGACAAGAATTAGGCAGCAAGTTCATTCTTATGCCTTCAAAGTTTCCTTTTTAATGCTGCAACAGCTCTTATATTTCCGTCTTTCTTTTTTTTACTTTGGTGTCTTTACCAGAGATACCCAAAGGAGATGGGAAACTTTCGTACGTTTTACCCCCCAAAACCCATTTGTTTATTTCGTGTTGTTGTAATCTCTTTTGTATTCGTGAATAAATGTGAAAAACACACATAGTGTAGCCACGGTGTTTTTCCGCACACCTAAGCAAAAATGTCAATTTTTCACGCATACTTCGCCAAAAATGTATATTTTTTCACGCATACTTATCCAAAAATGTCTAAAGCAGCTTGTAGGCAAACCGCGTATGACGTCAGAAGTTTCTCATCTCTTTTGGGTATCTCTGGTCTTTACTGTCAGTGGTTAATACTATTGTTGTAACTGTTGCTTGCTGTTCCTTTTGCTTGTTTTCCCTTATTTTCCCTTATTTTGTAGGTTTTTAACTTTTCTCTTTTTGTTTCTTCGGTTTTTCTACTCGTCAGTCAGTCACATCCGCAAAATACTCACTAGACCAAAACCAGAAACAAAAATAGGGAATAACTTCAATGCAACAAGGAATATTATTGAAGGGAAACATAATTATAAAAGGGGGAATCTGCAACCGCAACCGTTGCCAGCAGGGTCAGTAGAGACTTATATGAAAGCTGAAATGAAGGGAACACTGAACACTCTTTTAGCGTATTCTTGTTTTGTGATGTACTGATTTTGAAGTCAAACTCACACGCCCTGTTTCCAAATAAGTTTCAAAAATACATGCGATACCATTTCTGAACTGCTAATAGATACATACATATATCAATCATTCTGTCTAATAAACTGATAAAGTTATGATCAAAAAACTTGCCAAATAGGTACACAGACAAAAAATTTCTTGCAACAAGAAAAAGAATTTATGAATATTTTAAAACAATGCAAATACAACAAAATTATTTCCGTTTCGAAAATATGATTTCGAAATTAACATTTTAAATAAAAGTAGAATTTCGAATTATAATTTTTCCAATGAATGCTCAACTGAGTACCTACTCGCGTACTCGCCCTATATCTTAATAAACGACCTATTTAAAAAGAAGGATGTGAAAGAGAGAAAAAATACAATTTCGTGTTAGATAAGAAATGAAACTGGATTATTTTGTACCGACTTCCAAAAAGGAGGAGGTATTCAATTCGTCTGTATTTTTTTTTTTTTTTTTTTTTTGTTTGTTACCTTATAACTTTGGACTGAGCGAACCAATTTTGATAATTCTTTTTGTATTGGAAAGCTGGTGGCTGAAATGTATGAAATGCAATTTAGTTCAGTTTTGGCCATATTCGAAACTATTCGAAAAACTATAAAACCCAGTTTTAGCCATGGAAGTCGGTTTTGTTTTTTGATAAAAATGATTATTTTTTTTTTATTTTTTAACAATTTCTCTCTCTTAACAAATATTGATTTTGGTTACCTACCAACTATTAACTTGTCTCTTCAATGAAATTGCACACATATTGTTTAAAAATATCAAAATAATACTTATAATGCCATCTTTCTGTCTTCTTTCCATTTTCTTTATTTCTGCAATGTTTTATGATCCTCCATTTTTTATCCATTACCCATAACTAATATGAAATCCATCAATTATTTAAAAGTTCAACTTGATGCATTTGGATACAGGTAAGCAGCCAAAAAGTCTACATGTCAATAAGCCTTTCCCGACAGGTGGTTTCTCTAAATTGTTTTAAGTTTTCTCTTTTCATTTCCCTTTTTCGACCACTGACCCGTCATCCGTCAATCATCGCATTATTTTTCTGAATGAGAACAAAATTCTCATTAATTCTAGGGATGATTGAGTCTTATAGCTAAGTATTTTTTTTTTTTTTTTGAAATAACGTTAATTTCCCACACTCACTTCCTATTTAAATGTTGTATGGACTGCATGGTGCCAAGTGTATCGCACGATATAAATACCTGTAAACTGCCAGAAAATATCTGTGACTCCCTTTCTTCATCAGTATTTAAAAAAAAGCTATGGGAACTTAATATAACTACACAATACCAGGACAAAATGCTATAAAACTAAAAATATTATAATTCTACTCCCGCATTCGAAATTAGACGGAAAAAATATACTGAACAATTTCTGACCCTCTATAGTGTCTAATAAGGGTTGCACTTTTGATACGGTATTATGTTGAAGCGTATAATTGGCTAGCACTTGTTGGTTGTCTCATAAGGCACCCTATGGGTAAAACAAAATTAAGTCAACATGTTTTAGTAATCTTTGAGGGGGGACGGAGGATTAATTTTTCGGCAAATTTAAACATATATCGGGTGCGAAAATCGAAACTAACAAAACTAACTCCATAGGATTTGTTAAAAACTTAGAGCTTGAATTTAGAATCAGTGTTACGGCCATATTATTCACTCTGGATTTAGTTTGGATTTAAGTTAATTTTAAATCGAATCCATTAAATTTGAATTTTATAAATCCAAGGATTTAATTTTTTGGTCATATTATTCACTCAAAAAAAATTATATGTTTATTCAATAAATTTTGTATAATTTCCATTTAGCTTTATTTTTCCTTCACAAAATACGTGAAAAAACATCTGAACACTGTGAAAATTAATTTTACATCTGGATTTATAAAGTTAAACAGACCTCCAGAGAGCAGTTTAAATTTGTTTGGATTTAACGAGATTGGATTTAAAAAATTGGATTTAAGATTGGATTTTAGTAGTGAATATTATGGAATTGGATTTATTTTTGACATTTGACATTGTTTACATCCAGATGTATTTTTTAAACTAGTGAATAATATGGCAGTTAATGTTAATTATAACAAGAGATTATTCTTGGAAAATTTGATGCGTTTACGACGAGAAAGTTCAATGTTCCAGCAGTAGTTGAAATTTCAATAGGTAGGTAGATATGTCATGTAAATGTCATGCTCATACTTTACGCTCAACTTCACGTCTTTATTGACAAATAACATGAAAATAGCAACATGTGTGTGTGTGTGTGTATAACTCATTCATAACATTAAATAGTGAAAACTTATGCGATTTCCCTATCAAGGTAGATAGACGTACTTTAAAGACCATAGAGATACTCATTTTATTCCACCACTATGCGTCATTATTTTTTTATTTTTTTTTTATTCCACTTCTTTGTTAATTCGAAAATTTATTATATCAAATAATTATCTGTTGAGTTCCGTATGTGTTGCAAACGAAAACTAAAAAAATCAAAAAAAAAAAACAACAGTGAAAATGAACCATAATATCACCGAATGGGGAAAACATATCAAAGAATTGGTATGTCGACCTTTTTAATTGAAGAGGATCACCGGACCGTGATTCCTTTTGTCGAGAACGGCAGCAGAGAGTATGTATGGTGTTGTGTGTTGTATGATGATTTTGTGTTGTACCTTATACTTTACTCTCGCAGTTTATATGGTTTTCTTGAAACACACTCAAACTGCACAGGGGCTGACTGATGGAAGAAGTCATTACCATCAGAAAGTTTTCTTGTTCGTTTATGTATTTGAAGTTGTAGTAGTAGGTTTTTAGATTTAATTTTAAGTCAAGTTTGACAGAATTAACCTCTTAAGTTAAGTTGCGTATGTATCAAGTATTGACTAATTCGATAAAAATCTTTATAGGTACAAAGGAATTTGGGACTTCATCAAAGCTTGAAAAAAACATTATATTTATAAGATATCTCGAGAATTCGGTAATGATAATAATTATAATAGATACTATATTACGTTGCCATGAAAATATAATAAAATCATCAGGTTTTTTCGTTTTAAAAAAAGTTACCCAAATGGTAAACATAATTATTGTAAAACGGATTTATTAGATAATTTAGCTGAAAATGCAATAGGCAAAGCTTGAAATAAACTTCTGAAATAGTTTAAGCTATTGATAGTTAACAATTAATCCACTTAGTTTCGTGTATAAAACGAAAATAAAAAAAAAAAATAAAATAGTTAAAAAACATCAAAATAATTTTTTTATTTTTATTTATATATACAACTAATCACTTAACATGGAGACAACACCACAAAATATCCGTTTAATTTTGCTAAAATGAAGGAGTCTTTTTATTTTTTGCTTATTTTCAACCTCTTAGGTGAGATTCGCTTCCTCTTGGAGGCAAGAGGCAGGGCTACCTTCGCGGCTCTAAAGAAACATTTTTCCTTTGTTTTCTGCCCGATCCCTTTTTTTTTTTAAATTGCCAAAAAATCCCTTTTTTTGATGTTTTGGTTCCTCTTTTTCTTCTTTTATTTGTATTTATGCACTTTGCTTTTAACTTATTAACTTTAATAAAAAGAATTCTCTAAAAATAACGCATTTGAGGTATTTTGCGTGACTGTCGTGCTTAATTTATTCTATTTTGACACTTTTTTATAAGGGCCTCTTTTTTATTGAATACCTCTTTTTTGGAGATTTTTTGAAAATCTAACCCTGGAAAGAGGCAGTACGCCTGAGAAAACTGTCGTTTACGACATTTAAATTGTTTTCAAAACGAAAAGTCTTCTCAAAGATATCGATCTTAGGGAAAATATTTTTGATATCTTCTTTTTTGAAGCGAATCACCTGTCAAACTTTACTAAAGTAACTTTTGTTTGCTGTTTAAAAGTTACATAATATTTTCTACATTATCTTTCTTGCAGGTATAGAGTGGATAAGAATTTTTGTGATTGATATGAAATTTTTAAAATTATATATTTGCTACTTATATTTTGTATGAGCAAAGCACCTTCTTTACTTTCTTATGAATGGCTAGCTTACAGTATACCTACCGAAATTATATCGTAATTAAAAACACATAACCATTCTGATCTACAAAAAAAGGAAAACTGTAAGTACGCTCAAGTCTTAGCTTCTCTTGCCATGAGCCACAGCTGCACCTGAATGTACTGTTTAATGAGTTGGCATATAAAAATAAAAAAAAAGAAACAAAAACACAGAAATCTTCCTATTTTCTCGTGTGGCTCGTGGCGTCATGCTCCAAAGGCTTTTTAAACTAGCAAACCATCTTTAAGACACATTAAAAAAAATTCGAAATTGCTTCTCCAAGACAAAGAAGACCATACTATTTATTCGTACCATATGGATACTTTATTTACATGCATGTATGTATGTTATATATATATATATTTTATTTTTATAATATATGTACGATTTTATATAAATCTCTTGTTGCATGTACATTGTACAATGTACATGTACACTGCGCATAAAGAAACAACTTGAGCTCATATTTTATTTAAAATGAGGTAACGTTTCAATTTGTATTGTGTTGATGCCATCGAAGTGTCATTCAAAATAAAATGGTTTAACAGAAAAAAAATCATGTTTTTTTTTGTTTAAAAACAGCAAAAAAGACATTTTATAGAACTAATGACGGTGTCTTGTTTTTAAGGTCAATCACATGTGATATCTTTGGATAATTATGTTTTCGAATACTGGGTGTAAATACTGCTTCAAAAACTGCTACTGAATTTTGTTTTGCTGCAAATGGTAATTGGTACAAATTTCAAAGGTCACTCAATAAAACAAAATCGTCACATACAGACAAAACAAGTTTGGACAGATTCTGACCAGTCTTTTCATATTTTTTTAGAGAAAGTTATTGCTATAAATTTACCTATTTGGTGAAAACGTAATTCATCTTCAGAAAACACAAAGAGGTCTAGTTGCTGATTTATTTGCAAATTAAATATTTTTTTTTTCAATCATTCGGAAGCAGATATTTTCGGATCAAAGTCTCGAAACAAATTTTGGTTTTTTGGAAATCTAAAGAAATGGCTTTATAAACTCTATTCATTGTTGAAAATAAAAGTTGCTTCGGGGTCTGGTTGCTGAATTATTCGAAAAGTTCATGTTTTAGCAGATAATACTAGATTTCAAAAAAAAACTATTGTAGGCCTACTCTTAAGGTACATTTTTTTAATTATCTGTTGATTGTCACTTACAGTATTCTTCTTCTTCTTCATTATCGACGACAGTCATGATCTCGAATAGTAATCAAAAATATTAACGACTCGTTTTCTCGAGAATGTGATTGTTTGGCATTAAGCTGGGTTAAGTCTTACGTGAAAGACCATTTTTATTACACCAAACACTAAAACTGTTAATATCGTTTTGTAGAAGGATACGGCCATGGTCAGACTTAATTTCTTTGAAAATCTTCATATCATCAGCAAATATGAGATTATCACTTGAAGTTATGCACGAGATTAAGTAGTTTATAGCTAAAATGAATAAAAATAGGCCTAGGTGACTTCCCTGAGGGACTACAGAATTTGAAATGATCTGAAAGACAGTTTCTAAATTTGACCTGATAGGATCTTTGGTTAAGATACCCAGACAATAAAAATAGATGGAAAACCAAAAGCTTTTTATTTAAAGGTAATTATTTTATGACTAAGTTGATCAAATGCCTTTGAAAAGTCAGTGTACTGTAAACGCAGTCAACTTCATTACCCTTTTCTAAAGTATTTGAACATTTATTTATCGAAATAGGCCTATAATTCTTTATATCTGTCTTATCACCCTTCTTAAAAACAGGAGTGAGGAATGACTTTTTCCAGATGGAGGGAAATTTTCCTGATTTGATGGAAAGTTCAAATAAAAATGTAAGTGGCTCAACAAGGGAGTTTCTACAGTTTTTTAATACTATTGGTGGCACACCATCTGGGTCAGCAGAACAATCATCATTTAAGGATGAAAGAAGGTCTAACACTATACTTTGCAGTACAGGGACGTTCGTACAACTCGTTTCGGAATATGAATGTACATTTTTGAAATAGACTTCGTCAACATCAACAGTCTCATTAACAAATGAATCACGAAAGTTATTCGCGAAAGCGATGCAAATGTTTGATGTAATGAAACATCTTCATGAGGGAAATTTGCCGAATATCCGTCTGAGTTTTTCTTTGAGTTAACAAGTTTCCAAAATGACTTTCGATTTTTTCTATAAGACCATATGACCTGCACATGCTTAGAATTTCTCCACCAGGAGGGTTCCTAGCTCCGTATCCAAGGCCACCATGGCAGTCCAATATAACTAGCAAAGGAAGCCTTAATATTGGATGGGATCGATGTTTTGTTTACGACTTCGTGCCGATAAAGCGTTGTTTTAATTGTTGAGGCTTTAATCATGAGGCCAAAAACTGTACAAAAAATGTAGTCTGCGCAAAGTGTGCTGGTAAACACGAAACAAAAATCTGTGATACAAATTCTCCAAAGTGCAATAATTGTGATATAGCTAATAAGAATTTAGGATTGAATTTGGATGTAAACCATGATTGTTGAAGTTATTTATGCGAAGTGTTAAAGAAAAAAATGGAAACGCAAAGGGGCAGAACTGCTTATTAGCAAATAGTCGTCAATTTACTATCTAAATATCTGTGGATTAACAAATAATTTCGATGAATTAAAAAACACAATTTTTGATAAAAACTTCGATGTGATAGTGTTGTCTAAAACTCATGTAACAGAGAATGTTAGTAACAGTGAGATACAAATAGAAAACTATAATTTATTAAGATGTGATACTAGCTCTACACGAACTGGCGGTGTTGTCATTTATGTAAAGAAAAATGTTCAAGTATCAAAAATTTACAAAAGAAGTTATCGCTAAATCTAGTGAAAATTGGTGGTTTAATAATTATTTGTATAACTTAAAGAAAAATAAGATAATCAAACGATCTAAGGCTATGATTACTAACTCTGATGAAGACTGGAAGACCTACACAATTGCAAGAAACCATTACAAAAAAGAAATTATTCAGTGTAAACGCAAATATATAAAAGAAAGAGTTGATAATGCATCAGACCAGAAAGAAATGCGGCGTAGTTTAAAAAAATATGTATTGAAAAAAGAAGATTCCAAGATAACATGTGTCGATTTTAATTCGGAACTTTTTACAGATAACATCGCTATTGCTAATAAATTTAATGATTTTTTCGTTTATAGTGTGATTGAAATCAGTAATTCAATTCCGGTTGTACCTTATGTTGATAATATAACAGATCTACAATATATTTTCAAATTCAATTCAGTTTCTTTAACGGATATCCGCTCTGTGCTTTTGCAGTTAAAAAATAAAAGAGATTATACTTTCTTGTCTCCTAAAATATACTTGGAAAACTTTGACCTATTGGGACCAGCTATAAAATCAATAATAAACAAATCTTTTGAAAAAGGTGTCTTCCCGGACTCTTGGAAAGAATCTATAGTGTGTCCCATTGAAAAAATATCAAATACAAAAAAATGTGATGAATTTCGACCAGTGAACAGTTTGCCTTTATATGAAAACATTTTAGAAAAACTTGCCTTTATTGTCACAAACTGGAAAGAAAGTGTTTCTGAACGAAAATTTGTTTATAGTGTTTTCTTAGACTTGAAACGTGCTTTCGAAACAATTGATCGATCAATTCTGTTAAGTAAATTGAACAAATATGGAATTGAAAACATTGAACTTAACTGGTTCAAGACTTACTTCGAAAATAGAATTCAGAAAGTTAAAGTAAATGGACATTTTCAAAAATAAATTATGTTGATATGGGGTTCCTCAAGGATCTGTATTGAGACCTCTAATGTTTATAATCTACATTAACGACATTGTTAGCGTCTTAAAACATTGTGAAATTGCCCTGTTTGCTGATGATGCTTTGATTTACTGTGCTGGGGAAACTATCAAAGAATGTCACAAGAACGTTCAAGACGACCTAAATAGTGTACATGAATGGCTGTGCCAAAATAAACTTAAATTAAATGCTCAAAAAACTAAATGAATGATATTATCAAATAAAACATGTTTTAATTTCAATGGCAATCTGATAATCGAAAATCAAATAATAGAAAAAGTTTTTAAAATAAAATACCTTGGCATTTGCTATCTATCATAACTTACTTTTGAAAGCCATATTGAATATACTTGCAAAAAAATTTCAAAAAAGATTGGTTTTTTAAAAAGAATTAGAAGAGATATAACTATGTTAACAGCAATTAATATTTATAATGTCATTGTTAAACCGCATTTCGAGTATTGTTCAACTATTTTGTTTTTATGTAATGAAAGTTCAATTGCCAGACTCCAAAAACTGCAAAATAAAGCAATGCGAAGCATTCTAAAATGTAATAAATATACGTCAATTAATTTTATGTTAGAATCTATAAAATGGCTTACCGTTAAACAAAGAATTGTTATGAATATGTTATTGTTTGTCTTTAAAATTAAATATAATTTAATGCCAGTATATTTGTCAAGATATGTTCAGTATGTTCGTGAAGTTCAACCTTATGCACTTAGAAATATGAATGATATGAGACTGCCTAATTTTATAACTGCCAGAGCTCAAAATTCCCTTATGCACAAAGGTTTTAAGATTTTCAATAAATTACCGAGTCATGTCAAAGAATTAAGAAAAGCATTGTGGAATTTGTAAGACTGAAATATTAATTAAGTATTTATAAACATAGGCGTATTTAAAAAAAAATATATGCAAATACATAAATGAAAAATATGCATTTTTAGTAATAATAATATGTATTATGCAAAAATATACATGCCATCTTAAAGGAAGTAACCTAATTCGTTTTCATGATACGTGGACTTTGACTTGCTTCCAAGGTGTTATATATTTATTTATTTATTTATTCAACTACACACTAAGTGTCTCAGTTGTTCAAAACAAAAGAAATATCAAGGGGCAAGGCCGGCAATGCCCAGCCAAGTTTACTTTGGCACAACACCCTTACTTACAAGAAACAACTCAGACCATTTTCGACCCCCCTCTAACTTCTATACCAAATATGTCAGAAATTTCAAGCTCCATTTGTTGAACTAGTCAAAAACAAACTCCTTACAAAATTTCAGCTACCCAGGATGAGTAGTTACTGAGACTTCAAAAATCGCAAAAACCTTAACTGACTGACTGATTCACTCACTCACTGACAGATCATCAAAATTATAGAGAACTTCCCGGTATCGTAGAAACTTGTAATTTGGCACAGTGATGGGAGTTGAAGTGCATACAAAGGAACAAATCGAAAAATTGAGATTTTCAATTCAGGGGGCGTGTTAACCTCCCATTTTCGCTGAATTGTCATCAAATAGTTGAGAGCACTTCTGATTATCGTAGAATCTTGAAAATCGGGAGAATGATAGAGCTGGTAGTTGATCTGATATAGCATGGTAGGATCTTATGCAAAAGAATCATTTACAAAATAGACATTCTCTAATCAGAGGGTGTGGTCCCCATCCTCAGATATTCGAACCCAACTGCCTTAAAAGAATTAGCAAATATGGAAAGCTTGAGATATTTTTAGGAAAGGCGCTAGAATAACCAAATAATATAGATTTTAAATTTTACAGCAATATCTTGGAAAAAGTAGTGAAATCACAATAAAACATAACTGTTAAAAAAAGAGCCAAGTTCTCCTAATCTAAAATTTTGTTGGCACAAAAAGTACTGAGATATAAAAGTGTACCAAGTTCTAAGGTTTGGTTTAAAATTAATACCAATTAAATTTTGACTGTTTACTTGGCAATTTTTCAAATAACCTTGGAAATCTATAATTAAAAAAAAAAAAATTGTCAAGTAAACAATCAAAATTTAATTGGTACCAATTTCAAACCAAACTTGGTACACAAGCTTTGAGTGATTTTAATAAGCCGGAAGATTTAGATTCGGGTTCCAAACGAGATGTCGAAGAGCAAATAATAAAAATCGTTTTTGAAGACTTTCAATTTTAAGAAGAAAGAAAACAGAACACTAAAATAATGAAAATAAATTCATAATTTTTGTTTATGTTATGTAGACTTTCAATTTTATTTATGGCTACGCGTAGCGTCGTAGCTAGGACACAATACGCAGCTACAATATTCCTTAAAATATATCCTTAATACTGTAATGTTTTATTCCGGGTTCACAATAAAACTTATTTCGTTTATTTTAACTTCCACTTATCTTTCCGTTCAAATAAGAACACACTTTATTTCAAATCAATTTACTTTTATTATTCGCTCAAACAAACACACTTTTCAATCACTTTATTTACTACTAACAATTTCCAACACTTTATTTCACTTTGTACTGTACTCTTTCACATTCAAGATTAAACTGTATCCGGTCGGTGTCCACGCTGCCCTTTTATACCTGAAATTCGGAATTCGAGAATGTCTTCGAAGGTTCTCGTCTTTGCTTCTCGAAGCTTCCTTTCCAAGAGGGGGCGCTTCATACTTCCAGTCCAGTGGGATATTTTGGGATATTCAGCAGTCGAGGGAATTTCTTTGGATGCGTTCAGAGGGTAGTTTCTTAATTACTAAAGGTCCGTTCACATTTCTACCTTTACTGTAGCAGGTAGTGTGTTCAGACTTTTATCTTAAAAGTAGTTCGGTAATTCATCGTTACATTGCCCCCCTCTTAGGATTGTTCGTCCCGAACAACTCCATTGCTTCTTTCACCATTATAACGATGTAAACGGTCACAATGAACTACCTTTAATTTGCCTCTTACCCCTCTCTGTATACGGTAAACCACGTCGTTGATTCTGGTTATTACTGTGTAAGGGCCTTCCCAGTTTTGTTGTAGCTTCGGTGATAGTCCCTTTTGTCGGTGGGGATTGTAAAACCACACAAGTTCTCCTTCTTGAAACCCTGTTGCTGTCGCTCGCGCGTCATATCTTGTTTTCATCCTGTCACTAGACGCTTTTATATTTGTCCTTGTCCGTTGGTGAATGTCAGCCAGTGTTTCTTTCAGGTTATCAACATACTCATCTATTTCCTGTGGCTCATTTGGAACACATCCGAATTTTATCTCACTTGGCAGCCGTATTGTAGAACCAAAAAGGACTTCCGATGGTGTATGTCCAGTGGAACTATGTGTTGCACTTCTATAAGCCATCAAGAATAATGGAATATGTCGATCCCAGTCTCGTTGATTATCGTTGACTACTTTTGACAGGTGTTCTTTAAGTGTCCTGTTAAATCGCTCAACCATCCCATCAGATTGTGGATGAAGCGGTGTTGTTCGCGTCTTCTTGATGCCAAGGAGTGAGCAAACCTCTTGAAAAATCTTAGATTCGAAGTTCCTTCCTTGGTCGGAATGAAGTTCCATGGGTACTCCGAACCTGCTCACCCAATGAAAGACAATCTTATCCACAACTGTTTTGGTTTCCTGGTTTGGGATGGCAAATGCCTCAGGCCACTTGCTGAAGTAATCCATCACTACGAGGATATACCGGTTTCCTTTGTTGGTTTCGGGAAAAGGACCTGCCACGTCTATTGCAATCCTCTCAAAAGGTGTGCCCACATTGTACTGATGCATCGTGCTTTGCATTTTTCTAGCTGGTCCTTTGCTAGCGGCACAAGTATCACATTTTCGGCACCACTTTTCAACGTCTTCTCTCATACGTAACCAGTAGAATTGCTGGCGTACCTTTTCCAGCGTCTTGTTGATGCCTAAATGACCTCCAGAAGTTCCCTCGTGCATCTCTCGGAGAACATCATTAACCTTTGACTGAGGTACGATTAGTTGCATTACATAAGATTTACCATCTGCGGATTCCCACTTACGCCTGAGTAACCCTTCTTGCACATGAAGTGAGTCCCATTGTGCCCAATATGCTTTGAGATTGGGGCTTCGGTCGGAGATGTCGGCCCATTCTGGTTTCTCTTCATGTTCCTTCCATGCAAGGATGGGTTCGATGTCCGAATCTTCCTGTTGGGCCATCCTGAGTTCTTCATTACTCCAGCCGCAAATGGGATCAGCTCTCGTTCTTCTTACAGCGACAACTTCCTTTTCCTCTAGCCGTGTGCAATGCTTGCAGTCTTGCTTGCACGGGCGCCGAGATAATGCGTCTGCATTTGAATGTAGCTTTCCTCTTCGATGTTGAATCTGACATTGATACGTCTGGAGTATCTCGATCCATCTTGCTACTTGACCCTCTGGATTTTTGAAGTTCAAAAGCCAATTTAGTGCACCATGATCTGTGCGAAGAAGGAACTTCTGTCCATAGATGTACTTATGGAAGTGCTTTGTTGCCAATACCAGAGCTAGAAGTTCCCTTCTGGTCACGCAATAGTTTCTTTCTTGTTTCGAGAGTACCTTGCTGAAATAGGCAACGACCTTTTCTTCTCCGTCATGAACTTGCGATAAAACAGCACCAACTCCAACATTACTTGCATCTGCGTCAATGATGAATTGTTTGCCTGGAGTCGGATAGGCCAACACAGGAGCTTCACATAACCGTAGCTTCAGTTCCTGAAAGCTTTTCTCACACTCACCTGACCATTTAAAGGGTTTACCCTTCTCCGTAAGCTGGTGCAAGCTTTTGGCGATTCTCGCAAAATCCTTCACGAACCGTCGATAGTACGTTGCCAGACCGAGGAAACTCCGAAGTTGATGCTTGTCCTGAGGGGTTGGCCAATTCTTCACAGTGTCAACTTTTTCTGGATCAGTCATTACTCCTTGGGATGAGATGATATGCCCCAAATATTTAACCTCGGTCTTGAAAAGTGCACATTTCTTTGGATTTAACTTAAGATGTGCTTCTCGTAGCCTCTGGAATACAGCCTTTAGGTTTTCACAATGGTCATCAAATGTTTTTCCGTAAACGATGACATCATCCAAATAGACTAGGCAAGATTTCCAGGTTAATCCATTTAAAACGCACTCCATTAAGCGCTCAAAAGTAGCTGGGGCATTGCATAGCCCAAACGGCATGACATTAAACTGCCACAGACCATTCCCTGTGGAGAAAGCCGTCTTCTCCCGATCCTCTGGATGGATTTCTACCTGCCAGTAGCCACTCTTCAAATCCAAAGTCGAAAACCATTGTGCTCCTTCCATTGCATCTAGAGTATCGCTGATTCTTGGCAGTGGGTAGCTGTCTTTCTTCGTCACATCATTCAGCCTGCGGTAGTCGACACAAAATCGAGTGCTTCCATCCTTCTTTTTGACGAGAACTACCGGTGATGCCCAAGGGCTTTTGGAATTTTCGATTAGCCCGTCTTTCTTCATTGTTGTTATCATTTCTTCAACTTCACCTTGTTTGGCCAAGGGGAGACGTCTTGCTGGTTGACGAATCGGCCTAGCATCTCCTGTATCGATTCGATGCTGCACCAGTTGTGTTCGGCCGTATTGCCCGCTGGGTGAAGAGAAGATATCAGCATATTCATGAAGAAGCCTTCCCGCAACATTAAGCTGATGTTGACTCAGGTTGTCTGAATTGAGAATTTGTTTCTTTAGTTTCTCCGAGTTCACAGTCATCTGTGTATCCACCTCGTTGATCTTAGTTATTGCGGCCACAGATTCACATTGCCCAACAACTTCTCCTTTCTTAAGCTTGATTGGGTACGGTTTGATGTTAAGTATCCGTACAGGTACCATGTTGTTCTTTGGTGCCACAAGAGTCTTCCCGATGATGATGTTTTCGGAAATTTGCTCAACTTCTGGTTCAACCATGAGGTATCGATGGCTTCCAAAGTTCCCCTTTAACTTAGTCCACACAAAAACTTCTGAAGAAGGAGGCAGGCACATTTCTTCTTTGATGACAGTTCTAATTGTTGTCGAGTTTTCGTTGCCATAGACCATTGGAATCTCTACATTTCTGTATTTCAGGACTTGATTACCTATATCCAAAATGATTCCATGCTCCTTCATGAAGTCGATTCCAATGATGCACTCGTCACATATATCTGCCACCAAAAACACATGTGAAAACTCTAGTTCAGCTATACGGATCGTAAGACGAACTTCTCCGTACACTCTTGCTGCTTCTCCTGTGGCGGTCTTCAGACGGTAGCTGTTGGTGTTATGTAGCCATGTCATCTTCACCAAGTCTCTTCGTACAATAGAGGCGGTGGCACCGGTGTCAATTGTAGCCACGTGTTGTTTGTTGTTTATGGTCGCTTCCACTGTCAGACTTTTGTTGTCTCGTTTAGTCTGTGAGACTTGAATTGTGGTTCTGGAGCCATTGATACCAGAAACCAGCTTCTGCCCCTCGAAGTTGGTTCTTACTCGTTTTCCCGAATGGGAATCAAGATGAGCATGAAGGTTAGTTGTATCGCTTACCTGTTGTTGGGCAATATTCCTGTTTCCACAGTGTTCGCAAGCAGTTCTTCTTGGTGGCAATCTGCACTGCCGCTGGAGATGTCCTGTCTTGTTACAGTTCCAGCATCGAGCAGCTCCGTCTCGCTGGTTTCTTTGGAATGCGAGTTTTTGACAAGAGCATTCCTCCACTGTAACTTCTCTTACCCGATGAACGCCTTGAGAAGCCTGTTCTGCTGCTTCCATAGTGAGTGCAAACGCTAATGCTTCAGGAAGGGAACGTTTTCCAGCTGTTCGTATCGCTCGCTGAAGATTTATATCAGATACAGCACGTACAAAGGCTTCTGTCGCAAACTGATTGATAATGTCGTCTCCTGCTGTCGGATATGCCAGATGAGCTAACCTTTCAATATCTGCTTGGAGTTGTTGCAGAGTTTCTCCTCTTTTCTGGACTCTTGTATTGAGTTGGACGCGGAAGACTTCCTGCATATGGCCATCTCCAAAGCGTTTTTCAATGACCTGGACAAGAGCGTTAAAGTTACCATTCTTTTCTGGTGGTAAAGTTTGTAACAACTCAGCAGCAGGACCTCTAAGAGCAAGAGTCAGCGCTATACATTTGTCTTCGTCATCCCAGCCATTTGTTGTGGCAGCTGCCTCAAACTGTTTCTTGTAGATCGACCAAGAACTTTGTCCATCAAAGGTTGGTGGATGCATTTCCTTCTTCTTTGAATACTCACCAGAACTTTCTCGGGCCTTAATTTTTCGAACCTTGTCCAACTCTTTAGTAATGTCTTGGAATTTCTCTTCGAACTTTGTGTCCATTGCCAACAGCTTTTCTTTGTTTTCTTCAACACGCTCGTCAAGAGCAGTGAACTTCTTCTCGAAATCACCAAGCTTTCCCTCTAAAAGATTTTTCTGTTCTTCTAGAAGATTCTTTTGCTCATCGCGATGTTCTTCTAGATGTTTCTCCATTTTTTCGAGAAGATTCTGTTGTTCACTCTTTTGCTCGGTACGTTGTTTCTCAATTTTTTCGAGAAGATTCTGTTGTTCACTCTTTTGCTCTGTTCGTTGTTGTTCCATTTGTTCTCTTTGTTCATTGCGTTGTGTCTCAATTTTTTCAAGAAGATTTTTCTGTTCATCCTTTTGTTCTTTACGTTGCTGTTCCATTTGATCTTTCTGTTCTTCAAATTTTGCAAGGAGAACAGCCATCATGGATGACATATCGGAACTAGTACTTACTCGTTCTTCTACCATTTCAACTTCGAATTGAAATGTATCCAAATCTTCGTTTTTCTGGGTTAAATAATCCTGCAGGCGAATAATGAGGTCATTTTTCGATCCAGCAGTAGGAAGACCTCGTTTAGTTAATTCCGCCTTCAGCTCAGTCAAACTTAACTGATTCAATGTCTTACCCATTTTAACTTTTCAAAACGCGAGCACTTTTACTTGTTTCAAAATGTTTTACACTTTGTTTATTGTTAAAACACACGCGCACTTTTTATTTTATTCGCGAAATTATCTGATTCGCACAAATAAATAAGTTTTATTCCACTTTTCTGACACCAATGTAATGTTTTATTCCGGGTTCACAATAAAACTTATTTCGTTTATTTTAACTTCCACTTATCTTTCCGTTCAAATAAGAACACACTTTATTTCAAATCAATTTACTTTTATTATTCGCTCAAACAAACACACTTTTCAATCACTTTATTTACTACTAACAATTTCCAACACTTTATTTCACTTTGTACTGTACTCTTTCACATTCAAGATTAAACTGTATCCGGTCGGTGTCCACGCTGCCCTTTTATACCTGAAATTCGGAATTCGAGAATGTCTTCGAAGGTTCTCGTCTTTGCTTCTCGAAGCTTCCTTTCCAAGAGGGGGCGCTTCATACTTCCAGTCCAGTGGGATATTTTGGGATATTCAGCAGTCGAGGGAATTTCTTTGGATGCGTTCAGAGGGTAGTTTCTTAATTACTAAAGGTCCGTTCACATTTCTACCTTTACTGTAGCAGGTAGTGTGTTCAGACTTTTATCTTAAAAGTAGTTCGGTAATTCATCGTTACAATACCAATGCTTTAGAAAGACCATTTATAAAAGATAACTTATTTTATCTTTTAATTTCTTCAACATCTCATAAAATTACAGTGTTAGTAATTGTTTTAAACAATACTGTAGACAACACTCATCAAAATGTCCCCTGCGCGTCATTGTTCTCTCATCCACCGTATGCCTATAAAAAAATGAAGAAAAGGATGACGACAACAACGGCGAAAATGATGATGATGAGCCGTGTTGAATTATTGTTCAGTCCAGTTGCAGGGAAGGAAAAAACAGGTGTTATATCGATCGTAAATGATAACGGAAACACTCTTTTTTTTTTCTTAAGTTTCCTTTTCCACGTGTTGGTTAGGTATATGTTTTCGTAGTTTTTTGTAGTTACAACATACTTCCGATATAATTTCGAAGAAAAAATGTAATCAACACCCGCACTCAAAAAACTGATCAAAAGTCCGAAACTTAAAATTTAGCAGCCCTAAAACTATACCGTTATTGCGTTGTTAGACAAATTCGACGATCTTAAGATTAAATAGAGATTATTTTCTATGTTAATCCCTAGTTTTTCTTTAAGTATTTCGTTGCCATCTTTGCCATCGCTCCTCAAACCGGTCAAAAAACTCGAAGTGAACATAGTGTTTTCCACAAGAAGTTTATCCTTTCTTAGTGAAATCTTTGAAATGGGTGATTTCTCTTTTATAACCCTTAAAACTTGCGCTAGCTTTGATCTTTTTCGTCGCACATTAAATGGAAGATCCCTATGAATGACAATGCCCGTGTCTTTAAGTTTATTTGATGAACGTAGAATATTGAGTGCCTCTATACCGGATTGAAACCTAACCACAATGTTTTGGAGCAAGTTTCAGTTTTTTGACAGCTGCTGTATTTGGGTACTTCCTACTGTAGTACCAGGAACCAGGTTTGTACATACATTTTAAACTTTTTCGATTGAGTCTACGCCTTCTTGAGCGTGGAGACGGACAATTATGTTGTTTTCTGTCCTTGTTCTTTGCAGTTGATCTAATTGTTCCTCAAGAGCTTCGATCTTGTTCTCAAGCGATACTACTCTTGATGTCAAAACTCTTTTTTCTTGCCATATGCCTGCATAGTCATCCCGCAGAGATTGTAGATCTAGCTTCGATGCTAAATGCTCCGTTGTTTTGTTGAGCATGGTGGCTCCGCTCCGTCATTGATGACACAACGCTGATGTTTTCTGTGTCAAGGTTTATTGCAGTGTTGGTATTTTGCATTTTTTTTTGTGGGTTGGAATTCGTCTGGAGATAATTGATCGTATCTTCGTTTGTCGGACATGTATTCATACACTTTCTGTTAAAATAATGATACGATTACCTTAATAGTGTAGTGCAAGATATTTTTGCAATTTTATATAAGATATTTAAATTAAAAAAGGCAATTTTTCTAGAGGTTAACTTTTACTTGTATTCTTAGTTTGATAGCTTGCACAAAACTCCATAACCATAACCTTTTGGAAAAAATTAATTTCGCCATGACTTATGAATGAATGTTGTGTGGGGGGAAGTTGCACTGCGACCTTAAAGATCAAATTTGGCTGCAATTTACTCGGTTTTTATCATTTGTTTGATCGTGCTGTCTCCAATTCCGCAATATGGTTTGGGCCCATAAGAGGTGCAGTTGCACCTGTTTTTGCTAAGGAGTCTGCTATTGCGTTCCCTTGTAATCCAACATGTCCGGGAACCCATTACAGTGTTATTTTATTTGCCTTGCCAAGCTCGTTCAGCTTCTTCACACATTCCAATACGCCATGACTTAAGTATACTATTCAAATATCTACCACAGACATGTCAAACTCAGTGATTAATTGGGGCCAAAACAGCGAGATCTTAATTGGTATGGGCCGCAAAATAATTCAAAAAAATATAGTATAAAAATAAGAAGAATTATAACATTAATGTTTTCTTCCTGAAAGAATCTCTCCTTTACTACCATTTTTTTCAACAGACCAAGGTGTATAAGTTAGGCTGGATCTTATTTCTCTTAATAATAAAATTATCGGCTTGCAAACGAAGGTTGTATGAAATTTGCAAATGGTTTTATATGGCAGTTTTAAATTGTCCCAAATCTGACTGAAAAGTCTTATAAAATTCGGTCAAATTCCACTTCATAAAAATTTGGATCTTACTTCGGAGTCACACTAAAAATCCCATGCCTCCGTTTCCATATCATTCGACATTTATTCTAATTTTTCTATTAAAAAAAAAAAAACAAAAAATGCCATACCTAGGGCATTCATGATTTAAACTAGCTCCCATACAAACTGTCGAAAAAATTAGCCGAGCTAAAATATATCTGAGCATCTTATCTATAATTTGTATGGAACCTAAAATTAAGCTCGGATCTGTGTACCAGGCCTTAAGCTCAAAATTATTAAAAATGTTACTCGTTTGAAATGAATGATCTACCATATTCAAGATAAGAGGTGAACTCATTTATCTTAACTTTCAACCTCACCGAGAGGATCTTCCTATATTTACTCACTGTGCAACCAGCGTGTAAGAGAGGACGTTTTCCATTTTTTTTTAGGAATATGTCCAATCCTGAAAGAAGTACGGCAAATCTAGATACTTTAACAAAAATTTACTGGATGAAAATGAAATGGTCGAGATTCTGAATGGAAAAATTGGCAAGTTCTCTGCAAATATGTAGACAAAGCACAAAAATACAGGCTTAAAATAAATAACGAAGAATTTTGAAATTAATTGGGCACATATTTACAATTTTAAATTACTTTTACAATGAATTATTATTTATCAAAGCGCAAAACCTGGCAGACGGCTATTACGCCATGCTTTATTGATTAAGTTAATACCAATGTAAAAAAAGAAAATTTTTAATCTACATATCTATCTATGAGGAGGGTCCAGAGGAAAAACGGCACATGTCCACTTTTGGTCAAAAATAAACTAATGATGAGGTCTTGTAGTATTTACTAAATACTATCTGATGGCATCCTAACTTTTATAAAACAAATTTAAGGCTCACTGAAAAAATAAATAAATTGTGAGCTTTTAGTACTAAGTTGTATGGAGAACAAAATTTTAAAATGCGTTATTCTCGAAATGGGTTGGAATGGACTTGTGCTGTTTTTCCCCTGGACCTTTCATCTATGCCATCTTTATCTAGAGATTATTTTAGTAATCAATTAAATGGTTACCTTCATTTTTTAAAGGAAAACGGTTTCTGAAAAAAAAAATGGCTTATTATGACTGTAAAGCTAAAAAATCGGTCAAAACAAAAGGCAGAAAGCAGATGTTCAATTTTCTTAAACATTCCTAATTGACGTTTGCTGATATCAGTAAAGTTTTACAAGTGTTTTTGACTATAAAAGAAAATGTTTAACATTTGAATTATTGTTTTCACTCTCTTATTTCCTTCTTAAAGATATTTACATTTGCTCTGATTTTAAAGACCATAAAACCAAGCAAAAAAAACTAGATCGGCAACAATTTTCTTCTTCTAATTCTTTTGCTTCTTAATTGCCGTTTTCAAAAAAAAAAAAAAAAAACACTGATGCAATCTTTCTTTTCCCCTATTTTTTTTTTAAATTTTACTTTGCCAATTCAAAAAAAAAATCAAACTCTCTATAATGTTAAACTCAACTTATTAGTTAAACAAAAAAAAAATAATAATAATAAAGTTAACGTAGAATATGAAAACAATCTAAGAAACGGTTCGGTGATTTAAAGAGCTTCTTAGAGCGTGAAGCCACGAGCCACACGATTACAACTTAAAAGAAACCAGGGTTCATATCGTCTTAGTTCTTTGCATTTATTTATTTATTTCATCATCCATGTGCGCGCGCGTGAACACACTATATTTGTTGATGCCCTTCTCATCTGTAGCCTGTAGTATAGTAGAGTTGATTATGCATCCATGGTGTTTTTTTTTTACATTCTTCAACTCTTCGAGAACTTGGAGAACATATGGAAAATGTGTAAGATTTATGTATATCGAGTATTATGATCTATATTGACCAATTTACCCATAAGTCATATTTAGAGTAATGCACTCTTTCCACACAGAAATTATTCCAGGCCCAACAATTTTGTCAACAAATTTCCAAATCCAAACGGTGCCTAAAATAATATTCCGAAGCGTATGAGTACCTACTTCATTACTTTTCTCCGAAGCTTTAAGGGCTTTTTAAATCAATGTATTCTGTAAAATATAAAAGTTCTACTGTTTTGTTATATTGATAAATTAATGATGGAGTCCAGGGCTTGCTCCCAAAAGACAATCGTCAAAAAGAAAACATTAATATCTATTTTTTTAACATACAAATAGATAAATCCTTTCCACCATCTCCACGTGAGGCTTAACCACGAATTAGTTGGTCACGAAAAATGTTTCATATCTTCTTAAAATTTTACTGCGAGTTATTCAAAAAAAAATTCAACGAAATACAAAAGAAAAGAAAAAAATCATTGAAACTGAATCGATTCCATCGACAAAGATGAACAACAAAAGAATCTAATTCCGAAGCCAGAAGCAATATAAGAAGCTGGACAGCAGAAGGTACATATAGGTAAACTATAAGATAACTTACTTACATGTATGTATTGTATATCGTATAAAATGCTAAATTGCCCATGGCTTAACAGTGGGACCAGTTCATAACAAAGAGCTGTAATAATAATACAAACAACTTGTTTGAGAGTTAAAAAATGTGTCATACTCATAGCTCAAGTCCTCAACCTGCCATAAGATACTCACATGTGGGTTTCGTGAGTATAAATTCTGTCCTTCCTTTGACCCCACTGTGTGGTAGAAGTAGGTAGTAGTGACTATCCGATCGGTGTTGTATCAAAAAAAAAAAAAAAAAAACAAAAACAAAAAAAAACAAATACATAAATAAACGGAGATGCTGAAAAATTATTTCTGGTCGGAACTTCTTATCCTTAGGTTTTTGTATTAATAGCGGTAGCGATAAACATTTTTTTTGTTTTGGTATTGTTTCCTCTCTTTGTCAAGGCTTCTAAAATTTTATTTGATTTTCGTTTAATGCAAATAAATAAATAGGTATATTATTACGTACATTGGATCAAAATAATTAATAATAATAGGTATAATTTTGAAAATAGTTTTTTTTTTTTTTTAATTTGGACTTGCCCCCTTTTTTATACAAGATTCTCAACTGCAAAAAAAAATGAGGTCCTAGTTTTCTTCAAGATCTATAATGAGCCTTTGAGAATGAAAATATCGTATTATTTATTTAACCCATCGCTGGTTTTCAACATATAAAAAAAGAAAGCAGGTTGTAAAAATCTACTGTACGTAGTAGGTACACCTGCAAACTGTGGGTTTTCTTTTCCTCAAAACTCAAACGAGACGACGGACATATGAATTGTGAAAAAAGACACTACAAGATACAAATACAGGGTGTTTCGTAGGCTTTCATTTTCGAAAAGAAAAATTTTGCAATTCAAATTTATTGAGCCTTTAGCGTTTTAAAAATGATATTATCTTATCACATCATTTTATTTTTATTTTTTGGCTGCATTGCGATTAGTTTCATTCAGTCATTCGAAGCATAAAGACGTGCCGTGGACAAATATTGAAATTAAAACAACCACCGACCGTAATCTCCAGAAAACTCTTTTTTCTACCAACCTAGAAATAGGCTTAAGCTTTATTACCCTGTGGTAAAAAAAACATATTCCTAATTAACAGAGCTAATCCGTTAAGCTGATGGTTAATGTGCGCGCGAAAGTTTTTTTTTTAAGTATTGCGTGTGCAGTTAATCAGGGTCATAAACAATAAGTGTTAAAAGTAATTGATTGATAAAAGAAATTAACAATGAACGAAGATTTAAACCCCGAAACAGCATTTATTGCTTTTCAGTTTAACACCTTTACTCCCCGTGAGGACCGGAAGAACCTACTGCTACTGAAAGGACTGTAGGTATTTCACACTGGCAGCCATAGAAGTGGAGGACGAACTGAGGATTGAGGGTCTCCAAGTAATAAAAGTAACGGAGCTCAAATCAAGAAGACGTCTGCGTGAAATGCAGGGATAAACACGAACCAGGCCAGTGCAAGAGGAATCAAAACACCGGATTGTACTTCTGGTGCGCCAACTGCCAAAAGGAAGGACATCCAGCCAGCTTCAAGGGATGTCCAAAACTTAAGGCTAAACTTACAAAGAGGAACATCATAGTGGCGGAGAAAAAAGGTCAGCAAGAGTTTGCCTCTAATTCAGCCTGTGCGCTAGCGCGCCCAGCAATTAGTTATGCAGCAATGGCCGAAAAAGCACGAGGAGTTCAAGCTATGGCAGCAACCACAACACCAAAATCAACTAGCACCAAGAACCAGATCCAGCAGCAGTCACAACAACAGCAAACAAGGACCCTAGCTTAGACCATCTCTTAGGACCAACGAAGCCAACAAGCCAAGGCCCAACCTCAACACCACCATCGATGAACCTCAACAACGAAGTTGAGCGCCTCTTTGGGGATAATCTTATCAGAGTGATGCAGAAAGCCCGAAGTGCCGCTCCACCAAATTATCGGCAACTGAGTGAGGGAGATGAGTCCACGGCCTTAGCCACCTTCATCTTTACATTATGCAATTAAAGAAGCTCTGCATACTGACGTACAATGTAAATTCATTGTACAGCCTAAAAAAGAGGACATTATTTCAGTTGTTCTGAAGAACATCCAGACATTGCCCTCATTTGCTAAACCAACGTGACAAGGAAGAACAACATCGATATCCGTGGATTTAACACCTATCATCAGGATAAATCGGAGAACCCCAGAGAGACCGCAATATTTGTCAAGAAGAAACAGCACCAGCGAAACCATCATCACCGGACTCCTCACCAGTGAAGCCACCGCCATCATCTTAAACGTAGGGAGAGATGAAACATTGAAGGTTATCAGCGTTTACTTCATGTGCAGCTCCTCCGTCAGAAACATCCAAAAAGATCTGCAAACCCTCAACGACATCCTGTCAAGAATGCGAGACATCACCTTTGGATGGATACAACTATTAGCACCGGAGGCAAGGCGATAGCTGATTGGCTTGATTTCAACAGTTCTCTATACTCGCTATTAACAGTCTCCTAACAAAACCAACTAACTCGAGAACGCCATCAACGCTGGACTTCTTTCTCGCAACATTAAACCTCATCCACATCGAAGAAGCCAGCGAATCGGATCATGAAGCATTTCAGCTTATTATCCAGCTTCACCAACCCATCTCCCTAAACGCACAACCAGCGACGCACTTCATCATCTACAGATGTCTAGACGTAGACCAGCTGCAGAGATACGTCGAACAAACCGTCACGCTTCCTCCACACAACAAGAACCTTGAGAATACTGAAATTGATGCTGCTATTGACTCCCATGAAATGGCAATCACAAGTGCAGTGAGTAATCAAAAATAGCCGAAGACACCAAAGGACCGCTACCAACATCTCCCAGAACAGGTGCAACACCTATACGCCCACAGCAAACGGTTAAGGAAACGCCTCTAAAGGATTCACCAACGGGACCTGAATACATCAAACTCTAACTACCGGACAGTGCAGTGTGTAGTAAGCTACAGTTCACCAATATCATGCTCCGTAACTCCATTCAACACTATAACAACACACAGACTGCAGTCAATGCCTTCAAGAACATCAACCGAATTATTGGACAGAAGTCACCAATGCCGGAAGTCATTAACACCAACAATGGAGAAGACAAAAACATCTCAGGAAACAGCAGAAGTATTTGCAGCCCACTTTGAAGGTAACTTCGCACCAAACCCTTCCGCAGAGCCAGACTTCTTAGAGGAAGTCGAGGCATCCATCCAAAGGACCTTGCTACCCAACCCAAATAAAGTAACATTCAGCGACACCAATCCTACAAATGATCCAGAGAACAGCCCGAACTTGTGTACGCCCGAAGAGATTGCCGGAATAAGCTATCTATCCAAACAGAAGAAATCAGCTGGACCAGATGGCATTTCCAACTTCCATAATAAAGAGGCTCCCGCAAACAGTAATGATCTTCCTAGCTATTATCCTAAACAACTGTATCAACAACACCTACTTCATACAGAAATGGAAAACTGCAAGAATTGTGGCGATTCCTAAGAAAGGTGCTAGGAACATGATCTCCAACTACAGGCCGATCTCTCTTCTCAAGAATCCTAGAAAGCTCTTGGAAGAGCTGACACTCAGGAAGCTGAAGAAGTTTTGCAGCGATAACAACATTATCCCAGACATGCAGTTCGGCTTTCGGGAGAAGCACTCCACAATGCATCCGCTCATGAAGTTCCACCAAGACATTACCTCAGCCTTAAACAACAATCAAGTCACCCTCGCATGCTTTCTGGATGTCGAGAAAGCATTTGACAGTGTATGGATAGAAGCCCTTATCCATAATCTCCACATACAAGGCTTTCCATTAGCACTAATTAAAATTATCTTTTTCTTTCTTTCTTCCAGAAACTTGTTTGTGCAAGTGAAGGGCAGCAATTCAACAATGAAGTGCATCAGAGCTGGATTGGCCCAAGAATCAAAACTTGGTCCTTTCCGCTATAGCATCCTGACGTCAGACCAACCGCCTGCAAGTGAGTGCGAGAACCTGCTCTACGCCGACGATACACTCACATACTGCAAATCCATCTCTCCAACAACGCAACGATAGCTACCCGGAAAGTTGAAGCTCACATTCGGAAACTGTATGAGTTTTACAGTAAATAGGGTATCCGAATCAACTCACCCAAGTCGGAACTACTGTGCCTTAGACTAGCAGGAGGACTAGGCAGTCGATCAGCTGGAAGCTGTAGGAGCATCACGTTGACACTTCTAGATGGAACTAAATTGCCAGTCAAACGGAACACCAAATACCTAGGTATCAACTTTAACGAGCTCCTGAGATTCAACATTCATTCTGGATTGGTCCTCAGAAAAGCCAAAAGGCAACAAGCGACTCAATCATACCATTGGATAAGTATCTACTGCAATCGGCGAAGAAATCTGTCCGAAGCATCGTCAACCACCCTAATCAACTTATGAGAAGGAAGACAACTCAACGAAATCTCGAACCTACACTGAGGGAAAAGCCACCATAAAACAACGTAAAATCAATGAAAACCATATTGATTTAACTATTATTCGGAATGATTTTGCGTTGAAGATGAACATTTCAGAATCAACGTGGAAAATAGGTTAATTTTTTATGGTTTCGTATCTTAAAGTCACATAAATCAAAGTAGTTAATCTTTCAAACAAAGACGTTTCAACTTCAATGTATTTCTTCCCTCAGTGTAGGTACCTTTGTTCTTTGGATATACCTACTGGATGAGCACATAATTTCAGCGGACAATGAGGTACCAGTTAACTTCAACGTCGATGCGCATTCGGCATACTATCGTGGCTAAACTCCAACCAAACCAACCCAGCTCAACCTACCCTACAACTGGACATCCGGGTCTGAACACCCTGATGACAAGCAGACTTTTAAAATTAAGTTTATCCATGTTTTATATTTATTTATATTTTATTACATTGTCATTGTTAAACGTTAGGCCCCCTTTGTGCCAGCAAAATTTTGTATCTATCAATGTAGCTTAGAAATAGCAAGTTCAATAAACCAAAATTGAAAATTGAATTGGCTGCATTGCGAATTGATCATCGTAGGAATACAACAATACGTTCGACTTGCGATTCATGATAGGGCCCTTAGAGTTCTAAAAGATATTTCGTTTAAATGGAACTGGTCGTTTGTACCTAAAAGAGTCAAAGAACATAAAAGAGCTTTTTGCATATTTCGAAAGTTGATGGTTATCTTGCAAACACCCGTTATCATAAGTTCAATAAAGAAAGTAGGCAACAGGAATATATGTATATGCCTAAATTTGTGTGCATTTCAAGTTCTAAAAATATTGAATTTGCAGTGCATTTTGTTTATGTTTTAAAATGCAAAAGAAAATGACTTTTTTTCTCTTTTTACTCGACATCAGCGTTAGTAGAACCAACACACGCTCCATATGTTTGGTAGATATCTTAACTTCATACGAGTAAAGGTAGCCTCAACATAACCAGCTGCACTTGGAATTTTCTTTCATATCTATTGATGTTATACGTTCCATCTGTGCCAGCACCAGCGCAGCTCAGCGCCAGCAACCAACGACCAGCCTCTCTTTTTAGACTTCCTTGTTAATTGTATTTGTTTTCCTATGGATATGTTCAATGAAAACAATGATTCTTATAGGAAAAACAAAAAATCACAAGACTGTGTTTTGCATAGTCAGGGAAGCGTGGTTCGTTTTTAAACTGCAAACATTTTTAATTTTAAACTTTCATATTCGCGGTTTATACACATTTTAATTAAGTATTTTTCGGACTTACCGCGACAATAACACTTATAATCATATACAATATGACACGGCTCGACGTTTCGATAAGGTTACACAACAACAACACCCACCCACAAACCATCAGTCATCTCGTGACCACGATAAGTGTAACCTTATAGAAACATCGAGCCGTGTCATATTTTATTTTCGCGGTAAGTCCGAAAAATACTTAATTAAAATCTGCATGGAAAATTGCAAAAAGCGTATTTCAAATTGGGGAAAAAAATTAAAACGATTATAATTTAAAAGTGAGTCTAGGTTCGAAATAACCAACCTCAAATTAAAAAGAAAAAAAAAACCTAAGTAGAATGGAAGTCCAATTTAGTTAAAAAGAGAGATAGGTCAGATAGAAATGGCTGTCAGGAAAACGACTGACACACTCAGACCACTTATTGGTCCGTTGTGATACCATGATTATGCAAGGAAATTCCTCACTAATTAAACCAGTTGGAGCTTTTAATGAAGCGGTGAAGGTTGAAGATTTCAGTATTAATAAGTTCACTAGTATCTTCTAAGAAATATTTTGTCCAAGTATAATTTATACGTCTACTGAAAAGGGCAGGACATGAGTAGAGAAGATGTTGGATTGTTTCTTCTTCTTCATCATCGAAGCAACTTCCACAAAAGTCATTTGAGACTACGCCAAGTCTTATGACGTGTCTCCCTATGAGGCAGTGTCCTGTTAGGACACCTATTAGAGAGCTGATATGCAATTGCTTAGAGACAATACATTTTTTGAACGTTTTGCATATAGCCTAGACCAGGCATGTCAAACTCAATGGCTTTCACGGGCCAAAATAGCAGGATCTAAATTTCTATGGGCCGCAAAAAAAGAAACAATTAGATTTTTATGAATCAGATTTACTTTTCGTCGACGTAAAGCAAAATTAATCTAAATCCACTTTTTACCGAAAATGAGTTAATCATGCAGTTTTACGAATTTGAATTTTGTCAAAAAATTTCATTCCGCAGATAATATAATTGAATGGGACATAGAACAATAAAAACAGGGAAGTAGCCTTTTGAAAATGAGCCCGAGTATTCTTGATTGTTCCATCATATTTTGTTCTTAGTCCACTTTTTATTTAAGGAAAAAACGTACTTGTATAGGAAGTATTCTATGTCCAATTTTGGGTTTTTAGTTTTAAAAATATTTAAAAATAGAATGCACCTCCTAATGAAATAAACTTGTATATTTTATTCAAGAGAAAAAAAAACAAACTTTTTCAAAAACATAACTTGAATGGCAAATGAGCAGAAAATTGTCGCTTTAAACCAATTTGAAACTTAAAAATCGTCCCCTGTAAAATTAGCTTTTTGTGACTTAGAACAATTTTGGTTTACGGCGAAATTTTGTAAAAGAACAAGAACAATAGTAATATTAATGTTCTCTGCCTGACACTTGGCACCTCTTTTCTGCTACTTTTGGAGAAATTTTATCAGAAGTTATTACTTTTAAAACAGACCCCAGGTGTTAATCTGTTATTCTGGGTCACACTGGATTTCGATTAGCTCCATTTGCAAATGATTACGTACTGATTCTATATTTATAGAACAAATCGATGAAAATAAAGACAACTTGTCTTTCAAAGACTAAAAATTTGCGAAGTGAGAAATTCAAAACAATTTCATGAGATTCCCCGATTTGTTTGTTTTCATTATAGACATTTCAATTTTATTCTTTTAAACAGAAATTGAATGTAGAAAAATTGAAAATGCAAGTTGTACCGAAATGAAGCTTGGGCCGCACAAATATATGTTGTGGGCCGCAAGTTTGACATGCCTGGCCTAGACCATGGCATGTCATAATGTTTGACCATCTTGTGTTTGTTAAAAGAGAGATACAAAAATGGCAACTCGTCAAAAATAAAACTTATTTGCAGAAAATACCATATTTTATGAACCGAATTGAAGAAGAAAATGATTAACTGAAATTTTTGACATTTGGTCAAATAAAAAAATATAAAAATCAATTTAATGGGAATTTTGCTCAGTACAAAGTGTAATCAGAGTTTAAACTTCTTAGTTCTCTACGGTAACGCCCGCCGCCGGTTATACATTAAATATGTTAGCATATGAAAAGGCTATTTGTTTGGACATGTAATTTCTCGTAATATAATATCTCTTTGAGTGGCTCGTTGCTGTAGTATTTTTGAGGTCGTGTCGGTCGAAGTAAAGTTCGGTGCAGATTGTAAGTATTTTTCTCTCAAACATTTTCGGAAAGCTGTAAGCGATGTCAGATCGGAGAAGTTGTTTGTAGATCAGGAGTTGGTCATGGCTTGCGTAATCCGCTTCTTTTTCTCATCAGGTAGCGAAGGTTATGGAAGGCGTGGTTGGCTTTTTTAGGAAAGACCGAGAGATTGATGGACCACAGGAGCTCATTTAAGTTGATGCTTCTACAGCTTGCAGCCGAACGACTGATTCGCCCACCTGTTCTTCGAAGGTAAAGTAGTTCCGTTTCCGTTTCCGTTTAATGCACTTGGCGACAATATGCAACTGTGCCCTTTGGACTATATAAATCTGTATTGACTCGTATCTTGTTGTTACCAGTTAGATATCCAATCATACTCTGCTTTCTGTTCTCGTGAAGAGATGCAACCTTGCAACAAAACAATTTCGCCGTTTCATTCATTGATATTATTTTGTATGTAATAATTGTTTTTTTTTTTTTTTTTTTTTTTTTTTTTCAGCTACCTAGAGGTAAAACTAGCGTGTGCACGGCTTCGAGAATAGAGACGACCGAAGCCACAGCAGCCGCCGCGCGCCAACCGACTGACGACTGCATGGCTACGGCTACATGCATCTTAAAAATCAGCGTCTACTATATACGACTTACAATATCATGCTGCTGTATAATATTTTGTATAAAATATATTTCTATTGTCTTGCAAGAGTCTCCTGGTCCTGCTTTTTGCAACTGAAAGTGAAGAAAGAACTCCTGCCGCAGCCCAGCGTAAGTAGGTACGTACATCGTACATACATATGAATGTGCTACCAGCTACCGCAAAGTTAGTTGCTCTAAAACATGACATCGGCGATAATAATAAGACAGAAGCCGTGCATTTCTTCTTCCAGTAGGTAGTAGTCTATATGAGGCACACTAAAAGTGACCAGTCTATCACTTTCGGCATTGCAAGAGCAAATCGTTTGTGCACCCAGCACCAGCACCCAGATCCCAAATGCTCTACACCACGTTCTTAAGTTCCTTCCTATAACAGAAAAAGAGAATGATGAAAAAAAGCGAATGTAAGGTTTTTGTATAATCTCGAATATTTAGAAAATGAAATAGGTAGATACATATACTTGTACATTTTTTAACATACAAACATAAGCACATATAAGAGGATGCAGATGCAGATAGTAATAATAATAATGTTTACCTATTTGGGTTATATTTTCTGGAATTTGGATTTTAATTAAAATTAAAACTGAAAAATACTTCAACCTAAAAGGCCATTGGGTTTAATATTTTTTTTTTGTAGACCGCACAAAATTTAAAACCGCGTGTAAAACCGAAAAAATAAATTGATTTCAATAGAGATTTTTAACACGCATCTATCAGATAGTCCAGAGTTATTTTAGCAACAAACGACAACTTGAGAAGCCGCGCAAAAAAAAAATCTACTTTTGTTTCAAACTGCAGAAAAATGATTCAGCTAATACAACATTCAAGCTATGCTAGCTACATGTTCATGCAAAGGCTGCAATAATTTAAATTCAGGGTCGTCTATTTTGCATAAGAGTATAGTTCCTGCTACTCTTAAACTTAATCTCCTTAAGACACGAAATATACTAAATTAAAATTTCCCCATCAGAAGCTAAAACGTCGTCGTCGTAGAATGCATAATAAACAAAAGTTTTCCAATTAAAAACAAAAGCAAAACTTGTCTAATTCTATAATTCTGAAGAAGATCATTTGGTCCCTTTTTTGGATTATTTGTAGAAAGTTTTTTGTGTTTTTGTATTCTTTTGTTTTTTTTTTTTTTTTTTTAATTTGGCTTTTCATTAATTTTAGTTTCTTAAAATCAGCTAAAGGAGGAAAGCCCACCGCTTTTGAAGAACAAAAAGTTTTAAGTCTTTTCATATTAGAAAAAGTGTAGCAAAAAGCAAATACTTTTTAAACAAAGTAATAATGCTATAAGCGCTGCTAGAGCAAATCCGTGTATAAAAACTATATTTCGGATAGTCTGTCAGTCTGTCGCAGTCTGAAAACGAAGCTACAGCCTAAACGGATAGACTGATTGTTGTGAAACTTGGTATGTAGCATTATTTGGCGACTCTCCAGGGGGGTTTTTGGAATAAATTTGTTTGGACCAAAAATAACGGTACTTGTCATATACCGTTTTTAGTAAAATTGAAATATCTCGAAAACGACTCCAACGATTTTGTTAAAAAAAAATTCAAATGTAAGTTTAAAGAGAAGGTCGATCTTTCAATAAAACAATTTATTTTGGAAATCATTATTAGTGGTACCTGCCATATACCGGTTTTTTTTTTTAATGCGATATACTCCGAAACTACTTATTCGATTTGAAAGAAACTTTTTTTAAAAAAGCATTTATATAATTTTTATATAAGCCAAAAATTAAATTTTGAAAAAAAAATAATTTTTGGATTTAAAAAAATTTGAATTTTTTTTTTTTTGAAAAATCAAATTTTCGAAAACGGCACATTGGATTTTTTTGAAATTTTGTTTTTATATGTCGATCAGTGATTTCTACAAAATGGCAAAGCAATTTTTTTAAATTTTTTTTCCAAAAAATTATTTATTTTTTGATTTTTACTTGCGATATAGGTACTATACATATATCAAGTTATGCATTCGTACAAAAAAAAAAAAGTTGAGATAACATTTTTCCATGACATTACGATGGTAGAGAATGCCAAAAAAGTGGGTCCCGGAAGTCCGTCTGTCTGTCTGTCTGTCAGTCTGTCTGTCTGTCTGTATAAGTGCTACAGCCTGAACGGATGGACCGATTGACTTCAAACTTGGTATGAAGCATTTTTTGGAGGCTCTCCAAAGGGGTTTTTGGAATTAATTTTTTTGGACCAAAAATAACGGTACCTGCCATACAAAAATTTCGGAAAAGTTTAATTTCACGAAAACGGCTCCAACGATTTTGTTAAAAAAAATTCAAATATTAGCTTTTAAATGAGGTTTATCTTTTGAAGAAAAAATTTTTTTTGAAAATCATTATTAACGGTACCTACCATAGGACCGCTTTTTTCAAATCGGATTTTCAGCAGAACTGCTTATTGTATTTCAACGAAATTTTTTATAGACAAGCATTTATATACTTTAAATATAAGCCAAAAATAAAATTTTGAAAAAAAAAATAATTTTTGGATTTTTAAAAAAATTTTGAAATTTTTTTTTGAAAAATCAAATTTTCGAAAACGGGACATTGAATTTTTTTGAAATTTTGTTTTTCGATGTTGATTAGTGATTTTTACAAAATGTCATACCAATTTTATTTATAAATAATTAGTTTTTTTAAAAACGGCTCTAACGATTTTGAACATTTCTTTTTCTAAAAATGCACCTTAATATATTAAATAAAAATGCATACTTGTTATGTTTTCTTTTCCTAAGTTTCTATATAAAAAGTCTTAAAAACTTAAGCAACTTGAACTCTAAGAGCAAGTTCGTGCGACCCAGTCGTGCATTTTATTTTTTCTAAAAATGCACCTTAATATATCAAATAACAAATATTAATGTGCCTTGGTACTTTTGCCATTTTTTTTTTATGACCTCCACACAATCAGTATCTATATTTTTATAGATGTTCAGCAACATTAATCCGTTCAGTATTCGGTCGCTCCCCGCAGACACTTGTGGCACCTGAAATAGATACCGGAAGTGTCGCACCGATCTGCAGTTAGCGATGCACTGTTTTTTAAGGATAAATGCAAGTTACCTACTACCAAAGATTACACGGTGTTACAAAAATGATGTTTTAAAATATAAGCGGGCGGAGACCTATCACATTTTGTAGAGCTAGTCGCACTGGTTACAAATTCGTTCGCTGTTTTAAAAATATATTCTAAAATAATATTTATTACCAAATCAAACCAGGTATTTTTTATGAAAATCAGTTTAAAATTGGCTTAGCAAAAAAATTTTACGATTTCAACCCAGATACAGAAATTCGAACTTTTAGGTATGGAACAAAAATGTTGTTTTGGCACGTAGTAGGATAACTTGGACGCCAGGATTTGATAACAGGTTTTTGTAGAGGAGTTCAATACAAACATTTTTTTCTTTGGGAGAGGGGTCTATCTCCCCCCGTTTAGGTTTTCTAAAAAAATATTATCAAAATAAAAAAAAACTATTAAAAAACGAGGGCAACACTTACAGTAATAAATGATACCATTTCCGAAAGGCAAAATTGTACATTTAATTTTAATTTTTAAATCAATATATTATAACCAATAGTTTTTGAAATAATCGATTTCAATGTTAAAAATAGGTGCAAAAAAAACTCATTTTATACTATTTTTGTCCACACTGTGAATTTTAATAAAAAAAAAAATTACTCACACAGAAAACTGCCTCAATTGATTCCTTATCGAACAGTGAAAACTATATGTTTCTATATGTCTTCGAGTTTTTGAGAAAATTGAAAAATTATTTTATCAGATTTTTCTTTTTTCAAAATATTTGTTGTTTTTATTTTTCAATGTTGCGAAAGCAAGGGAATTCCTTAAAAAAATTTAATCTCTTTCGTTTTCTTTCTTCTGTTTTTTTTTTAATTTTGTTTTGCTTGCTTCTTACGGCAACGGTGCCGATGACGATCGAATTTTTTTTTCTCACTTTTTAAAAGTTCGTCTACCCAGATCTTCCCTCTTGTAAAAGGATTTTTTGCATTCCCGCATATTGAAAAATTACCTCATAAAAAAGTCTGATTTCTTAAGAAAACAAATTTTATCTCGGTTATTTATGGAATATTCTCAACAATGTTATACCATTTTGAAAAGAGAATTGAACACACCAACTTTTAAGGCAACTTGCCGAAACATCGTAGTGCATTTTTTACACTACGGCTCATTGAATTAGAGTCATGTAAAATTTTTTAGTACTAAGTTGGGTAAAAAAGTAATATTTTCTTTAAAACTGATGCAGCTGAGTTAACATTTTTGAATGCATTTGATAGCAGCGTTATTCAAGGTTTCGTAACAACAGAAAAAAGTGAGAAAAATTAAGATTTGTAGTCACGGCACATAAAAAACCGTCACAGGGTGACCATTTTTTCTACTTTTTTTCAAATGCCCATAACTCCCAAAATATATGGCTGCGATTTTTTTTATTATTTTTCTGATAACTGTCACCACCTACCCTATCTACCGTTTTCGTTTCGACGTTAACTTTTGGGACACCCTGTATACAAAATGTGCAGTTCGAAACGAAAATGTGGTTTTTTAACTGTAGTCCAGTGCATTTATAATTTGACCCAGCAGTTTGTACCACCCCCAAATTTTTTTTGCTCATTCGATAGAGTATTGGCTGAATATCAATACCCTGATTTTTCGCACTCGCACCTTTCGGCCGCCATCTAGGATTTTAATTTTTGTTGAATATCTCGATTTCTATTTATCCTACATAAAAATTGTGTATGCAAGAAACGTAGGCAATCAAATTTTGCGTCTTTTATGTTCAGAACACTTTTTCGATATTCTGAATATTAAAAAAGTTACAAGCCAACAAAGTCAAAAAAATAGAAAAAAGTGACAATTTTAAAGTTTTGAGCACTTTTTATAAAAATTATGAAAAAACCTTCCGAGATAAGATTATTCACCTTAAAATTCTCTACAACTCTGCTATACAACTTTTTTCTATAGCTATAAATACAAAAGTTATTAATACTTTTTTTGTAAAAAATGCTCTTTTTTGTTTGTGTTTTTTATCTTTACTTTTTTCTTAATTTTTTTTTTTACCAAATCTTGAATTTTAAATGATTAGTGAGTATTTTATAGCTTTATGTTACAAGAGAAAATTCAAGACCTGCAATTTTTTATATTTAAGTCTCTTCATTGCGTAAAAAAGGGGTATTTTTTACCAAAAAAGTATTAATAACTTTAATTATTATAGCGATACAAAAAAAGTTGTATTGCAGAGTTGTAGAGAATTTTAAGGCGAATAATCTTTATTCGATACGTTTTTTCATAATTTTGATAAAGTGCTCAAATCTTTAAAATTGTCATTTTTTTTACTTTTTTGGATTGTAACTTTTTTAATATTCAGAATATCGAAAAAGTGTTCTTAACATAAAAGACGCGAAATTTAATTGCCTACGTTTCGAATGAGCAAAAAAAATTTGGGGGTGGTACAAACTGCTGGGTCGCCCATATATGAACATCATAAATGCACTGGACTACTGGAGCTGCGCACAACTTGGTTGAAATTCATAAATAAATTTTAGCTCTGCTTAATTAAGGAGAGAATTTTGTATAGAAGCAAAGATGAGCTCCACTTGCATAATAGGCCTAAAGAACAAAAAATTAAATTAAAAGTAAGGAGATAAGTAAAATTTAAGATCCGATTCTTGACCACTGATATCACCTTTTGTTAATATACCCCCCCTCGCTACGCCACTGTATAGCAAACATTTTTACTCTCTAGTCTCCACTCAGTTATTGGTTGAGGATTTAGAGAAAATGTAAAATACTTTCAAAGTCTAATTTATTGGATTGTGTAGCGTAATTTTGTGAAGTTGATCTTTCTCCTTTTTGAAAATAACCAATGCAGTTAATGTGACTTCTTTTCAAATGTAACACCTTTATCAACTTACTAAACTACATGAATTACATTATCGACGACTTCCTGTAAATAAACACACACAATAATATTTGAAGCTGAACACAGCTAATCATTTACTCAAACCATTGGATGAAATATTCGCGAGGTGGCGCTTTAGTTTCGCTCCTAAAAGTATACTCGTTTTGGTTTTTTCTTGTTAACACTTTCAAAACAGTAAGGTTGGAGGGAATGGTGGAATCTTTTTTTATTGTTTAAAATGCTTTATTTTAGAGCATTGACATGTGAGTAGGTACCTTGTAGTTCTAGTGCCGTTTTACATTTCGTATAAATTTTAACAGAGAAAAATTGAGAATCATAATATAGATATTATCTAAAAAAATAATTATTTATGGATACGTTTGTTAACCGTTTTCAAAAGATAATCCTATTTCAATTTAAAGTCCAGATTTAATATTTCTCTTGCTCATATGTGAGCACCAGGCAATGAGAATATTCACGCATAACCCAACTTCTTTATTTTGGAATGAATTTTCCTCCTACAGTTGTGTTCAAAATAATAGTAGTGCCTGCAACAAAATAACATTGTTTATATTTACGGTGCTTCTACGTTTTAAAATTTAATTTCTTTGATGTCAAAGTTTGTAACGTTCAATTACTAATAAATATATCGAAGTTTTAAAATGAAAAAGCAGGTGCCAACTAATTTGTGATTGACCTTTGGTTGTTCTTTCTAATTTAACCTGTTCAAAATAATAGTAGTTAAAGTTATTTTTGAAGAATTTAAAAGCGGTTTATAACTTAGAATATTTATTTTTGGTTTAAAAGTAAGTACTCATATAATTTGAACAATATTAAGTTTGTGTTTGTGACCAATTCTTTATAATTTTATAATTTTATTAGTTTAGTTGGGTTTTTTTGGTCAATTTAGTTAGTTTATGTAAAATAAAAAATTAAAACATAAATTTTTGTCCCGACGCACAGTGTGTAATTTTGCCAATCTAGCGGAACTTTAATCAAAAATAAATGTCTCTCAAATGCGACAAAATTGGTATCATATGAAAGGTAAAACCTCTGGCAATAGAGTGTTAAAAAAAAAAAAAACAAGAAAACAACTGTATTTACCGTTCAACAGAATCACAAACATCAGCTTGGTTCAAGAGAAAAAAAAATTGAAGCTCATTGCTTTTCTTGTTTCAAGTTGATAACAGCGTGGTCAAGTGGAAAATAAGTTGTGTAAATTAAATTTATTTTATTTATTTTTGGTAATATATTAGAACTTCTCAGGGTAAGTAATTTTTTTGTGCACTTACAAATAAAAAAAAAAGTCGTTTGTTTGAAGTCCTTAAAAGTGATGTTTTTTTATTGTGTTCTGTAACTTTGTGAAGCGTTTTAAAAATGTATCCTCGTGTATATTTCGTGTTATTGGGTTTAAAATCTCCGTTGGTATATTCTGTGTTAGAATTCGTTTACTTTCCATGCTTTAGACTGCTGACCCCATACAAAATTTTTTTTTTGTTCAGGTACATAGGCCAAAAACCAATTTTTTGATCTTTTGAAAAATCGCACATCACATTTTTACAAATTGAAAATAACTTTTTTAGATTCTTGTTGTCAAAATAAGACAAAAAGATTAAATAAAATTTTTCGATATTTTGCTTCGTTTTCGAAATAGAGACAGTTTAAGAACCAACTCCCAAAATCGTTTGCTCGATGTCGGCTCTTCCCCACCCATTGTGGTACATTTTGTACTCGTATACCACATATTGGACATATAGTTAGATACATTATTTTAAAAATCAATAAAACCCTTGTAGAAATACAATACTTAACAAAATTAAGCTGGTTTGCATCAAAAAAATTAAGTTTACTTGGAATTAGAATTAAGTACTGCTAGATTGGCAAAATTGCACACTGTGCGACGTTTCGCTGGAGTTTCTCAGCATCTTCAGGGGCGCTTTATTATTACGTCTACATACATACATAAAATAACAATTCTTTAATTAGTTTTAATTTTACAATTAGGATATTTTTTATATATTTTTTTATAACTTACATTATTTTTTTGTTTTTATTGCATTTTAATATATTTTTATTTTTTAATCAAAATTTAACTAAATATTTTTAAATAAATTTACATAAAATTTAATAAATTAATAACATCACAATTTAACAATACAAATTTTTTACATCTTAACGCACAACATAAATATCACAGAATGGCGGTGTTATATATTGAGTTGGTACTGTCGATGTCTTCTTTTAAATTCATCGAATATGCTCTCTTTGGTTGAATTCTCAGACTTTCTAATGTAAATCTCGTACCAGAGATACCCAAAAGAGATGAGAAGTTTCTGACGTCATACGGGTTTGCCTACAAGCTGCGGTAGACATTTTTGGATAAGTATGCGTGAAAAAATATACATTTTTGGCTAAGTATGCGTGAAAAATCGTACATTTTTGCTTAGGTGTGCGTAAAAACACCGTGGCTACACTATGTGTGTTTTTCACATTTATTCACAAATACAAAAGAGATTAAAACAAAACGAAATAAACAAATGGGTTTTGGGGGGTAAAACGTACGAAAGTTTCCCATCTCCTTTGGGTATCTCTGTCTCGTACTGCTCTTTCTTTCTTTGTCCAAGATCTTTACGTTTTCGATGTCTGCAGCATGTCCCGTTTCCAATATGTGTTGTGAATTGTGATAGTCCAGTTGATTCTCTTTTATTCTCTAATGCTCTCTTCGTTGTGCCGATGTAAACTAGACTGCATTCTTCCCCCTCTTTACCATTGCAATCAATTTGGTATATGATGTCGTGCATGTGTTCTTTTGGAATTGGTGTTTTGGTGTTAGTGTATAGTTTGGATAATGTTTCATTAGATTTGTGTGCAAATGTGACGTTATTTTCTTCTCTTATTATTTTGAACAGAAGTTTTCTTTCAGCATAGAGGAAGGAATACCTAGAGACGCGACTTCGGTTGGTTTTTCTCTTCCACCCTACAAGCTGCAATGAGAGGAAAAACTCCACAGTGCTTATATGTGGTAGTTTTCCCGTGCATTTTAAATGGCACCAACACATTCAACTGTGGAGTTGAGCTCAAAACAATTAAAAACAATTTAAGTGCTCAGTAGGAAATAAATTCATAAAAAAATAATATAATAAATTCAAAACACGAACCTTTTTTTTTTATTTCTGTACATATTTATTGAAAGGTGGGTGTCTGGAGTGAGCTATTTGAGCTATTCAAGTTCATGTTCAAACCAAAATCATGTTTAAATTCAAAATTTGTGAGGACATCTACTGGTGAAAGGAAGGTATTAAACGAATTGTACCCATTGTATATATATTTCTATAGTACTATCAATCCATGAAAATACTTTAGCGACATCTTTTGGTAGATCTGCACTTCAATTTTCTGCATAAGGTTCAAACATAAAATAAACTAGCGATCCCAGCGGTGGCGACGCAAAATAGAAAATTCTACTTCATGAGAGTACTATAAGAATATATATACAATGTTGTACCCATTGTATATATATTTCTAAATAAATATAAATATAATAAATATAAATATTATTAATTTTCTAGTCATTTTATTATATTTATTATATTATTATTTATTTTTTTCTATCATTTTTATTTTTAAATGAATTTGTGAGTTTTTAGGATAATTTGTGTTTGGTTTTTCTTTTCTTTTGTTTTTTTTTAACGCTATTTTTAAGTTTTCCGGTTTTTGCTTGTTAGTTTTTAATTTTTCTTGTAAATATTATTAATTTTCTAGTCATTTTATTATATTTATTATATTATTATTTATTTTTTTCTATCATTTTTATTTTTTAATGAATTTATGAGTTTCCAGTTTAATTTGTGTTTTGTTTTCATCGGAGATAGTGGCAGGGGCAACGGATAAGTGCAAGTAAGTAAGTACCTAAGTGTTAAGTGACAAATATTGAGTGCCAAGTGCTATGTGATAAATTATTGAGTGGCAAGTGTGATGTGCAAAACAAAAAGTTTCTTTAGGTTTTAAGTTTGACATGTACATACAAAAATATTTTAATATTATGATTGTAATGTTTTAATAAATTTTTAACTTTTTGTTTGTTTATTTAATAAAACGAGGAATAGGCCTACTGGGGAAACCTCGCTAAAAAATACGCATCTAGTATTCTACCCCACTGGGTGATGAGGAAAAGAATACAAGCTTATTTGTTATTAAAAATACTTAAACCTTTGTGGACTTTGTTTTTTTTATGGCTTTTTGACAGTTTTTATTTTGGACTTTCATTTAAGTTAAGGAATGACCACCCCAGAAAGGTAAGCGATAGTCGTATTCATGCAACAGTATGAAAAAATTCCACACTGACGTTGAGATTCATGTTTTGATTTTTGTATATAAAATGTTATAGTTGATGTATAAAACTATATTCAACTCCATATGTTGCTTAAAAGTATAATATAGTGGAGTAACTAAAGCTAAAAAATTGGCAATATTAGGGAATCCGGCCGAAAAAAAGGGTTTTGTTCAAAAAAATTTAATATTAATTTTAAAAAACAATACGGCAACATCGACAATTTCTAATTATTATTATTATTATTATTATTATTATTAATCTTTATTTTTTCAAAGAAAAGATACAAACTTATAATTAAATAAAAGATATACAAGCATGGCTTATAAGCCGTCTGCCGACAATTTCTAATCTATAGACTTTAAAGTATTTTTAATTACCTACCTGTCAAAGATATTTATAAAAAAAAACCCCTTGAAAACACTTGAAAATGTGTTAAAAAATAGTTTCTTCATATTATTCGGTAAAAATTCGAAAATTCCTAAGGTAAAAAAGCACTCAAAAATACCTTAAAAAGAATAAGTGTTTTTTGCTTGTTTCGAATTTCTGAAAATTTGCGCTGATTTTCCCACCCTAATTGAAAACGACAACAAATTGAAACTTTTAAAGAATTTTTACATTTCTATGTAGGTAGGTACCTTTAAAGGAAAATGAATTATACATACATACATACCTACAAATAAAAAAAAAGTTGCAACCTTCTATCAGAATTCATAATATAACACATTTTTATTTGATCTTTGCTTGTATGCTTGCATGTATATGTAATCTTCACATATATGAAAAAAGAAATAAATATTGCTATGTTTTTGTAAAAATTGAAAATATTCCTTCATTGGCAAGAGTTTCAAATTCAAAATAAACACACACCCATATATTTTTTTTTCAAGAATCACCCATACACAACATCCATACAATCATTTACCGTTTCAGCTAAACCCCTTCATAAATACGAAGAAAAAACAAAATCCATTGATTTGTTTTTGTTTTTCATTTTTCTGTTCTGTCACTTCACTGCAAAGACAGAATTTATAATTTCGCTCTTTACTCTCAAATTCAAATTTATATTCAAATCTCTCTTTCGTGCGCTCTCACAATTTTTTAAGTCTCCACTGCCAAAAGTAAGCGAGACTAGCGATCCTGCGGTGGCGACGTAAAACAGAAAATTCTCCCTATTAATAGTACTACAGAAATATATATACAATGTTGTACCCATAAACAAAAAATACCAAGACTGGAAACTCGGCGGTCAACTGACGTTTGCCTACAAGCTGCGAGGTGTGGTGAATGTCGTGAACCTATCGTTGTGTTCGTGTTGGATGTGTGGTGAATGTCGTGAATCTATAAATGTGTGCGTGTTAACGTCATTTACCAACGTGGTGGCTTTCACATATATTCACAGACAGCACTGTACACAAAAGGGTTTTGGGGGGAAAGACGTACGAAATTTTCCAGTCTTGGTATTTTTTGTTTATGGTTGTACCTTTCACACGTATTCACAGATAGGAAAACAAGAGAAAAATAAGAGAGATTATCTGAAATTAAATTTGCGGGTGTTTTAGGCAAGGGGGGTACGAGTCGGCTCTCTAGGTATTCCTTCCTCTATGTCTCTAGGTATTCCTTCCTCTATGATTTCTTTGCTCCGTAAAGTAATTTTTACAAGAAAATTATGGTGAACAAAATAAAGTAGTATATATACCTTACGAGTAGCAATATTTTCTATACGTAGAGTTAAATAAACCTTCATCCAAAAAAGTGTATGACTCTTTTCACTTTAAGATTCTAGTAAAACATATTTTACAAATTAAACTATTCTATGAATAAGTTTTACCTTACACTAAGGTAATAATATTACCTAATTCTAGGAATTTTCCCCTATACATAGTAATAACTCTTAATTGCTGTCATTGAAAAGTCTGCCATTTTGTTTTCCATTTGTTTTGGATATTTTTTTTTTGTCAAAGCTTTCAGGTGTCCGGGTGCGGAATAATTAATAAAGAAATAAAATGTAAAAATTTCTTTTCCCATTTGTGTTTTTCATTTAAAAGTGAAATGTTTTCATTTCTTTTTGTGTTCTTTTATGTGTTATTATTGGCTCCGTAATTACGGATAGCAAATTTTTTTCTTGTGTTAGAATTATATAGGACTATCCATTCCATATGCATTAACATCATTCAATCTAATTAATTCATGAAGAATTAGAAAAAAATTGGATCAAATAAAGTCAATTTCATTTTTATTGATGATATTTTCCAAAATAAAATCGTTTGTTTGCATCTTACAAAAATTATAATAAACTAGGTAATTTATGTAATTATTGAAAAACATAACAGGGTCATACGTTACTTACTTCTAAATAGCTTTGAGGATTAAGTTCGTGTTACCTAGTTATGTTTTTCAATAATTACAAAAATTACCTTTTTTATTTTAATTTTTGTAAGATAAATACATACAATTTTATTTAGAAAAATGTCATTAATAAAAATGAAATTGACTTTATTTGATCCAATCTGTAACTAAATTATATACCTTCCATAGAGAAGTTCAATTTACTTTAAAAATCAGTATTTTTAGCCCTATAGTAAGGAAAAATGTGTACCTAACTTTCTAGTAATTTCTATTAGAAATTCATACAAAAAAAGGCTTTACTGTAAAGTTAATCATAAGCTATAAATTTACTAGAAAAGTAAGGTAAATTCCATTTTATTGGGGAGTAATCCCTATTTAAACTTTACATTAAAGTTAAATTTACCAGAAATAAGGTGGTTCATACCTTATTTTTTCTCCGTGTAGCGTTGTCAAGGATGGGGGTGAATCGGGAAACTCCAACCCCGATGTTGTGGGAAAGATTTTGTTTTTGAGGCACCTCCTTCTTCTGAGGAGGGTGGTATGCAGCCGGAATTGCAAATGGTGTGATGACTCCCCCGGTGGAGTCCTCGGTGGTGGGAGGGCCTCAGGTTGGATCTCCTAAGGAAGATCTGGCTGCAGTGGCTCCTTCATTGGTGGAGACTTCTCCGGTGGACTCAGCTCTTAATTTGTTGGCTGCCAAATGCCCTAAGAAGCCTGTATCTGACAAGAGTCAGGATAAGAAGGAGGTGTCTGGAGCTCAGGGCAGCTTTAAAGCCGCCGTGCCTGGTAAGAGTTTTGAAGTGACTCTAAATCTTGCCAGTGTTTTGGCAAGGTGTGCTGAGATTAAGGTTGACATGGTTGGCCTAATCTCAAGCTGCCCTGAGTTAGGAAGCAAGATTGTAGAGCTCTCCTCAAAGTATGAAGCCCTTGTCATGGGACTCTCTGGAGTCAATGAGCGACTCAGAGGTCGCCTAGAGGGTCATTCTGGCTCCTCTTTAATGGAGCCTTCAGTTGCTCCTCGTAGTTCTGGCGGGTTCACATAAAAAAAAGGTACTTCAGTTTTGTTTACAAAAATATTCTGTGGTTGGACAAACACTTTATTTTGCGACCGGCGGTGGTGGCGAAGGAGTTGAAGCAGGAGCATTACCAGTCAGGAAAGTGCTCAAACAATTAAACATTTTTGAGAGCACGTTTGTTTGCTCCCTTACGTTCGACTCGACTTAGTAGCTTTGACAGTGCCGGTTTAAGCACTACCGGCGCCCCTGGGCAAGATTGCAAGTGGCGCCTCTAAAAAAAAATTCATCTAAAAACAATTTTTTAAAATCACGAAAAAAAGCAATAGCAGATTATGTCTTACCTCTCATATACTTGTTAATGCATTTATTAAAAATGTGCAGTGTATTAACTTAAAAAGGTTAACTTAAAAAAAAATTAATTATTCATGTCATTTAGGCTCAATTGACTAGACTACCTTTATCTCTGACTTTTTTGTTTAAACACATTTAAAGATTAGGTACAGTTGGTTTTATTTGAACAATATTTTTTCAAAAACTTTTTCAACTAGGTACATTAATGTCGTTTTCGATTGGAATCACTCAATGATTCACTCATTCTGAAATCCAATAAAAAACTTTGAATCGCTTCCACCCAATTCTAAAATTTAATATCTGTATTGGTGAAAAATCAAATATTTTGTTTTTGTTTTTTCACTAGGAGAATAAAAAACTTGCAACACGCTTCTTAATGATTCCAGGTGCTTCCGGACTGCCAATCGAAAACAACATACCTTTATAAGTATAAGGTTTGTTCGTTGTGAGCTCTAGGGCACTCTGGGTCGCTCCGAATTCGTTGTCAAGCGTTTTTTGTAGCTCCTTTTTCAACCAGAGTTATTTCCTCTGTGTTCGATGTTCGCTGATGAAACTAAAGCTCTGAGGTGTTCGATGTAAAATGAAAACCCGAGAAACTCTGATTTTTTTCACAGTTAATTGAAATGACTTAGAGTGCCCTGGAGGGGGGAGAGGGTTTTCTGGATTTTGGGCTTTCTGGATTTTTAATTTCGGGATTCTGTCCGTCTCCCTTCTTTTTCCTTATTCATTGTTATAGTTGCACCTTTGCAAAAATTAAATTGGTAGGAGGAATATTAGGATTGCTTTAGTCTTTCAAAAGAAATTGGGGCGCCTTGTTCTTCAAAGATGAACGAAGATTTTGGACACCATTGTCCTTCCAAATAAATTAACCCAAAATTGGGGGGCGCCTTCATTCTTCAAAAAGTTTAGGACAAACAATACGAGCGCCGTTGAAAATGTAAAATAGAAACAAATTGGGGCGCCTTTGTGAATGTAAAAAAAAAATAAAACATCGATTGGAAAGACTTCGTTATTTATATAACTTTTGTAAAAGTTCGGGGCGCCTGCGGCGCCCCTCAATTCTTGCGCCCCTGGGCGACGGCCCAGGCTGCCCCCCCCCTAAAACCGGCTCTGAGCTTTGATGTGAAAGGACGTGTTTCGATTGTGGTGCGGTTTTTTTAATTTTTTGAAGAGATAGTGATTTGTGATTCGGTTTGATTCGGTTGATTTGGCTTTGTTTTGATTACGGTTAACGATTTGATTATTGGTTGTGTTTAGATAGATTTGTGCGATTTTTTAATTTTAATTTAATTTTTCTTTTTAATTCGAGTGATTCTTGGTGGTTGCTTTGGTATCCACCAATCACGTGAGTTTTTTTATTATTTTCTCTTTTTTCTTTTATTTTTTATAACATTAATTTTCATTGGCTATTTTCATTACTCTTAATTTTCCAAATTTCCAACCCACCAATCACGTGGGTTGTTGCTTTTCATTTTCATTTATTTTATAAACTTAATTTTCATTTGCTATTTCAATATTTTTTTTTTCATTTACTCTCTTTTTTTTATAAACTTAATTTTCATTGGTTGAATAAATATTTTTTCAATAGTTTTAAAATTTCGCCACATATCGGTAATTTTCTGATTGGTTGACTTTGGTTAGGCAATATTTTATAATATTGTCACCACTGTTGCCACCCTCGGCAAAATTTGGTTTTTATTGTTGACCATAGTTGCCAACTGAGGTAAAATTTTTTTTCAAAATTTTTTTCGGTTAATTGTTGCCAACTGAGGCAAAATTATTTTTACGGTTGCCACTTTTGAAAATGTATTTTTTTAAAGTGGTGTTGATGTTAAGATGTCTGAGGACAAATTGATCGGAATCACCTCCGATTGTGAGAGTGAGGATGGGGTTTTCCTTAAACCTCAGATAAAAGAAAGCTATCTCATTAGAGATACCGAGATAAAGGTGGTTATGACTAACCCAAACAAGAAGAAGTCTAAAAAGTCAAAGAAGAGAGTTGTTTCTGATTCGTCTGTGGTTGATGATTCTGCCATGGATACGGACGATTTCACGGTAGTTAAGGGTCGAAGGAAGAGGAATGTCCGCGAGATTGCTAAGGCTAACTCGTCGGAGGTATCGGATTCCTTAGACAAGAAGAAATTTATAGTGGAGGTTTCTCCTCCTCCTTCCTCTTCTTTGGGAGATACTGCTGGCGGGTTGCCCGCACAGAAGATGGGGGTTCTTGTTGACCTTATGGATGAGCCTGTGGTGACAGCTGGTTTCGGGGGAGCGGTGCCCTTGGTTGCCTCTAAGGTGGTGTTGCCTCCATCTGGAGCTTCAAAAGGAGCTTCAGGTGTGGCTGCGGTGCCAAAGGTAGATAGGGTTGCTGCTCCTGCGAAGGTAGCTGGTGCTGGGGACAAGCCCAATAAGAATAAACAAGCTATCTCCCCTTCTGTGGGGGTGACTGCAGGCGGCTCTGTCGCCTTGTCTGGTGTGGGTGGGAGCCTTGATGAAAGTTTGACTCTGGCCAACGTTATGGCAAGATGTGCAGAGATTAAAATTGATCTCGTGGGTTTGGTGGCTAGTTTCCCTGAAGCTGGCAGCCGTATTGTAAATGTAGCGTCCAAATATGAATCCTTGATCATGGGGCTGACGGGCGTAAACGAGAGGCTCAGAGGGAGAATTGAAGGTGGAGCTTCTGTTATAGCTAGGAAGCCTGAAAATGGACTCCAGGGAACTGCTGGGCCAAGTGGGCCTGCCAGATCCTTAGGTGTTCCTGTTGGCGTAGAGGTGGCTGAACGTCCTTCGTTCACCCAAATTGACAGGTCGGCTGCGGTCTCTAGTGGTTTGGTGGTGAAAACACAGGTTTCACTACCTGATGTTGAAGCCACTAAGCCAACTGAGACGTGGTCGTTGGTGGTCAAAGGGAGGAAAAATGACACCCCTGCAGAAGTAAAGAGGAGGGTGGTGGATGAGCTTGTGCCTGCGGTGGGTGTCAGGGTGCATACTGTGCGCCCTGGCAAACAGGGGGTGTTGTTGTCTGCATGCCCTCTTTAGCCGAGCGGAACACGTTCCTTGGGCATAAAAAGCTTGAGGAGGTTGGTCTATCTGCTGAATCCAGGAAGGGTATGTCTCTTTTGGTTCAGGGTGTGGAGAAACGAATTTCTCCAGAGGAATTTTTGGGTGAGCTGCATAAGTTGAACTTATGCAAGCTTACCTCAAAAGAGTTTCAACGGGAGGTTTCGCTCTTGGCTCCTTGGAAAGTTGGGGAAGGACGACTAAATGTTGTTCTTGAGTGCTCCCCTCGGGCTGGAGGTTTCTTGTTGGGAGACGGGAGGTGTTATATAAAACACTTTTCGTTTCCCGTTAAAGAGAAACCTTTGGTCCAGTGGTGTAATCGCTGCCTTGGGCTGGACCACTTTGTCAATAGGTGTAAGCAGACTCAGTCTGTGTGTTTGCGTTGTGGACAGTCGGGTCACTCTAAACGGGATTGCGGCAATGCGATCCATTGTCGTGATTGCGACTTTAGGGGAAGCCCGGCAGGACACTTTATGTTAAGCATGGACTGTCCTGTCTATGCTGCGGCAGTGGCAAGAGCGGGTGCCAGGCATTAAAATGGCAGTTAAATTATTACAATTTAACTGCCAACATGCTTGGGCAGTCATGTGTGATTTGGGACAGATTTTATCCAGCATGCGGTTTAGTTATGCGTTACTGCAGGAGCCCTTTCTTGTCAATGGGCAAGTTAAGGGCATCCCTGCATTTATGCGCTCGTTCACGGACACTAGTGGTCATGCTGCTATTGTCGTGAACGATGTTAATACCGTATGCTCACTTGTTGATTCTAGTGAATGGGGAGTGTGCGTGAATGTTGAGGGTAGCTTTGGTAGACTGCTTTTATGTAGTCTTTACTTTAAGCATGCCCTTGACATTGAACCATACTTGGCATACCTTGGTAGGTTGGTTCGGCTTGCTGGGAATGTGCCTGCGATTTTTGGTATGGACGCTAATGCAGTCTCTCCTGCTTGGTACAGTAAGATGGCGGACAGTGTGTCCATGTCTCACAGTGCTGTTAAGTGAACTCATTATCGAGAATCGCTTGGTTGTTCTCAATGAACCGAGTGACCTATACACGTTTGACGGTCCAAACGGGCACAGTGACATAGATGTGACTCTGGCAAATCTGCCGGCTGTTCGCATCTTTGACTTCCGCTGGAGCATTCGGGGAGGTGAAGGTTTGAGTGATCACAGCCTCTTACAGGTTGAGATTACTCCTCCTGTTAGCAATCCGAATGTAGGAGTTGTATTGGATGTGAAGAGCTGGCATTTGCACGACGTTGACTGGAGACTATACCAGTCCGAAGTTGCAAGAGGAGTCATGTCTGTGCCACTTGAAGCCTTTCAAAGTTTGGGGGTTGACGACAAGGTTGCTATGCTAAATGGTTGCGTATGGGATGTTAACGACCGGCTCTTTAGGAGGATCCGTAAGGTAAATCCAAAGAGGGTCAGGTGGTGGACAAACGAGCTCCAAGCCATGCGCCTGCATGTGAAGAGACTTCGTAAGAGGTTTCAACCCTGCAGGCGAATTGGGTCTACGGACTTGGATCAGTCAAAGCTTGACTTAAGGCGGGCTATAGCTGAATACAAAAGGCTGTTGACCCAAACTAAGAATGATGAATGGAAGTCCTTCGCCGAGGAGCACCGTGATGACCCTTGGGGTCATCTCTACCGTGTTTGTCGGGGGAGGAAATCTTTGGAGATAGGGTCCATTCATGATGGGGGGCTTGTCCACACATCATGGAATGACTCTGTAACTGCCTTAATGAAGTCCTTCTTTCCCAGGGGGGCTGATCGTGAAGGTCCATTTGTGGACTCGTATGAATCTGCTCCCATGGTAAGGGAAGGAGAAATTGACTCTGCCATTGCTAGACTTAAATCGAAAAAGTCACCAGGCTTCGATGGTTTGACTGGTGGGATGGTGAAAGCCATCTGGGCGGCAATCCCCGAATACCTGATGGCTTTGTACTCGAGCTGTTTCAGGGAAAATTATTTTCCCCTGGAATGGAAATCTGCTATGGTGACGATTCTTCTGAAGTCTACCGATAGGGTCAGGACTAATCCTAGATCCTATCGTGGAATCAGTCTCCTTCCAGTACTTGGAAAAGTGCTTGAAAGAGTCTTGGTTGACAGACTAATGGAGAGCGTTCCTCAGCAGTGTCCATTCCAGTTTGGTTTTAAACCTGGTTGCAGTGTTGAAGATGCATGGTCCCACGTTTTGAGTTGCGTAGAAAGTGCCAGTAGCAAGTACGTTCTGGGAATTTTTATTGACTTCAAGGGCGCGTTTGATTACCTTGACTGGTCTGTGGTTAAGCGCAGGCTTGTTGATGTTGGTTGTTGTGAAGTTGGAATATGGAGTAGCTATTTCTCTGATAGGACCGCTCATGTTGTCAGCCCTATTGATTCGGTTTCAATTGATGTTGAGAGAGGCTGTCCGCAGGGATCTGTCGGTGGTCCATATATATGGAACCTTATGATGGACACCCTGCTTCAGCAACTTTCATCCTGGCAGCCATATTGCAAGTGTATTGCCTATGCGGATGATCTTCTTGTTCTTGTTGAGGGCGAGAATCGTCTCTCGCTTGAAACAAGAAGCATGGAGGTCATGCTCATGGTTGGCACTTGGGGTGCGGGTGTTGGGGTGGACATTGCTGTTGAAAAGACAGCAATCATGCTGCTTAAAGGCAAATTGTCCTTGAGGCGACCACCGTGTGTTAAGGTTGGCGAGGTGGGACTAAAATATGTAACGAAAGTCAGGTATCTTGGGATCACCATAGGAGAGAGGTTGAATTTTCTTCCCCACCTACACCAGATGAGGTCTAAGCTCACCTCTCTTGTGCCCACAGTAAACAGGGTACTGAAGTGTAATTGGGGCCTTTCTGGGGCTGCACGTCGTACTGTATATAATAGACTACTTGTTGCTTGCGCAACATTTGGTGCATCTATATGGTACGGCTGTGTCAAGTCAGTGGAAGGAAGAAGGCTAATCCTCAGTACTCAGAGGATTATGCTCCTTGGTTCACTTCGTGTATGCCATACTGTATCTACGGAGGCCTTACAAGTTTTAGCAGGTGTGCCTCCACTTGACCTGGAGGTGATGCGTAAAGGCATTGCTTTCAGGCTACGGAGGCAATGGTCACTCTCGGCAACAGACTGGGATGAATGTTTGGGTACGGGTGGCATGGGTCTTTCGTTGAGTTTTTTGCATTGGCTACCATTGTAGGGGAGCATCCTAATAAAACCTTGAATTTCCAAGTAGGTTTTCCCTTCTTCAAGCACCTTTCGTTTAAGTTTCCGTTATCCGAACTGCAGTGTTTTGCTCTTCGAAACTTGAATAGATTAAAACCGAAACAAATCGTTTTTTGTTAAAAAATTGTTCAAACTATATGAGTACTTACTTTTAAATCAAAAATAAATATTCTAAGTTATAAACCGCTTTTAAATTCTTCAAAAATAACTTTAACTACTATTATTTTGAACAGGTTAAATTAGAAAGAACAACCAAAGGTCTATCACAAATTAGTTGGCACCTGCTTTTTCAATTTAAAACTTCGATATATTTATTAGTAATAGAACGTTACAAACTTTGACATCAAAGAAATTAAATTTTTAACCGTAGAAGCACAGTAAATATAAAAAATGTTATTTTGTACACAGCTGTACATTGATAAATCAAATTAAATCGCAGAGCATTATAATTTACAAGAAAAGTTTAAATGAGTCATATTTTCCAAAAATCTGTCTTAATGGGAATATTATTCGTTATTAGTCTACCTTGCTTAATCTGGGTTTCATTTTCAATATAACTCTAACTTGGAACAACCATTTAAATAAAATCATTAGAGCTATCTACAATTGTCTTAGGTGCTTGTGGAGAGTCTCCTACTTCATAACGCAATCTAGTAGACTAATGCTAGTTAAAACCTTACTTGCACCTATTATTTTATATGGAGCTCCAATTTATGGTGGCATGGACTCAACTAGCAAGCAAAAATTAAATGTTGCCTTCAATGCATGTGTCCGTTTAATATACTCATTGAGAAAGTATGACCACGTATCCCACCTGTCTAACTGTGTTTTTGATATGCCTATGATGTTCTTTTTCGTTGTAGAAATTTATAATAGCGTATTCGTTTGGTCGTCCGGAAGCGTCCGGAATTACTCCGAACGATTCTGAAACTGATCGTTTGGCACTAAATGACAGTTCTAATTCTGAAAAGAAGAGAAAATCGATTCCGAGTTTTAAGTCAGAATCAAAAAGAGAATCACGCACACATTCTCACAACACAAGCGATTAGACGTCAAAGTAATGAATGTCATAGTTTGTTGTTAATTTTTTAATGTTCAAATCTTGAACTGTGCACAAACTTTAAATAATTTTTAAACAAAGTGAAAACAAAAAAATGGATAACTTTTTATTTAATAACATGGCATCATACGTACAATCATCATCATCATCTTATCATCTTCCTCAAGCGATGATGAATTTCTGGTGGAAGTTTTACTGAAGGAGTTTGATAAAAATCACAGACCCCAAATTGTGAACTTCCTTTCTGTTATTGAGGAATATTCAGTAAAACAGGTATGTACATAAATGTGTCCCCCAAACGCAACAAGAATTCAATTGTAATAACAATTATAATTTTTTCATTCGAACGTAGTTTCTTGAAAACTTTCGAGTAGGTTTAGATGTACCAAGCATCTGTACATTTTAAAAGGAAAATTGACTGCGGTGGAAGAGAAGAAATTCCTGCTAGAGCGCAAGTGCTCGCATTTTTATGGTAATTTTAAAATGTCTGACCAATATTATAACTCATTTATTTTACTCATAGGTTCGCTGGCAACAAAAATTCTTACCGCTCAGTTGGCAATTTATTTAATTTTGCTATGTCTACCACTTTTAAAGTTCTAACGAACGTGCTGGAATTTGTATTTGAAATTTCGTCAAACTACATCAAATTCCCATCAACAGATGAAGAAAAGGCACAATCTGCAGCTAAGTTCCAACAGGTTGTTTACTTTTTGTATGATTTATGCTAAGAAACTATTTTTTTAAACTATTTCTCTTCTTTTCCTTATGTTTAAGGATGCATCGATGGATGTTATATTTATGTGAGAAAGCCTGCAAATAAAGTCCTGTCCACTTATATAAATCGTCACGATCTGGTATCACTTACCCTTCAAGGAATATGTGACGCTTAGAAACGTTTTGTCGATGTATTCCTTGGAGCCCCCAGTAAGATCCACGATTCAAAAGTGTTCCAGATTTCATATATAAGCAACAACCTACCTGTAATATGTATGTGGGACGCAGTACCATCTTTTGGGTGATGCTGCATACCCTATAAAACAATATTTACTGACGAAACATGGACCGACAAAAACAAATATACAACAAAAAACATTGCGCGACAAGAGTGAAAATTGAAAACGCATTTGGATAATTAAAAAATAGATTTCGACAGCTAGTTCGCCTTGATTTCCACACTGTGGAAAGAATGAGCAAGTTCATTCTTGCATGCTGTGTTTTGCACAACTTGTGCATAGACGGAGAAAACCTATGGGATGCTGAAGAAGGAAACCAAAATCCGGAAGCAAAATGATGCAAAAATGATCTGATTCTTTTTAAAATATATATATTTTATTGTATACAAAATATCACTTCATTAAAAAGATACATAAAAGTAAATAACTTAAAAAAAAATTAATTATTAATTTTGGTAGGAACTTGGATCTTATATCTATAAAGTGAGAAGGCTCAGTATATGAAGGGTGGTAAGATGAATGCTCCTCCTCTTCCTAACCCAAGGAAGAAGAAGGGAATGAAGCTTAAGAAGAGCAAGAAGGATGAGACTGGATCAGCCTATTCAACTGATTCTTCAATGGTTGTGTCCGATTCCAAGGACTCCAAGAAGTCCAGGAAGCGTACACGGAGAAAAATGAATCAAGTATTTTATACTCCATATGACTAGTAAGGAAATTAAAGTAAAAAGCCCTAGATTTTAAGTAAAATTTACCTTACGTATTGAACATTTCTTGCATAGAGGAAGGTATTCCTTCCTCTATGTCTCTAGGTATTCCTTCCTCTATGATTTCTTGGCTCCGTAAAGTAATTTTTACAAGAAAATTATGGTGAACAAAATAAAGTAGTATATATACCTTACGAGTAGCAATATTTTCTATACGTAGAGTTAAATAAACCTTCATCCAAAAAAGTGTATGACTCTTTTCACTTTAAGATTCTAGTAAAACATATTTTACAAATTAAACTATTCTATGAATAAGTTTTACCTTACACTAAGGTAATAATATTACCTAATTCTAGGAATTTTCCCCTATACATAGTAATAACTCTTAATTGCTGTCATTGAAAAGTCTGCCATTTTGTTTTCCATTTGTTTTGGATATTTTTTTTTTGTCAAAGCTTTCAGGTGTCCGGGTGCGGAATAATTAATAAAGAAATAAAATGTAAAAATTTCTTTTCCCATTTGTGTTTTTCATTTAAAAGTGAAATGTTTTCATTTCTTTTTGTGTTCTTTTATGTGTTATTATTGGCTCCGTAATTACGGATAGCAAATTTTTTTCTTGTGTTAGAATTATATAGGACTATCCATTCCATATGCATTAACATCATTCAATCTAATTAATTCATGAAGAATTAGAAAAAAATTGGATCAAATAAAGTCAATTTCATTTTTATTGATGATATTTTCCAAAATAAAATCGTTTGTTTGCATCTTACAAAAATTATAATAAACTAGGTAATTTATGTAATTATTGAAAAACATAACAGGGTCATACGTTACTTACTTCTAAATAGCTTTGAGGATTAAGTTCGTGTTACCTAGTTATGTTTTTCAATAATTACAAAAATTACCTTTTTTATTTTAATTTTTGTAAGATAAATACATACAATTTTATTTAGAAAAATGTCATTAATAAAAATGAAATTGACTTTATTTGATCCAATCTGTAACTAAATTATATACCTTCCATAGAGAAGTTCAATTTACTTTAAAAATCAGTATTTTTAGCCCTATAGTAAGGAAAAATGTGTACCTAACTTTCTAGTAATTTCTATTAGAAATTCATACAAAAAAAGGCTTTACTGTAAAGTTAATCATAAGCTATAAATTTACTAGAAAAGTAAGGTAAATTCCATTTTATTGGGGAGTAATCCCTATTTAAACTTTACATTAAAGTTAAATTTACCAGAAATAAGGTGGTTCATACCTTATTTTTTCTCCGTGTAGCGTTGTCAAGGATGGGGGTGAATCGGGAAACTCCAACCCCGATGTTGTGGGAAAGATTTTGTTTTTGAGGCACCTCCTTCTTCTGAGGAGGGTGGTATGCAGCCGGAATTGCAAATGGTGTGATGACTCCCCCGGTGGAGTCCTCGGTGGTGGGAGGGCCTCAGGTTGGATCACCTAAGGAAGATCTGGCTGCAGTGGCTCCTTCATTGGTGGAGACTTCTCCGGTGGACTCAGCTCCTAATTTGTTGGCTGTCAAATGCCCTAAGAAGCCTGTATCTGGCAAGAGTCAGAATAAGAAGGAGGTGTCTGGAGCTCAGGGCAGCTCTAAAGCCGCCTTGCTGGTAAGGGTTTGGAGGTGACTCTTAATCTTGCCAGTGTTATGGCAAGGTGTGCTGAGATTAAGGTTGACATGGTTGGCCTAATCTCAAGCTGCCCTGAGTTAGGAAGCAAGATTGTTGAGCTCTCCTCAAAGTATGAGGCCCTTGTCATGGGACTCTCTGGAGTCAATGAGCGACTCAGAGGGCGCCTAGAGGGTCATTCTGGCTCCTCTTTAATGGAGCCTTCAGTGGCTCCTCGTGGTTTTGGCGGGTCAATTGGATCTGCCAAATCTCTGGGTGTACCTGTACACGGAGAAAAAATAAGGTATGAACCACCTTATTTCTGGTATATTTAACTTTAATGTAAAGTTTAAATAGGGATGACTCCCCAATAAAATGGAATTTACCTTACTTTTCGAGTAAATTTATAGCTTATGATTAACCTTACAGTAAAGCCTTTTTTTGTATGAATTTCTAATAGAAATTACTAGAAAGTTAGGTACATATTTTACCTTACTATAAGGCTGAAAATACTGATTTTTAAAGTAAATTGAACTTCTCTATGGAAGGTATATAATTTAGTTACAGATTGGATCAAAAAAAGTCAATTTCATTTTTATTGATGACATTTTTCTAAATAAAATTGTATGCATTTATCTTACAAAAATTAAAATAAAAAAGGTGATTTTTGTAATTATTGAAAAGCATAACTCTGTAACACATACTTAATCCTCAAAGCTATTTAGAAGTAAGTAACGTATGACCCTGTTATGTTTTTCAATAATTACATATAAATTACCTAGTTTATTATAATTTTTGTAAGGTGCAAACAAACAATTTTATTTAAGAAAATATCATCAATAAAAATGAAATTGACTTTATTTGATCCAATTTTTTTCTAATTCTTCATGAATTAATTAGATTGAATGATGTTAATGCATATGGAATGGATAGTCCTATATAATTCTAACACAAGAAAAAAATTTGCTATCCGTAATTACGGAGCCAATAACAACGCATAAAAGAACACAAAAAGTAATGAAAACATTTCACTTCCAAAAGAAAAACACAAATGAGAAAAGAATTTTTTAGATTTTATTGATTATTCAGCACCCGGACACCTAAAAGCTTTGACAAAAAAAAAATTTCCAAAACACATGGAAGACAAAATGGCAGACTTTTCAATGACAGCAATTAAGAGTTATTACTATGTATAGGGGAAAATTCCTAGGTAATATTATTACCTTAGTGTAAGATAAAACTTATTCATAGAATAGTTAAATTTGTAAAATATGTTTTACTAGAATCTTACACTTTTTTGGATGAAGGTTTATTTTACTCTACGTAAAGAAAATATTGCTACTCGTAAGGTATATACTACTTTATTTTGTTTACCATAATTTTCTTGTAAAAATTACTTTACGGAGCCAAGAAATGTTCAATACGTAAGGTAAATTTTACTTAAAATCTAGGGCTTTTTACTTTAATTTCCTTACTAGTCATATGGAGTATAAAATACTAGATTCATTTTTCTCCGTGTAGGTATAGCTGTTTCTGAGCGGCCTTCGTTTGCCCAGATTGACTTGTCGGCCACAGTCTCTGGTGGCTTTGCAGGTGGAGCAAAGGTTTCGCAGCCTGTTGTTGTGCCTGCTAAGCCTACTGAGACATGGTCGTTAATTGTCAAGGGCAAGAAAAACGAGTCCGTCGAGGAAGTCAAGAAAAGTGTAGAAGAGGTAATTGTGCCTGCTGTGGGTGTCAGGGTGCATAATATGCGTCCTGGCAAACGTCACAAATATAATAAAAAATTATTAAAATTATTTTTATTTTAAGTGGAGTGATTGAATATAATTCAATATAAGTTCAAGTGACCTCAACTCCAAAAATTAATAAAGCGTTTCGCCCAGGTACGACAGTGGGCTCATCAGTTAGATCTGTCGTACCCTTACAAAGACGCCTTATTTTGGTCGATGTTTACCGACACTATATAAAACTCACAGCATGAATATACTGTGAATTATAATATTCTAAGGGAATTTGTTTAAATTCAGACACTTAGAAAATGTATGCCCGTGGTCAGGCTTATATAATAACAAAGAAAAATAAGTCGTCTTAGTAAGGGTACGACAGATCTAACTGATGAGCCCACTGTCGTACCTGGGTGAAACGCTTTATTAATTTTTGGAGTTGAGGTCACTTGTACTTATATTGACTTAATTTTAATTGGCCATTCATTTCTTTTTCTTATTTTTTCAACCCACCAATCACGTGGTTTGTTCAGTGCCGGATTAACCATGGCATAGGCCCCTAGGCAAAGTAATTCTTGGGCCCTTTTCCGATGGCTTTTGAATATCATAAGCTTTTTTTAAGTTAGGTTAGAAATTTGTGTAGGTAACTTACTAAAGACTAATCGGCTATAAAGCAGAAACACAATCACGATTTGCCGTCGATTTCGACAGCTGCCAAAAGTTCAACCATACGAAATCTGTGTAACCTCACACAATGACGCTTTTTCTACATACGCTTTTTTTGACAAACGTAAGGAAACGTATACGGTTAAAAATTCTGGAGTATTTTTTAATACTTTTTGGGTTACATATAGGTCTACACCAGAAATGTATTAAATTTTAATATTTGTCTTGTTAATAAAAAGTTAATAAAAAATGTATTAAGATGGATGTAATATAGTTGTATTAAAAAATAATACAGTTTATATTAGAATTTAATACCAAACGTATTAAATTTCAATGATTGCATATTAAAATTTAATCTTTTCATATTTATTTCCAAATGTATTTAAAGTTAATAATATGTATTCATTTCCTAAATTCATTACTGAAAATAAATATTAATCATAAATAATATAATAATGGTGATATTATTGTCTCTATAATATCTGTTTCACAAACTGTGGCATGTAAAACCTTATTGCCGATCAAAATTCATCTGCAATGTTTGTATTTTGCTTCGAAAAAACACAAAGCGCCTTCAAATTAGTGCAAATTTTCAAATTTTTATTATATTTTTTTTTTGAAAAGTTACCTCAAACAATGGATTTTTTTCATTTTTAAAATGGCTGCTGCTGACATTGGTCGCCAAATTGTCAAAACATGACAATTTGGCGACCAATGTCAGCTACCGTAAATCTTATTTCGTTTATTTACAGACGAAAAACGCACAAAAACCGAAAAACCACTCACACCACTAATTTGTTAACAATTATTCACCATTTTCCGCGAAGAAACACAAGGAAATTTGTTATTTTTTAATTTATAATTTTTTCAAATAAATTAAAACAAAAACAAATTAAAGACCGACCTGACAGATTGGTGCCCATTTTTGACAAACAAATTTTGACAACGTTCGGAATATATTACCTTATTATGTGTACTTTGGCTGCTGACGTTTGATTAAAATTTAATATTCTCGTATTACAATTTAATACTTTTTATATTAGTTTTTAATAAATTTGTATTATATTTTAATACAATTATATTAAAATGTAGTATAATTATATTAAAATGTAATACAATATAATCAAATATTAAAACCTAATACAGCGGTATTAAAATTCAATACAAGATTAGAATTTAACCCACGGAGATTATTTTCTAATAATTTTTGTATTACAAGTAATAAACTTAATACTTAAATATTGAAATTTAATACAAAAAAGATTAAAAATAATTTTAATATTTTGGAAGTATTAAAATGTAATATTTTTTGTATTGAAAATTGCTTTAATACAAGAGCTGTATTTAAAAATACTCCAGAATTTTTAACCGTGTAAGAAAGCGAGCAAAAGTTCAACCAGACTGAACTTTTGCTCACTTTCTGACATTTATCAGACATAGTTACAGTCACCCACATAATTATTGGGCCAAATGTGAATAAAAAAAAAAAAATTATTACAAAACTAGGTGTGTTTTGTTTCTCTATATAGATTTTGCTAAAGAAAACGACATCGAGATATTTTAAATAAAAACAATTTACGTATTAAAAACAACAATAATTTTATGATGTTGTAGACTGAGTTTTATTGTTTGTTCTGTTTAAAAAACAATTTATTTTGATTAGTTTGTTTTTATAACTATAGGATTAAAAAATAAACAAATTTCTATGCATTTTTTAAACACATTAATATCCTTCTTCAGTTTTCCACTTTTAAATCAAGGTAAAGACTTGGCCCAATAATTTTGTAAGTGACTTTGTTTTTTTTATTTGACAGCAGATTTTATGTTTCAATCAGCCGTTTGAAGTCAAAGTGACAGAAGCGCGCTTTGAGGATTTCTCAACGTAACGCGATGACGCGTCTGGCAAAGCGTGATTGTGTTTCTGCTTATAATCTGGTGTCCCATTATGTCATTTTATAAATGTAAACTAAAAGTTTTGAAATAACTATAATAAATATTGCAAATCAACAAAAAAATTATAGCAACTTGATGTTTCACAGATAATTTCGATTTACAATAAGAAAATATCTTAGATTCAAAAGGTATAAGTAGGTATAACTATGCCGACTTCACGAGTCGATTTTAGCCACATGATATGTCTCACGGCTAAAGTCCTCTAGAACTCTAGTATGGATGGGGATTGTCACACGACTCGACTGACGCCGAAAAGCTTCGCCGCACGGTGAAAATCGACTCGTGATAAGTCGGCATTACGGTTGCATTATATAACTGGAAAGAGAAATCATACGAAAAAGTTTCAATTTTGATTTTATTATTAGAGCCGCGGCAAATATGTCAAAATATGGGCATGAAATCATATTTTTCGCGGGACAAAATTTTTTTCATGGAATGTGTTTCCTTATCATAACTAAGTTAATTTGTTCAGATGATAGGAGGTCGGGAGCAGCCGCCATTTTGGAAAAGAGATTGGTATCGTTTTTATTGAATAGCTCCATTGTTGTTCAAATAAACACAAAATGTCAAAGGTAAGATTTATTAACAATAAAATTATCTAAAAAATTATATAAAAAACAATTCCGTAAGTTGATTAAATAAAATTTTCCTTCAGGATGTGATGGGAGTCATAATTCATTATAAACACAATAGCCCTGTTATATTGAAGGTAATAGTTTACTCGTGAGTAGAAATCTAGTACAACAACTACACACTCCTATCTCCATACATAGAGGAAGGAATACCTCATAGAGGAAGGAATACCTAGAGAGCCGACTCGTACCCCCCTTACCTAAAACACCCGCAAATTTAATTTCAGATAATCTCTCTTATTTTTCTCTTGTTTTCCTATCAGTAAATACGTGTGAAAAGTACAACATTGTATATATATTCTTATAGTACTCTCATGAAGTAGAATTTTCTGTTTTGCGTCGCCACCGCTGGGATCGCTAGCATTGTATATATATTAATATAGTACTCTCATGAATCATGAATCGTTGCGGTGTGCACAGGACATTGGCCGATAGGTACGGTGACCATCCGTCCCGGTTTACCAGGGACTGTCCCGTATTTCTACAGCTTGTCCCGGGTTTTTATTTAAGAAACCCGGGACGTATAAGTGTCCCGTATTTTGTAATTTGTCCCGTGACTGTCCCGTATTTGGACAATCTCTGATTTTTTTATTCAATATTTTAAATACTTTTTACTGAAAACAAGAAAAGAGTGGCTGGAAATTAAAATTTTTCTAATTTTTCGGATAAAGCATCAAGCCTAGTACGCTGCTAAAGCAAAACGAACATTTTTCTAAGTCTCCAAAGGGAACAAACTTTAGCTGCAAGAAAAATTGCCTGGACAAATAAATGGGAGTGACAAACAATTGAAAAATCTCCATATATTCTGGCATAGATAAGAATTTCGCTGCGTACTGTGCAACGAAAAGCAAAATTTTGTGCTGGATTTGTATGAGAATTTTCGTTTCGCATCTAGAGTAGGCTTTAGTTTTTTTTTAAATTTTCGTCAATTATTAAGTTCCAGCTTCTGTTTGTCAGGTTGCTACACCAGGTAAAATGTTTTCGAATAAAGAACAACTTATATGGAAGAGTAAAGAACCCAGATTAGTTTCAAAACTTTTAAGGACATATTTAAAAGCTGTGTTAAAAATCATACAATTTCCAAATCATTTAAAATAAAATTAAAATGTTAAAAAACAGCTCTCCCGATTTTGATTAAAAAAATATTTTCTTAGAAGTTTTCAACAGACATTATTATAAAATATTTTCTTGATTTCCGATTTCGTAAACAACTCAAATGAATTCAACAAAAACGCTCCTATAACATGGTTTAGGAAATCTTGATATCAAAATAAGGACAAATTATGAAAACTCATTTAAAAAAATTTAATTTTTTTTTTTTTGAAAAATCAATATTTCGTTTCGCTTCCAGAAATATGGTCACCGTACCGATAGGGGAACATGCAGCAAAGTTGGGTAGGGTCAATGTGGGTAAATGTAAACAGGGGTAAATGAAAACATGGCTCATAACAAGCTTCAGTTAAATCTCTTTGATGCATACATAAGTACAAATCGCGGACGCATGTATCTTTTAACATATACGTCAAGCTCATTGCTGTCAAGAGAGAATTCATTCGACGAGCGTATTTTCCGTGAAAGATAATTTTTTGAAGTGCCAAACAAGTCGTTAGTCTTTCAGAAAAATTAAATATTTTTGCAGATTCAATTAAGTCAGTATAATTTGCAAATACTTTTTTGTTTTTAATTTTGATGTAGATTCTATGTGATACAACCAAATTTTAAAATACAGGACATTTATGTCGATTTGCATGTGTTTACATTTACCCCAGAATATTTTTCATAATGGGTAAATGTAAACAACGTATTCTGGGGGTAAATATAAACATATATTTTTGCTGAAATTATTGGTTTTAATAAAAATAAAGTATTTTTAGTCGATTGCTATTGCTAAAGTGCCGCGGAGTCACATTTTAAAGTAGCCAACACCATCATGGATTGATAGTACTATAGAAATATATATACAATGAGTACAATTCGTTTAATACCTTCCTTTCACCAGTAGATGTCCTCACAAATTTTGAATTTAAACATGATTTTGGTTTGTACATGAACTTGAATAGCTCAAATAGCTCACTCCAGATACTTTCAATAAATATGTACAGAAATAAAAAAAATGGTTCGTATTTTGAATTTATTATATTATTTTTTTATGAATTAATTCCTCTACTGAGCACTTAAATTGTTTTAATTGTTTTGAGCTCAACTCCACAGTTGAATGTGTTGGTGCCATTTAAAATGCACGGGAAAACTACCACATATAAGCACTGTGGAGTTTTTCCTCTCATTGCAGCTTGTAGGGTGCATAGAGGAAGGAATACCTAGAGACGCGACTTCGGTTGGTTTTTCTCTTCCACCCTACAAGCTGCAATGAGAGGAAAAACTCCACAGTGCTTATATTTGGTAGTTTTCCCGTGCATTTTAAATGGCACCAACACATTCAACTGTTGAGTTGAGCTCAAAACAATTAAAAACAATTTAAGTGCTCAGTAGGAAATAAATTCATAAAAAAATAATATAATAAATTCAAAACACGAACCTTTTTTTATTTCTGTACATATTTATTGAAAGGTGGGTGTCTGGAGTGAGCTATTTGAGCTATTCAAGTTCATGTACAAACCAAAATCATGTTTAAATTCAAAATTTGTGAGGACATCTACTGGTGAAAGGATCATTATAGCTTTCACACGTATTCACAGATAGGAAAACAAGAGAAAAATAAGAGAGATGAATACCAATTATCTGAAATTAAATTTGCGGGTGTTTTAGGCAAGGGGGGTACGAGTCGGCTCTCTAGGTATTCCTTCCTCTATGGTATTCCTTCCTCTATGCCTATCTAGTCGAGTAGAATTTTATTTGGTTACTTATTTCAAATATATCTTTTTTTTATAAACTTTCTTTTAATTGGTTATTAATATTATTTGCTTCTTTTTCTTGAATCTCACCACTTGTCAATTAATTTCCGATTGGCTAATTTTGGTGAAGTAATTTTCTTTGGAAGATTGCTACCATTATTGCCACCCTTGGTAGAATTCAACTTTTTTGGTTAACCATAATTGCCAACTAAGTTGAAATTTTTTCGAAAATTTTGAAAAATTTTGAAAAAAACATTGGCATAATTGAAAAAATTTTCAAGGTTGCCACTTTGGAAAATTTTTTTTTAATTTTCAGTGGCCTGGTTTTTTTTTCGTGATGTCTGAGGACAACATGATCGGTCTCACCTCGGATTGCGAGAGTGAGAATGGGGTTTTCGCTAAGCCCTTTAAGAAGAAAAGCTATTTATTGAAGGACTCTGAAGTCAAGGAGGTTAAGGTTAACCTCAAGAAGAAAATGAAGGATAAGAAGGGTATTGTGGTTGTTTCTGATTCGTCTGTGGTGGAGGATTCTGCCATGGATACAGACGACGTCACGGTTGCCAAGGGGCCAAGGAAGAGGCAGGTCCGCGAGGTTGCTAAGGCAAACTCGTCAGAGGCCTCGGACTCCTTGGATAGGAAGAAGTTCTTTGTGGAGGTTTCTCCTCCTCCTCCTTCTTCTTCTTCGGTTGCTTTGGGGGATACTGCTGGCGGGTTGCCTGCACAGAAGATGGGGGTTCTTGTTGACCTCTTGGATGAGCCTGTGGTGACAGCTGGTTCCGGGGGATTGGTGCCCTTGGTTGCCTCTAAGGTGGTGTTGCCTCCATCTGGAGCTTCAAAAAGAGCTTCAGGTGTGGCTACGGTGCCGAAGGAAGTTAAGGTTGCTGCTCCTGCGAAGGTAGCTGTTGCTGGGGATAAGCCCAAAAAGGGGAAGCAAGATCTCTCCCCTTCTGTGGGGGTGACTGCAGGCGGTTCTGTCGCCTTGTCTGGTGTTGGTGGCAGTCTTGACGAAAGTCTTACTCTGGCCAACGTTATGGCAAGGTGTGCGGATATAAAAATGGATCTCGTGGGTTTGGTTGACAGCTTCCCTGAAGCTGGCAGTTGCATTGTTAATGTGGCGTCCAAGTATGAATCCCTTTGATCATGGGGCTAACGGACGTTAACGAGAGGCTCATGGGGAGGATTGAAGGTGGAACTTCCGTTATCGCTCTCGGCTCCTTGGAAAGCTGGGGAAGGGAGACATAATGTCGTTTTTGAGTGCTCCCCTCGGGCTGGAGGTTTCTTGTTGAGAGAAGGGAGGCGTTATATAAAACACTTTTCGTTTCTCGTTAATGAGAAACCTTTGGTGCAGTGGTGCAATCGCTGCCTTAGTCTGGACCACTTTGCCTCTAAGTGTAGGCAGAAGGAGTCTGTGTGTTGGCGTTGTGGACAGTCGGGCCACTCTAAACGGGATTGCGGCAATGCGATCAATTGTCGTGATTGCGACTTTAGGGGAAGCCCGGCAGGACACTTTATGCTAAGCAAAGACTGTCCTGTCTATGCTGCGGCAGTTGCAAGAGCGGGTGCCAAGCATTAAAATGGCAGTTAAATTAATACAATTTAACTGCCAACATGCTTGGGCAGTCATGTATGATTTAGGGCAGCGACTGACCAGCATGCGGGTTAGCTTTGCGTTGTTGCAGGAACCCATTGTTCTTAACGGACAAGTTAAGGGCATTCCTGCATTTATGCGCTCGTTCACAGACACTAGGGGCGGTGCCGCTATTGTCGTGATCGATGCTAACACCGTATGTTCACTCGTCGATTCAAGTGAATGGGGAGTGTACGTCAATGTCGAGGGTAGCTTTGGCAACTTGCTTTTGTGCAGTCTCTACTTTAGGCATGCCCTTGACATTGAACCATACTTAGTACACCTTAGTAGGTTGTTGTTGCAATCTTGTATTGCCTCGGTTGGTTCGGTTGGCTGGGGATGTACCTGCAATTTTCGGTATGGACGCTAATGCAGTCTCTCCTGCTTGGTACAGTAAGATGACGGACCTTGTGTCCTCGTCTCACAGTGCCAACAGGGGAAGGCTGTTAAGCGAATTTATTATTGAGAATCGTATGGTTGCTCTCCATGAGTGACATGTACACATTTGACAGTCCAAACGGGCGTAGTGACATAGATGTGACTCTGGCAAATATGTCGGCTGTTTCAGTCTTTAACTTTTGTTGGAGCATTCTGGAAGGTGAAGGATTGAGCGATCACATCCTCTTGCAGGTTGTGATTGCTTCTTCTGAAACCAATCCGAATGCAGGAGAAGTTGATTTGAATGTGAGGAGCTGGCATTTGCAGAACGTGGACTGGAGATTATACCAGTCTGAAGTTGCAAGAGGAGCCATGTCTATGTCACTTGAAGCCTTTCAAAGTTTGGGGGTCGATGATAAGGTTGCTATGCTTAATGGTTGTGTATGGGATGTTAACGACCGGCTCTTCAGGAGGATCCTTAAGGTGAATTTAAGGAGAGTCAAGTGGTGGACATCTGAACTCCAATCCATGCGCCTGTATGTGAGGAGTGGGTTAGCTGACTTGGATCAGTCAAAGCTTGCCCTAAGGTTGGCTATGGCAGAATACAAAAGACTGCTGACTCAAAGCAAGAATGACGAGTGGAAGTCCTTCACCGAGTTACACCGTGATGATCCTTGGGGTCATCTCTACCGTGTCACTCGGGGGAAGAAATCTCTGTGCACACACCTATACAAACAACAGAGAAAAAACAACACAAACAAACAAAACCCAAGCAAGAATGTCCGAAAAAACTCAAAGAAATTCAACCGAGGCACGACCACTTAAAATCCACGAACGACTACAGAGGACACCCAAATGGAGGGAACGAGTACATGACACATGCACTCACCTCCACCAAGGAGCCTCAGAAGGTCAAAATGGCCAAAAAACTACTACAAGGACAAACACTTAGCTACAACTTACAACCGGTTAGTTCGCGCCAGAACTGCAAGGCACTAAAATCCCCACACAATTCATCGATATGGATCCAGTCCCAGTGTTACTAAGTGAAACACTTAGAACAAAGGGCACCATCTTCTGGACCTTGTTTACTTTTCTGGATGTTTAACATCGGACAGCTATGTTGAACTTTGTGACTCAAAACTTATTGAAGAGGACCGACACCACCCCGCATTATCAATTTCTCTGAGCTTGAGTGTTTATAATCTACCTAGTAATTGTAATGATAAATTAGAATTTAACTTTAAAGAATGTAATTTCAATCAACTTTTTAACTTACTTGATAGTATAAATTGGAATACCATATTTTTAAACTCAAACTTAGACGACATGACTATAAAATTTTATAATGTATTATTTGATTGTATTATCGAAGCTATTCCTTTACGAAAAATAAGAGAAAAACAAACTAATCCGCCATGGTTAGATATGCATGTAAAAACTTTAAAAAACAAGAGAAACAAAGCCTGGGTAAAGTTTAGTAAGTCTAGGACTGATGAAGATTACAATGTATATATGGAGCATAAAAATGAATTTGAAAACTACACTAATTTTATCTATTCAGAATTTATTTATAATTTAAATTTAACCCCCCCCCGAAATTTTTTTTTTCAGAAAATCAAAAGATATATTATTAACAAGAACAAGTCTAATACGTGTGGCACTAAATGGTTTGTTTTTGTATTTTAGTGATTTGATTAACTATATGAAAATCTTCTTTAAAGTCTCTACCAATTTTGTATCGTTAAAGAAGCTGTCGATGAAGTTTTTATAAGGGAAAACAAAAAAATTTTGGCCCATTAAAACGTTTGGTAAGGGATTTTCCAAAAAATGAGTTTTTGCCTCTGTGCCCATTTTCTTAAGCACCATGTTAAAACCTTAAAATGCTCTTTTAAGAACCCTTTAAATACCACAAGTATTTATGCATGGTTTTTGGTGCCGAGAATAAAGTATACTTTTTCAAAGGGTTTCGGTGTGCCAAACTCGAATCCAAAGAAATATCACCGTTATGGCTAGGCGCACACATGCGATTTTAGTCGCGTGATTATTCAGTCGCAAAAATGAATCACAAGGATTTCAATGCTTGTGAACACTAGGGTGGTCCTTAGGGGAAAAAAATTGGGGACGCTCCCTAGAATGGTTCCAAATCAGGAAAAAAATGCCCTAATTTTTTCAAATTTTTATTCCTGACCCCTACTGACCCTATTTGATTAAGAAGTTTACATGTATAAATGATCAAACATCCACAATTTACCCAATACTTGACACTGAATATCGCTCCTGCTATAGTAACTTCTTATCAAAATAGGGCCAGGAAGGGTGAGAGATAAAAATATGAAAAAAAAAAGATGGTATTTTTTTCCTGATTTGGAACCGATCCTGAATAAGGACCACCCTAGTTAACACACATGCTTCCATTTCTTCAGAGAGTGTAGTACCTATGTACAACATTTCGTTATTTTTTTGTTTCAAATTATAAAACTAAACAATTTCAGTTTATTGTTAAATTTAAAAGTGAAGTACAACTAGCTCATGCCAAACAACTTGGATTATTTAAGGGCCAGTTGTATAAACATGGTTCAGTCTCGGATCAGGAATTTAACACACCGATTTCGGAGGATTAGCAGGGGGTCAACTTCGGTTCAACCATGGATGTGGCTGTTTTTACATATCGTGTCGCCGTAAAGGAAAATTGGTCTTAGTCACAAAAAGCAAATTTTACATTGGACGATTTTTAAGTTTCAAATTGGTTTAAGTGACAATTTTTTGCTCGTTTAGCATTCAAGTTATGTTTTAAATAAAATTTGTTCTTCTCTCTTTAATAAAATATACAAGTTTACCTCATTAGTAGGTGCATACTATTTTTAAATATTTTTTGAAACAAAAAACCCCAACATTGGACATAGAACAATTCCTATACAAGTACGTTTTTTCCTTAAATAAAAAGTGGACTTAGAACAAAATATGATGGGACTTCCCTGTTTTTATTGTTTTATGTCCCATTAAATTATAATATGTGCGGAATGAAATTTTTTCGACAAAAACGGTTTTTAAATTCGGAAAGAGCACCCTCAAATTAGTAAAACTGCATCATTAACTCATTTTCGGTAAAAAGTGGATTTAGAACAATTTTGCTATACGCCGGCGATATGTGGACCTTGCACCAGTGCTAAACCGGAACATTACCAGTGATTTCAGAACATAAAAGTTGTTGCACCGCGGATTAAATATTTGTACAACTGGCCCTAAAATTTTTGTTTTTAAATATTGCCAATTTAATTTAGAACTCAATAGATAGAATGTACCTAAAAATTTTCCGCTACAAAATTTCAGTGCGAAAAACATTTTTCAATGTTTTATATATAAAATTGTACGAAATAATATTTTGTATAAAGCCTAAGAATGGTAAAAATTTGTTTCTTAAAAAAAATTTCTTGCTCGCTAACGCTCGCAATTTAAATTCGATAACGGTATAGTAAGCAGAGCTATTTTAATTTTTAACTACGAATTCCTCTCCTAAAAAATACTTTAAAATGAAATTGGCAAGTTTTTCGCTTCGACAAAGTTCAAATGACCATTTGCTTTAGCGGGATTATCGGGCAAATCGACTGCAGTTACGTATTATAGTTGATACAAAGTATGATAAAAAAAATGTTGTTTGGTCTGAGCTAAGTTTTCCAAAACTCAAAAACTTTAAATTATGCTGACGACGTGAAAATATTTCGAACAATAAATTCCCTTTCCGATTGTAAGCTCCTGCAAGAAGACTTAAAAAGATTTTGGGAATGGTGTTGCACAAATCGCCTTATTGACAATCGCTTTATTGACAAGTGTAAATCAATGAGCTTTACACGAAAACAAAATTTAATTGCTTATAACTATGAGATAAATTCGTCGCAATTATGTAATTATGTAAATTATCAAATTTTTCTGACCTAGGAATCAATTTAGATCCGAAACTAACTTTTACTGATCATTATAACCACATTATTAAAAGAGCCAATGTAACACTTGGCTTCATCAAAAGATTTGCGCGGGAGTTCGAGGATCCATATGTCTTGAAGGTTCTATATATTTCATTTGTTAGGCCAATTCTTGAATACAGATGTATAGTGTGGGCACCTTACTATATGATTCATATAAACAGAATTGAAAGTGAGAAGGTTCATGAGATTTTCGTTGCGTTTTCTTTCATGGTCCGATAGAATTGTCCTACCTCCATACTCGGATGGACTTAAACTTATTGATTTACCATCACTTTCAGTTCACAGAGAGTATTTGCAATTATGTTTTATAATTGGGATAATAAGAGGGTCAATATCTTCTTCAGTGTTGGATCGACTGAATTTTAATGTTGGGCGTGCTGGTTTAAGAAATAGGTTACCAATTTGTGTAGTTTTTAGTAGATCTAACTATGGCGTCAATAGCTCTATGAATCAACTAATTAATATTTTTAACAAAAACTTTCATATAATCGATTCTATTAATGATAATGTTAAATCCCATAAATTCAAAAATAGCTTCTTTAATCAATTTAATTAATTTAGCAGAATGTTGTTTTTTCTGTTGTTATTTATATTAGTACATTTAATTTCAATGTTAATATATGTATATTTTATTTTGATTAATTGACAATTATTACTCATATATTGAGTTTAAGTTTAATGATTCCATTGTTAGTATTTAAGCTTATTTGTAATGTTAGCATTTAACATATTAAATATATAAATAAATAAATAAACCATCGCCACAGCAAGAAATTGCGTTGGGGTGATCACATGGAAGGCAGCGAGAGAGTCAGGATGAGACCAATAAGGCCACAATCCCGCTCAAAACACCTACCAACCATATGGTCAAGGGGTTGAGAAAACTTATTCTGACCTGTAAACAGGCACCTCACTCCTAACATTTTCTTATGCAAAATATCCAGTCACTTTGGGTAGGTGTAAACCAAAGCCAAAGGGCACCATTACCATGGCAGAAGAACACGTTGAGGTAATCCCACAACAAGCTTTTTCACCCGCTGTAAGGTTTGGAGATTTCGAATTAATAATCTAACCCATCAAAAAGCGCTCAGGGTCCCAGAAGTGCACAGCCGCAGCCCAACTAGTTCAGTGCAGATCCCGGGCGATTATACTCGAATTCATGTAAACAAGAATCTAGTCCTGCCAACAAGGACCCACAAACGGAAGAACCCCTTGTTGTAGCGTAGCACGTAAAAGACAAGGAAAAACAGAATGCCATTAAAGCCGACGCCATTTCTCTTGGTAGGAGAACTTGGCTGTAGTCCCAAGCGTCATCTACCCGCACCACGCCCATTGCAGTGAGATCTCTGCAGTAGGTGTAACGTGGACAATCAATGAGAACGTGCCTCCAATCTTCTCTCTCTTCTCCACACGCAAGGGATTGGTAAGGGACCATCAAACCTAACGGCAAGATGTGTTTTGTCAATTTTTATAGGTAAAACAATTTTGTAAAAAAAACAGCAAGAATGATAAAACTATTTTTTTTTTCATTTACCTTTATTATTTTGAAAAAAATGTGCAATATATATGTTTTACCCGTTGTTTGTGCTTTTAAATACGTCAATTAGTAATTCTACGCTTCCCGCTATATGAAAAAATGCATTTCTTACTCCCATTCATAAGAAAGGTCCAAAAAAATTAGTGACAAACGACAGACCTATTGCCAAGCTTTCTGTCATCCCTAAACTGTTCGAATCTATTGTCTGTGATATTCTGTCATTTCATTGTACCTCTGTTATATGTGAAAACCAACATGGCTTTGTCAAAAAGAAATCTACGGTCACAAATTTACTACAGTTTACACAGTTCTGCTTAGATGCCTTTGAAAAGTATAAGCAAGTAGATTGTGTTTTTACTGATTTCAGTAAAGCTTTCGACAAACTTAATCATGAAATATTACTTAAGAAACTAAGCACCATTGGACTTAACGATCGCTTTATTTTATGGATTTCTTCGTATCTCAAAAATAGATTATATAGTGTTGTATTTAGAAATGAATGTTCCCAATGGTTTAAAGTTAATTCGGGTGTACCTCAAGGTAGTCACCTTGGTCCTTTATTGTTTGTCTTATTTATTAATGATCTTCCTTCTGTTTTAAGAAACTCTATGTCTTTGTCTTTAATTTATGCCGATGACGTGAAAATATTTCGAAAAATTGACTCAGTAGCTAACTGTGAACTTTTACAAGAAGATCTTCAAAAATTCTGGGAATGGTGTAATACTAATCGTCTGTCTTTAAATATTGACAAGTGTAAAATAATGCGTTTTAAACGCAAACACAATGTCCTGTCTTATACTTATTTGTTGAACACGTCTCAATTATGTAGTCTTTCAAGTTTCTCTGACCTCTGTGTGGTGTTGGATTTAAAACTTTCATTCACTAACCATTACGATTATATTATAAATAAAAAGCTAATAAGATGCTTGGTTTCATTAAAAGATTTGCTCGTGACTTTCGTGATCCTTATGTGCTTAAAATTCTGTATGGTTCATTTGTTAGGTCTATTCTGGAATACGGTTGTATTGTATGGGCCCATATTACGCGGTTCATGTCAACAGAATAGAATGTGTTCAAAGAAGATTTATGAGATTTTGTTTACGTTTTCTTCCCTGGTCTATTATGACTGATTTGCCACCATATTCACATAGACTTCAACTAATAAATCTTCCATCTATTTTAAGTCATCGAGAGTACTTGCAATTCTGTTTTATGGTGGCAATTGTTAGCGGAACTGTTACAGCTCCATCGGTTCTCTGTAGATTGAGTTTTAGTGTTAGTCGTTGCAGCTTAAGAAGGCAATTGCCTCTTTGTAATATCTTTAGTAGATCTAACTATGGGGCCAATAGTCCTCTCAATATTTTGATTAATATCTTCAATAAAAACTATTTCTTAATTCAATCAGTTAATGTTAACGTAAAATCATAAAATTTTAAGAATATGTTCTTCTTACATTAAACATTACAATTAAATTTATAAAATAGATTTAAGTATTTATAAGTATATTTAATGTCATAATATAAGAGATTACTGCGTTAGTATTTAACGTGTTGAATAAATAAATATGAAAATATAAATATAAAACTTTTTTTTTTTTTCAGAGCAAAGTTAGTTATTCAGGATTTTATTCCTTCTAATGACTGAAATAACTGCTCGAATCGACGGGTACATACCTACTCTGAAATTTGCAAACGATTTTATATGGCAGTTTTCAAGTGCACAAAAATACTTAAAATAAATTGCACGACTGGGGTCGCACGTACTTGCTCTTATGCTTAAAGTAACTATAATGTTAAAGCTTTTTATTCAAGAAATTTAAAATTCGATATTTTGAAGAAATTTCATAAGTAGTATAAAAAAATTAAATCTGTTTTTATAATTAATAAAACTCCGTTTTAAAATATCTTAAAAAAAAAAAAAAATATGCCATTTTATTTCTCGTATAAAAAGGTATTTTTAGAAAAAAAATTTTGAAAATTGTAGGAGCCGTTTTTTAAAAAAATAATTTTTTATATATAAAATTTTTTTAACATTTTTCAAAAAAAAAGTTGGTATGCCATTTTGAAGAAATAATTAATTTACACATAAAAACTAAATTTCAAAATTTTTCATTGATCCGTTTTCAAAAAATTGATTTTTCAAAAAAAAAATTTGAAATATTTTTTAAAAAACCAAAAATGCGTTTTTTGAAATTTTTCTAAAATTTTAATATTATCTTTACTTACACACTTTTGTATAAAAATTTTCATTTAAATCGGGTTAATTTTGTACGAGATATTCAGAAACGAAAAAAACCGTTCTATGACAGGTACCGTTAATAACGGTACAAAAAATATTTTTTTTATTTAAAAAGTTGGCCCTTATGTGTAGTATTACACACAAAAATTTTAATCAAAATCGTTAGAGCCGTTTTTGAAAAAAATTAACTTTTCTATTTCCGTTATATGGCAGGTACCGTTAGTTTTGGTCATAAAAAAAAAATTTCAATTTCCCCTCTAGGGAATCACCAAAAACTGCTAACTACCAAGTTTGAAGAAAATCACTTCACTCGTTTAGGCTGCAGCTCCAGATAGAGACAGACGGACAGACAGACAGACAGACAGACAGACAGACAGACAGACAGAATTGCCGGACCCACTTTTTTGGCATTCTCCATCATCGTAATGTCATGTAAAATTGTTATCTCGAGTTCGATTTTTTTTACGAATCCTAAACTTGCCCTATAGTACCTATATCGCAAGTAAAAAGGGAACTTCAATTAATTTGGAATTTACTCCGGAGTCACACTAGAAATCGCTTTTTTTCACATGATTCGGCATTAATTCTATGTTTATGGAAAAAAGCGAAGAAAATCAAGAGAACTTGTCTTTCAAGAATTACTCTGCAAGCCTTTTTTATTTTTGATACGGCCGACTGATGATACCAATTTACTTAAGTTTCATATATCGCAAGTAGGAAAGTACGTCAAATCCTGGTTTATCTTCTGATGTTCCAAAAGAGCTAGGTTGCAATTTGATGCACATTGAATGCACATTTGCATTTGAATGGTGCATTTGTTCACATATTCGTTGTATTATGAATTTTCCTCGTAGTTTTAAGTTTAACTCAGATAAATGTTTTGCTACATCTAGGTAGGTATCATGATAGCAAAACATGCTGGTTTAAAAACTTTTATCATTAAAAACTAAAAAAAATTCACAAACCTAAGAATCGTGGGTAAGTTAACACAGAATAATCGCTTCCTAGTTCACTTTAAGAAATCACATAACTTACCCTGATTTAAACAACGAGATCTTACAAAATTTGTTATTTTGTATGGTTTCGTCCCATATTTATTTGTTGAATAGGAAAAAAAGGAGGTGCATGTGTGTCGAAAGCTGTGAACATAGAATCTAAATTATAATCTAAAACTCAAAATTAATAAAAATGTGGACAGGGCCGCAAAGTTATGCGTTGTGGGCCGCATGCGCCCCGCGGGCTGCATGTTTGACATGCCTTGTCTAAGGTATAAGAATTCAGTCATATTTGCTGGTCCTCACATTTTGCACGCTCAACTACCTCTATTAAAATAGTACTCAACGTGTTTTTTAAACTTTTTTTTCGCTAATATTGACTTTGAAATAAAATTAAGTGTAGGTACAGTTCTAGCTTTTGAAAAAAGTAACATTTTTAACTGTAAGTGTTGCCATTGTTTTTTAATAATTTTTTTTGATTTAAAGTCATTTTTTTGAAAACTGCCCCGCCCTCCTGAACGGAGTGAGATAGACAACTATTTTATGGCCAAGAATGATTGTATTAAATTCCTCTATAAAAAAAATCAATTCTTGGAGCTTTAGGTATCGTACTCTCCCCTCAAATGTTTCTTTATTACTTTTCTAAAACTAAAAATGCCAAAAAAAAGCTAGGTTCATATAGCCATACTTGGGTTAATTTTCAATAAAAAAAAACTTAGAGGCGTACAAAAATAATGGACCACAAAATTGACCATCAAGATCCACATTATTTATCTCTGACCCTTTCTGAACTCTAATCCATTGGTGAAACTCGGTCCTCATATTTTGCATACTCAACTACCTCTAGCGCCTGCACTAAAAAGGAAGCAACATCATACACCGAGATTTCATGAAAAACATATGGCGATCACGACCACCGCCAAACCGGGTTTAATCTGAAGAATGCAGTTAATATAATTACTGAGAGAATCTTCGGAAGACCTACTACCTCCTTACAAGACGAGGTACTACTGCCTTACAGTAGAAAAGCAGAGCGTTCAGCTGGAACATAAAACCTACCCCACATCATATATTTAATCAATCAATGTAATGCAATATAATGTAATTATTATTATTAAAGTAGTTTATAATTAGATTTATGAACAAATAAAGGGCCACCCTGGCTGAACGGCTCAATATTTATTTCTACCCAAATGCCTCGGCATCTAATTAGTGACGTGCAAGTTAAGTATTGGTCATAAACCATACTTAATTATAAGAAGGTCAGAGCAACGGAAAAGCTTTGCTGAGTCCACATATTTGATTAACTTACTAATTGTTGCTTTCGTCACTTTTATATTGACCTATAAAAGTTACGAAAGCATAAGAAGTAAACAAAGAGTGAGGTAAGTGGAATGTGTGGTGGACTCAGAATTGTTGTGCAATACACACTTATTGACATTTCAATAGTGCAGTTATTGCAATGTTCCGGTTGGCTCTGAAATTCATTTTTTTAAAAAGAAAAGTTAGTTAGTTAACACCAACCAACCAAGAAGAATTGAAACAAATAATAGTTTAATAAAGAAAAGATTAAATAAAAATTTTTTCAAAGTGTTATTTATTTCGCATGAATGGATTAACGAGATTCCTACTGTCCCTATTTACTCACTCGACCTAGTAACCTTGTAGTGAACACACGTGTTTTTGATTCGTGGTGAGATTTGACGCTTATGAAAATATATATTTGCATAAACAAACTTGCTATAGAAAAAGTCGAAAACCAAAGGTGTCGTACCCTTCGGGTAAATATCCGGGGTAATAACCCTTTCGAAGTGGCGTAAATAAACGTTGTGACGTTGTGAGGGTTGTGATACTATGCTAAACAAGCTGCTTTTGTTTTATCAAACGCATGTTACGTTATTGGATTTGTAAAAATTCATAATATTAAAATATAATATACACCTCAAAATAATATCGAGCGACAGTAAGTTCGTTTTATCTATTTTTTAGAGGATGTTAGTATATAAAAATTTCTAACATTGCAGATCGTTGTCATAATATAATTTGGCAATTGAGGCATTCTACTTGAATTGATAAAATGGCTGAAATGATCGATATATACAAAATATTTTGAATTGAGTATATAAAATTATTAAGCAAATAAAAAGTATTAAGCAACCTCAGCTCATATGAGATAACTCCCCAAATTTAAGCATATTAATGAGGGAAGGAAAATAAACTAACAAGGATTTTCTTAGTAGCGGCGAGGGAAAAGAAATCAGTTCATCACTAAGCCATTTTGTCTTTATGGCAAATATGGGATGCAGTGTATGGAACATCTATAATCTAGTATGAGAAATTAACGATTTAAGTCCTTCTTAAATGAGGCCATTTACCCATAGAGGGTGCCAGGCCCGTATAACGTTAATGATTACTAGAAGGTGTCTCCAAAGAGTCGTGTTGCTTGATAGTGCAGCACTAAGTGGGTGGTAAACTCCATCTAAAACTAAATATAACCATGAGACCGATAGTAAACAAGTACCGTGAGGGAAAGTTGAAAAGAACTCTGAATAGAGAGTTAAATAGTACGTGGAACTGCTTAGAGGTCAAGCCCGATGAACCTGAATATCCATTATGGAAAATTCAATGCTAATATAAAAATATATAAAAAATATTTTAACAATAGTGTGCAATTTTTCCATATAAGGACATTGTAATCTGTTAATGTAATAAATATTTATCATAATTTCCATTACTTAAGTTTATTCAAATTGTTTATCTTCGGATTTTCAACATAAAATAAATGTTTTGGATTTGATAAATCATTGACAGATATAATTATATATTGTGCTTAAATTTTTCGGAATTTTACAATGGTAAATAGATCTATTGATTTGTTTATTTATATTGTATGCACTTTTATGATTAACCCTTTCGGACCCAGCGTTACTCTCATGTAACATTTTTTTTTAAATTCGTAAAAAAATATATTAAATTAAACAATTTTTTAGGTTACGATGGCTTAATTGAAAGATAATAATGCCTAGTTACTGGATTATTACAAAAAGTTAGTCAAATATCATACCTTTAATTTTTTTATCGAGAAAGGGACTGAAATTTACATTTTTTTGCAAAAAAAAATTTTTTATATATGGCCATAATTTTGAAAAAAAGATTAATGCAGAAAGTGTTTTGTTTTTTTGCTTAGAAGAAGTAGCATACATTATAGTTTCATAAAAAGTTATTTTCTCAGTTCTCCGACTTTTTTTGGTGGTCATAGGCAGTGCATGTTACTTACATGTAACATGAGAAAAACACATTAGTTTTGCTATTTATTATTTTGGAAAATAACTTTTTGCTATTCATATTACTTAGTTGTGATGTTTTTGACCCGATAATACCGAAAAAACATTTTTTAGTATTGATTTTCATAGCTTGGGTTCGAAAGGGTTAACAATGCGATAGATTCAGGATACCTTCGGGACCCGTCTTGAAACACGGACCAAGGAGTCTAAAATATGTGCAAGTCATTGGGTATTTTTAATAATTAATAATGGGATTAGTTTATAATTTGTTATGAATTATTTATTCAATCCCGGGGCTTTCTATACAGTTATGCATAATGATATTTATATTATTAATGCCTCTAACTAGGGCGTACCTTGAGCATATATGCTGTGACCCGAAAGATGGTGAACTATACTTGATCAGGTTGAAGTCAGGGGAAACCCTGATGGAAGACCGAAACAGTTCTGACGTGCAAATCGATTGTCAGAATTGAGTATAGGGGCGAAAGACTAATCGAACCATCTAGTAGCTGGTTCCCTCCGAAGTTTCCCTCAGGATAGCTGGTGCAATTAAAAATTATATAAAATAATCTTATCTGGTAAAGCGAATGATTAGAGGCCTTAGGGTTGAAACGATCTTAACCTACTCTCAAACTTTAAATGGGTAAAAACCTAGCCTTGTTTGATATGAAGGTTTTGGTTGTGATATATTGTGCCCAGTGTGCCACTTTAGGTAAGCAGAACTGGCGCTGTGGGATGAACCAAACATAGTGTTAAGGTGCCAAAATTAACAACTCATGCAGATACCATGAAAGGCGTTGGTTGCTTAAAACAGCAGGACGGTGGCCATGGAAGTCGGAATCCGCTAAGGAGTGTGTAACAACTCACCTGCCGAAGCAACTAGCCCTTAAAATGGATGGCGCTTAAGTTGTATACCTATACATTATCGCTAAAGTATTTTCGATCTGATTGAATTTAAATTTTGAAACTTTAGTGAGTAGGAGGGTACAATGGCGTGCTTAGAAGTGTTTGGCGTAAGCCTGCATGGAGCCGCTATTGGTACAGATCTTGGTGGTAGTAGCAAATAATCGAATGAGACCTTGGAGGACTGAAGTGGAGAAGGGTTTCGTGTGAACAGTGGTTGATCACGAGTTAGTCGGTCCTAAGTTCAAGGCGAAAGCTGAAAATTTTCAAGTTATAAAAAATAAAAAATAAAAATTAAAAAAACATTTTAATAAATTACAAAAATATATATTATGTTATTAAAAATAAAAAAAAAAAAATATATGAGCAAATATAAATAAAAAAAATATATAAAAATTAAAAATACAAAAATATATATTATTATTCTATTATATGAAATAAAAAAATAAATATTTAAAACACTTGATAAATTTTGAACGAAAGGGAATACGGTTCCAATTCCGTAACCTGTTGAGTATCCGTTTGTTATTAAAAATGGGCTTTTTGCTCATCCTGGCAACAGGAACGACCATAAAGAAGCCGTCGAGAGATATCGAAAGAGTTTTCTTTTCTGTTTTATAGTCGTACTACCATGGAAGTCTTTCGAAGAGAGATATGGTAGATGGACTAGAAGAGCATGACATTTACTGTTGTGTCGATATTTTCTCCTCGGACCTTGAAAATTTATGGTGGGATTACGCAAACTTCTCAACAGGCCGTACCGATATCCGCAGCTGGTCTCCAAGGTGAAGAGTCTCTAGTCGATAGAATAATGTAGGTAAGGGAAGTCGGCAAATTAGATCCGTAACTTCGGGATAAGGATTGGCTCTGAAGATTGAGATAGTCGGGCTTGAATTGGAAGCAATAACATGGTTTATGTACTCGTTCTGGGTAAATAAAAATTCTTGAATTTTGTTCCCCGGATAGTAGTTTACGTAACCAATTGTGGAATTTTCTTGCTAAAAATCTTAAGATATATCGCAAGGTATGTTCTTTTGATTTATAACGACTATCAATTAACAATCAATTCAGAACTGGCACGGACTTGGGGAATCCGACTGTCTAATTAAAACAAAGCATTGTGATGGCCCTAACGGGTGTTGACACAATGTGATTTCTGCCCAGTGCTCTGAATGTCAAAGTGAAGAAATTCAAGTAAGCGCGGGTAAACGGCGGGAGTAACTATGACTCTCTTAAGGGTAACACTCAGGAAAATATTAAATCTTAATCCTCACTCGCACAGCAGTATGTTCTATGCTCCAATCAAAGACGGTGGCCTGGGCATATTCTGTCTGGCGGACAGTATACCACCAATTATTATAAAAAGAATTGACAGATTATGTGCAGCCAATAATTTACTGAATGCGACGTTCCATCTATCACAAGCCAGAATTACTTCCATCAAAACCATGATCAAGCCAGGATCTGAAGGAAAAATAGAAATCCAAGCCAAACACACTAGACTTCTGCAAGAATCCTTCTCCGGCAACGGTCTTTGGCAGGCAAAGCATTCAACGTCTAGTTCCGCCTACATAACAAATCCGCCAAAATGTTGGTCAGGCGAGGACTATGTACGTGCCATCTTGTTGAGATACAATCTACTGCCCTGTGCTGGCATCCCGTCAAACCCACCCGATGCCCGCTTCTGCAGAGCTGGATGTCCGCGACGTGAGACAGTGAGCCACATTCTTCAAAAATGCCCAATTACGCATTCCACCAGAATCGCTCTCCATAACTACGTCATTAAACGAATCACCACCTTCGTTGCTCGTCGTGGATGGACATACATGCTCGAACCCAACATCCGCTGTAGTGACGGCATTTTAAAGAAACCCGACTTAATACTAATGAAAAACAACACCCTCATCATCTCAGATATCGGTGTGAACTGGGAAGGTCCACTCAGTCTGGACTTCCAATACAACAATAAGGTCGCAATTTACAGCACAGCGACATTCATTGATGCCATCCAACAACGTTTTCCCTCTCATAACATACATGTACTGCCACTCATTGTTGGCGCCAGAGGCATCAATTATTGCAAGCGCAATAATTACCTCAAACATCATCTGCGTTTACCAAAAATCACTGCTAACGATATAATTACTACCACCATCCGCGGTAGTTGCACGTCTCACCGAGACTTTATGAAATTTGTGTGGAGAACAAGGCCTCCACACCAACGAAACACCCAGTAATATGCTATCCATTTTGCCATATAATTGAACAAATCATCTGATGCGTTCCATTAACGAGGGTACTACTACCATTCAATTTAGTAGAAAAAGACACCAGCGATCATCTCTCAGTCAACGATCAACATGAAATATATGAAATACAATGTAACAATTTAAGTAGTATATTTAGTGCATGATATTATTTGAAATGTAAATGAATTGTAAAATGAAATTTATTATTTTTTAATGTCATAGATCTGAAAAAATAAAAGACTGTCCTGGCTGACCAGTCTAAATTATTTCTAGCCAAATGCCTCGTCATCTAATTAGTGACGCGCATGAATGGATTAACGAGATTCCTACTGTCCCTATTTACTCACTCGACTTAGTAGCTCTGTAGTGAACGGACGTGTTTTTTGATTGTGGTGCGGATTTTTTGATTTTTGAAGAAATAGTAGTGTTTTGATTCGGTTTTTGATTCGGTTGATTTGGCTTGTTCGATAAAGGTTTTACGATTTTGATTACTTATTGATTTATGATAGATTTGTGCGATTTTTCTTGATAAATTTAATTTAATTTTCTTTTAATTTAGTTTAATCGAGTGATTTTTTGGTGGTTTACTTTGGTATCCACCAATCACGTGAGTTCTTATATTCTTTTCTCTTATTTTTTCTCTTATTTTATAACATTAATTTTAATTGGTTCTCTTATCTTATTTCTTTATTTTTAAATTTTCCAACCCACCAATCGCGTGGGTTGTTGTATTTCATTTTTCATTTTTATATAAACTTAATTCTCATTTGTTATTAATATTTTTTAATTTCATTTACTCTCTTTTTTTTACAAAACTAATTTTCATTCGTTAATAAATATTTTTTCAATCATTTGAAAATTTTCGCCACTCTTCGAAGAATTTTTGATTGGCCGACCTTGGTTAGGCAATATTTTTTAATATTGCCACCATTGTTGATACCCTTGGCAAAATATTATTTTCATTGTTGACCATAATTGCCAACTGGGGTAAAATTTTTTGAAAAAATTTTCAAAAATTTTTTCGATATATTATTGCCAACTGAGGCAAAATTTTGTTTCACGATTGCCACTTTTGAAAATTATTTTTTCAAGTGGTGTTAGATAAGTGATGTCTGCGGACAAGCTTATAGGGCTCACCTCCGATTGTGAGAGTGAGGATGGGGTTTTTTATTAAGCCCCAAATGAAGGAAAGCTTCCTGATGAAGGATTCTGAAGGTAGGGTTGATATGAAGAACCCTAACAAGAAGAAGCATAAGAAGGTTAAGAAAAGAATTGTTTCTGAGTCTTCTATGGTGGATGATTCTGCCATGGAGACTGATGACTTTACTTTAGTAAAGAGTCGTAGGAAGAGGAATGTCCGCGAGGTAGCTAAGGCTAACTCGTCGGGGGCCTCGGATTAATTAGACAAAAAGAAGAAGTATATTGTGGAGATTTCTCCTCCTCCTTCTTCTACTTTGGGGGATATTGCTGGCGGGTTGCCCGCACAGAAGATGGGTGTTCTTGTTAACCTTATGGATGAGCCTGTGGTGACAGCTGGTTTCGGGGGATCGGTGCCCTTGGTTGCCTCTAAGGTGGTGTTGCCTCCATCTGGAGCTTCAAAAGGAGCTTCAGGTGTGGCTGCGGTGCCAAAGGTAGATAGGGTTGCTGCTCCTGCGAAGGTAGCTGGTGCTGGGGACAAGCCCAATAAGAATAAACAAGCTATCTCCCCTTCTGTGGGGGTGACTGCAGGCGGCTCTGTCAACTTGTCTGGTGTGGGTGGGAGCCTTGATGAAAGTTTGACTCTGGCCAACGTTATGGCAAGATGTGCAGAGATTAGAATTGATCTCGTGGGTTTGGTGGCTAGTTTCCCTGAAGCTGGCAGCCGTATTGTAAATGTAGCGTCCAAATATGAATCCTTGATCATGGGGCTGACGGGCGTAAACGAGAGGCTCAGAGGGAGAATTGAAGGTGGAGCTTCTGTTATAGCTAGGAAGCCTGAAAATGGACTCCGGGGAACTGCTGTGCCAAGTGAGCCTGCCAGATCCTTAGGTGTTCCTGTTGGCGTAGAGGTGGCTGAACGTCCTTCGTTCACCCAAATTGACAGGTCGGCTGCGGTCTCTAGTGGTTTGGTGGTGAAAACACAGGTTTCACTACCTGATGTTGAAGCCACTAAGCCAACTGAGACGTGGTCGTTGGTGGTCAAAGGGGGGAAAAATGACACCCCTGCTGAAATAAAGAGGAGGGTGGTGGATGAACTGGTGCCTGCTGTGGGTGTCAGGGTGCATAATGTGCGCCCTGGCAAACAGGGGGGCGTTGTTGTCTGCATGCCCTCTTTAGCCGAGCGGAACACGTTCCTTGGGCATAAAAAGCTTGAGGAGGTTGGTCTATCTGCTGAATCCAGGAAAGGTATGTCCCTTGTGGTTCAGGGTGTGGAGAAACGAATTTCTCCCGAGGAATTTTTGGGTGAGCTGCATAAGTTGAACTTATGCAAGCTTACCTCAAAGGAGTTCCAACGGGAGGTTTCGCTCTCGACTCCTTGGAAAGCTGGGGAAGGACGACATAATGTTGTTCTTGAGTGCTCCCCTCGGGCTGGAGGTTTCTTGTTGGGAGACGGGAGGTGTTATATAAAACACTTTTCGTTTCCCGTTAAAGAGAAACGTTTGGTTCAGTGGTGTAGTCGCTGCCTTGGACTGGACCACTTTGCCTCTAGGTGTAGGCAGACGGAGTCTGTGTGTCTAAACGGGATTGCGGCAATGCGATCAATTGTCGTGATTGCGACTTTAGGGGAAGCCCGGCAGGACACTTTATGCTAAGCAAAGACTGTCCTGTCTATGCTGCGGCAGTGGCAAGAGCGGGTGCCAAGCACTAAAATGGCAGTTAAATTAATACAATTTAACTGCCACCATACATAGGCAGTCATGTATGATTTAGGGCAGCGACTGACCAGCATGCGGGTTAGCTTTGCGTTGTTGCAGGAACCCATTGTTCTTAACGGACAAGTTAAGGACATTTATGCGCTCGTTCACAGACACTAGGGGCGGTGCCGCTATTGACGTGAATGATGCTAACACCGTATGTTCACTCGTCGATTCAAGTGAATGGCGTTATGGCAAGGTGTGCGGAGATAAAAATGGATCTCGTGGGTTTGGTTGCCAGCTTCCCTGAAGCTGGCAGTTGTATTGTTAAAGTGGCGTCCAAGTATGAATCCCCCTGATCATGGGGCTAACGGGCGTTAACGAGAGACTGTTGCGGACGCCTGTTGAACTGCGCCCTAGACCTAGAATGAAAAAGAAAGATTAATTTAGAAAGTCAAAGAAAAAAAAAACAATGTAAACATTTCCTAAGAAGGAAATGAAAAACAAACTTACCCACATGTGACGATATCCATCGATGAAAACTCCAGCTGGAAGCATTACTTAAAACCTAAAAAAGACAAAATAATAATTATAAGTATGATAAATAATAAAATGAAGCCTAAAATAATAAACAAATGAAGAATTAATTACCTACCATGTTGATTGTTGAGTTCCGAAATTGATTTGGATAAAGAAGGATGACATGACACCGACCAACCATTGTTCAGACTTCCTACTTTATATGGTTACATGAGAGTCGAGTTGAATGGACCGATTCGTGCCTACCCTTCAAGCAAACAAGTCCGACCTCGGTCCGAATCCGCTCCGCCTCGGGCGGAGCTGAGTCCGACTTCGGCTCAGAAACGGGTCCGAAGGCGGCTCATATTAGTTCTTTTAATTGTTCAATACGTACTTTTTGTTTATGTTCATGTCACCGGTTAGTCTTGTTGTTTTACGTACAAACCAAACTTAAACCTCCAATTCTGAATAAGCCAATATAAACACACCCTTAACCTTACAAGCCATCTATCGGTGGAGGGTTGCAACAAGGTAATTTCCTTTTTCTGATCGTGCCCTATAATAAAGTTCGAATTCGAAGATAGAAAGGGGGGATATAGAAATGCTCACCAATACTTACAAGAGTGTATATAAGGTTTATATTGAGAGATGTGAATCGGGTGATGTTTGATCAGTTATGTTGAAGATGCGATAAAAATTTTTTGGAGGTTCTCCGGCAAATGTCAAAGTTGTTTTTCTTCTTTGTTCTCCTTTGAGATCGGGATTTTGACATGCCGCAGTACTTTTGTCATTCAAAAACCAATCGGGAAGCAGTTCGGTCGAGGTATTGCTGCCAAAGTTTTTTTAAGGCAAAACAAAAAAAAAAAAAAAATTAAATAAACCGAATTAAATTCAAATAAAATTTATTTAGAAAAAAAAATTTAAAAATTTAAAAAGTGAATAGTGGTGAAAAGTTCATTTCGGTAATTTTTTTTAAATATAAAAACCAAGAGTTGAGTGGTTAGTTAATGTTTTTTTTTGCCATTATTTTTTTAAAACGCAAAATCACAAAGATCAGTTTGAAACCTTTTTTTGGAATTGAATTTCCTATACAAACGTGTGGTGAACTAAATAAGAAATTTTGCCAAATAATTAAAAGTGGTGAGTTCAGCGAATTTTAGCAAATTTTTTATTGAATAGCTTTAAATCAAAGTGAAATTCTTAGGTTTATTATCGGCGGTCCCAGATTGTCATAAAAAGGCTGGGCCGCCGCACCATTATAAAATTTCATTATTTTTCAACCTCATTTTTTTTGATGAAAAGAAAGATAATTGAGTTCGGGCCCACATTCAGCTGACTTCAACACCGTTGTGCGAAGGGAGCCTTAGGCCGTCCATCGAAGCACCCAGTAAGACTTGAGGGCTGGTCTATACAAAAGTACCCCTGAATGACTCTGAGAAGAAAAAGAAATTACTCACCTACAAAAAAAAAAAAAAATGTCGCAGTAAGTTGGTAAAAAGAACCAAAAATAAAAATAAACCTAAAAATAAAGGGGAATTGCAATAGTTAACCCCCATCATCACGTGTCCAACAACATAGGTACCGTTTTTAAAATTTATGTGTTTGTGTTTTGTCTCTATTTATTAATTATTTATTTTTTGGCGTCTAAGTTTTAACTACTTTTTTGAATATATATTTTTTTTTCTTAACCCTAGTTTACATCCCCAAAAAACTTACTACCTTTCTTGCCTGGGGTGTGTTACACCCCAACAGTTTTCAGCGCATATATTTGTTTAAATTAATGTTCTGGTGAATTATTTACGTTTTTTTTGCAATCGAGTTGACATTAAAATTGTTTTTGTTTATAAATACGTGAATTGTTCGGCAAAATTTAAGGCGATTTTGTAGATAAGTGCGAAAAGCTTTGCAATTTATCAAAAATTAAGTATGAAAATATTGTTTTCTAACATAATTGTTAAAAGTGAAATAACTTTTTAAATGTAATTTTTGTTTTAGTGTCTTATTTACATAGATAAATTATTGAAAAAAATATAATAAAGGTGATGAAAAAGAAAGAGCAACAGCGTTGAGAGCAATGCTAGACTTGGGTTCCAAAACCCAGGAAACAAGTTGGACTGCTTTCAACACAGCACATTGTTGATAAAGTAGTTTTTGGACCTCAAAATAAACCTGTCATGATATTATTCTATAACGGAATAAAAGGAGTCGACTTGTTTGACCAAATGGTATCTTTTTATTCATGTTCTCACCAAACCATTCGGTGGCCCATGGTTGTATTTTACAATTTATTGGATAATTCAGCATTAGCCACAGTTCTTATTTTTCGCCATTTTAACCCTCCTTCAAGAAATATAAAGTTATTTCGAAACGAAAAGCTTATCCAACTTGTAGAAGAACAAATGGAAATAGAGTTGGATGATCGTTCGCATCCTTCTATAGAAAAAAAGGTTATCCAAAGCTAGTCTTGATGCTCTCTATGATGCAGTATGGGAAGACAATCGCAGTTTTTCATTCAGTTCACGAGAAGCTTCCACGCAAACAGTTATTGCTAATCATAAAAAAAACGTTCGTAAAATTGCCACCTTTGTCCGAGAGCAGGCGACAGGAAATCGAGATCAACTTGCGATGTTTGTGAAAAAAACACTTGTCAACACCACATCAATACAGTTTGTACTAATTTTTTTCCAGAACTTCGATCTACCTATACCAGAATAAGCTTACACATCGAAATGTTAATTATGATTTACTTATAATTCATGAAAAATAAAATAAACACTTAAAAAAAATTGATTTATTTCACATTTTGATCATTGGGGTGTAACACACCCCAGGCAAGTGTGGACTACCTTTTTTCACACGAAATTTCCAAAAAATCAAATGGAAGCTCTTTGATAAAATAAAGAAGAAAACTATTTAGAAAAAAGAATTTTGTTCACTGATTTTGTATCCCAAGCAGAGATGGCAGAGTAGATTACGTCAGGTAATCTACTCGGTTAACTACGCGTAGTTAATCGAATAAACTACTCGCTTGATTTGTTTCATGTACTACCTACATTTGCTACGTGCAATAACTACATAAAAAACGTTATATTTCAAAAATATTAAAAAATAAATAGCTGTGTTTTCGTGAGAATTTGGTTTAGTAAAGTAAAACCTTTTCAAAGAAACCACCCCAAATCCATCTGGTTTCAAATATTCTATTCAAATTCACACTATCACAGCTATGTATTTCGATTTGAATAAGACTTTGACAATTTGGTGGTAAAATTGGCATTTCAAACTACATTTTGACGTCTAGCGCTACGTCTGCTACATTTAACTACGTTAACTACATTAAACTACGTTAACTACCTCATTTATGTAGTAGACGTAACAAATGTAGGAAATCAAAAAAAATCCCATTTTTGCCATCTCTGATCCCAAGTCGAAAAACTGATTTTCTAAAAAGTTACAAGCATTTAAAAGTCGTCTGGGGTGTATCACACCCCAGGATGTAAACTAGGGTTAAAATTCTAAAATCTTAATTTATATTGTAAATGATAGAAAATCATTCCTCGGGGTCAGCGCGATTTTCTGAAATTTTTTTGTCATTTTTCCTAGGGGTAAAAAAACCAACCTCCAAAGAGCTCTCTAGGGGTAGGGAATCCTGGGACGTTTTTTTGTTTTTAAATTTAGGTAAGTACCACAAAGGCTATCCTAATTGTTTTTTTGTTCATTGCCTAAAAAAGGAATCGTTTTTTTTTGTTACATTTTTCTTTTGTTTTGCTTAGCTTTTTTCTGGTTTTCTTGGTTAGTTATTTTTTGTTTGTTAATTTATTTTGTTACAAATTATTTTTGTTAATTTAATTTACTTTTTGTTGATTTTTTTCTTAAATTCAAATATGTGAAAATAAACTGAAAGACGCCCATGTTTTGGAAAAAAAAAGAAACTTTTTGGTCGTTTTGTTTCTGTTTCACTTGGGTGAAACAATGATTCTTTAAAGAAATTTTTAGGAATGCAGATGGAAGCCGAGTTTCAACGATGGTAAGGACCTGATCTCTACTGGAACGACAACGTTTGGGAGAATCCAAAATGGCCGAGGATTCTCATGGTTGGGTGGGTAAAAGGCCACACTGCAATAACACCGGCAGTGCCCTTGGTGTGGTGAACGTCCGTCCGCGTCAAATTTTGATTTTTGTTTTAGTTATCGGCCTGATTTATGTTTTTGGCTGCTGGTGAAGTTTACTTCCGGGAACAAGATCCCCCCCACATCCGACAAGTTTTCGGGAGTAGACACTCTTTCCCTTTTTCCTGGTGTTCCTCTTTCCTTTTCCAGATGTTCCTGTCACGGTATAGTAGTCTTACTGCCTTATCGACTCTTCCTCTTCCACGCTCCTCTCCCCTCCACTAACCAGCAACAAGACTCAGGGGGAGGATTTGAAGGTGGAACTTCTGTTATTGCTAGGGAGCCTGAAAAGGGACTGCTGGGCCAAGTGGGCCTGCCAGGTCCTTAGGTGTCCCCGTTGGCGTTGAGGTGGTCCTTCGTTCATCCAAATTGACAGGTCGGCTGCTGTCTCTAGTGGTTTGGTGGTGAAAACACAGGTTTTACTACCTGATGTCGAAGCCAGTAAGCCAACGGAGACGTGGTCGTTGGTGGTCAGGGTTGGGGGAAAATGACACCCCTGCTGAAGTAAAGAGGAGGGTGGTAGATGAGCTGGTGCCTGCTGTGGGTGTCAGGGTGCATACTGTGCGCCCTGACAAGCAGGGGGGCGTTGTTGTCTGCATGCCCTCTATAGCCGAACGGTACACCTTCCTTGGGCATAACAAGCTTGAGGAGGTTGGTTTATCTGCAGAATCCAGGAAGGGTATGTCCCTTGTGGTTCAGGGTGTGGAGAAACGAATTTCTCCCGAGGAATTTTTGAGTGAGCTGCATAAGTTAAACTTATGTAAGCTTACCTTACAGGAGTTCCAACGGGAGGTTTCGCGTGTGTGTCAATGTCGAGGGTAGCTTTGGTAGACTGCTTTTGTGCAGACACTTCGTATTTTTTTAACTTTCGTAAGGCTAATTATCAGCAGCTTTCCGACATTCTCAATACATCTGATAACTGTTTCTCACTTTTACCGTGTTTTTTTAAACAATTGTATAAGCGAAATAGTCCCACAAAAAGATCGAAATATTCTAACGTTTCTCATTCTTGGTATACAAAAGAGCTAAAGATTCTTTGAAATAAGAGAAACAAAGCTTGGAAAAATTATCTAAGAACTATGTGCCCAGGAAATAAAGAAATTTATATCTCAAGTTTTCGAGAGTTTAAAACCCTCTCTAATAACTTATATGCAGATTATCTTAGTTCTATGGAAAATAGTCTCAAGCAATATCCTAAATATTTTTGGAAATTTGTTAATGTGAAACAGAAATCAGATGGCTATCCAGTCAATTTCAGTTATAAAAACAACATCTTAAAGAGTACTTTAGATATTTGCGATGCTTTTGCGACTAACTTCAATCAGTCAATCTTTTATTGACATACCCGCCAATGTAGACTTAGATTACTTCCGTTATTTAGAAAATTGCCCACAAGTTACATTTAATAATATTTAAATTGATACTTGTAAGGTATCCCATTTTCTTTCATTACTACATGAAGATTATTCTGTCGGGCCAGACGGTATTCTTGCAGCAGTTTTGAAAAATTGTAGGTCAATTTTATCTCTTCCACTTAAACTTATTTTTGAATTATCTCTCAAGTTAGGTAAATTTCCGAGCATTTGGAAACAAGCGTTTATTACTCCTGTTTTTGAAAAAGGAGATAAATCCAATATAGTCAATTACAGACCCATATCTAAGCTGTCTTGTATTCCAAAGCTTTTTGAGCAAGTTGTTTGCGATAGCTTGGCGTTCCACTATAAAAGAATTATATTATATGCATTCAACAGCATGGCTTTATGCAGAATCGATCGACGGTTACAAACTTGCTTACTTTTTTACATAAGTTACGTTAAAAAGTGCACAGGAACTTGACTGTATCTATACGGACTATTCTAAGGCTTTTGACCAACTCTCTCATGACATTATCAAATTTAAATTAAAAACTCTAGGTTTCCCTTTAGGCTTCGTTAATTGGATTTCTTCTTATCTTGAAAATAAATCTTATCAAGTGAAGTTCAGAGACGCTCTCTCAAAATCGTTCATCGCAAAATCAGGTGTTCCGCAAGGAAGTCATTCAGGACCTCTTCTTTTTATTCTAGCTATAAATGATGCCCCATTATGTATTCACCATAGCGAAATTCTCACTTTTGCAGATGACATGAAAATTTATAAAAGTATCAAATCGGTTAATGATCGGAGGCTTCTGCAAGAGGACATTAATCATTTTTCTATATGGTGTAGTAAGAATAGCTTAGTTTTGAATCCAATAAAATGTCAGACAATGACTTTTTCTAAAAAACGTGCTCCTAGTTTGTATGAATATAAAATATCCCAACACACATTACAGCGTGTTCAGAGCTTTAAAGACCTAGGGATTAATTTTAGTTATAATCTTGATTTTTGCGACCATATCAACGTCATCGTGAATAAGGCCTTCTCTATGTTAGGTTTCGTGAAGCGTTGGTCAAAAGAATTTCAAGATCCTTATGTGACTCTTTCCCTCTAAAATTGTTTAGTACGCCCCCACCTTGAGTACGCATCGCAAGTCTGGACTCCTTTTTACGAGACCCATAATGTAAGACTGGAATCAGTACAACGTAATTTCATTCGTTTCGCCTTAAAAGGACTGCCATGGTCTGATCCTTATAATCTTCCTCCTTATGAACATCGGATTAATCTCCTTCAGATTCAAACTTTGGCTCAAAGGAGGGTTAACAATGATATAATCTTGATTCACCAGTTAATCACAGGCGTAATTGATGCACCAAATTAACTTAATTCTGTTGGTTTTAACTATCGAGGGGGTGCTTATAGCCTCCGATGCATGGACCTAATGAATATTCCACCACACCGAACAAATTATGGCTTTTAAATTTAAATTCAAACCTTTTTGATTTAAACTTTAAAAAAAATAGATTAAAAACTGTCTTAAAAACCAGTGTACCACGAATGTGAGGAGCTGGCATTTGCACAACGTGGACTGGAGATTATACCAGTCTGAAGTTGCAAGAGGAGCCATGTCTATGTCACTTGAAGCCTTTCAAAGTTTGGGGGTCGATGATAAGGTTGCTATGCTTAATGATTGTGTATGCGATGTTAACAACCGGCTCTTCAGGAGGATCCGTAAGGTGAATCCAAGGAGAGTCAAGTGGCGGACATCTGAACTCCAATCCATGCGCCTGTATGTGAGGAGATTGCAGGCGTCGTGGGTTAGCTGACTTGGATCAGTCAAAGCTTGCCCTAAGGTTGGCCATGACAGAATACAAAAGACTGCTGACTCAAAGCAAGAATGATGAGTGGAAGTCCTTCCCTGAGTTACACCGTGATGATAATTGGGCCATCTCTACCGTGTCACTCGGGGGAGGAAATCTCTGGAGATAGGGACCATTCATGATGGGGGGCTTGTCCTCACATCATGGAAGGACACTGTTGCTGCCCTAATGAAGTCCTTCTTTCCCAGGGGGACTGGTCAATGAGTATTTCTATGGACTTGAATGAACCTGCTCCCATAGTAAGGGAGGGAGAAATTGGCTAGACTTAAATCGAAAAAGTCACCAGGATTTGATGGTTTGACTGGCGGGATGGTGAAAGCCATCTGGGCGGCAATCCCAGAATACCTGATGGCTTTGTACTCGAGCTGTTTCAGGGAGAATTATTTTCCCCTGGAATGGAAATCTGCCAAGGTGACGATTCTTTTGAAGTCTACCGATAGGGTCAGGACTAATCCTAGATCTTATCGTGGAATCAGTCTTCTTCCAGTACTTGGAAAAGTGCTCGAAATGGTCTTGGTTGACAGACTAATGGAGAGCGTCCCTCAGCAGTGCCCATTCCAGTTCGGTTTTAAACAAGGTTGCAGTGTCGAAGATGCGTGGCTCCGCGTTCTGAGTTGCGTTGAAAGTGCCTCTAGCAAATACGTTCTGGGGATCTTTATCGACTTCAAGGGTGCATTTGACTACCTTGACTGGTCTGTGGTTGAACGCAGGCTCGTCGAGGTCGGCTGTCGTGAGGTTGGCATCTGGAGGAGCTACTTCTCTGGCAGAACTGCTCATGCTGTCAGCCCGGTTGGTTCTGTTTCTATTAATGTTGAAAGAGGTTGTCCGCAGGTGTCTGTTAGGGGTCCATATATATGGAAAAAAAGTGAAAGAGTGAGAGAGATAAGTGAAAGTCAAAGTTTCTTAGTCCTCTGATTAAATTATTTTTATTTTTTAAATCAAAACTAATTAATATAAAATTTTTGTTTGACAACAATTTTGAAACTAAATTACACACCAATTAAGTGGAATATTGCACACAACATTATTCAAAAGATAGGATAAGTTAAACTTTTGAATTTTGAACAAAAGGCAGCCATTTTTTTTTTTTTTATGCAAGGGAAGAGGAAATTGGCGGAAATATCGCCAAACAAATCCCCAAACAGCAAAAAATTAACACAAAAAAACGTCTAACTGCATAAAAGCCCCGAAAAGATGGATGCAATTCAAATAAAATCTATTGTCGACGGTTGCCTGGCGGAGCATCAACAAAATATAGCAACAAAAACCGATGTCTCTGCTGTCTCAGCTGAAATACAGCTCTTGCGGTCCCAAAACCAACACCTTACGGAACGCTTAACCACCGTTGAAAACTATTGCGAAGCACTAGAGAAGCAATTGGAAATGCTACATCAAAAAGCGAACGAAAATATAGTTGTATTGCATCTACCCCCAGATGAGAAAGCAGACAAGGATTAGCAAGCAAAACAAACTTGTCAGAATTGCCTTTTGATAAAACACACGAGTTTACAAACCGACACAACAACAAAACCACCATGGTTTTAAACTTCAATAACAGAAACACTGCACAGAAAATTGTAGAAGCCGCGCCGAAGCTTAAGGGAACTGGAATTGTAGTACATCGAAAAAAAGGAGAACTCTTTTCGATATCAAGAGTAAGCTTTTGGAAAAAAACCCACAAGCAAAAATTGTTATCCGAGGATCTAAACTTAAAATATCGGATTTTACGTTCTCATACGATTCGCTACGAGGCACAGTGTGGTAATTCGCCAATCTGACTGGACAAAATAGAAAAAAAAAAGTTTAGCCACATGATTTTAAATCATGAGTTGAGCTTCTCAATAAAATGGGTAACTGTAATTCATGTTTGGTTTTTTTGTTTTCATCTCGGATTAGCGTAAGCTAAGCTTGAAAGTTGGTTCTTGTTAACAGTTGGATGGAGATAATACAAAGTATTCTATTTTTCGCTTGAGTTTGGTTGACGATTAAAAACGCTGTGGTAGTTTTTTGGTTCTAATTGTTTTTTTTAATTGTTAATCTACATTTGGAGGTAAAGTGTTTTAATTTTTATTTATTAATTAATATTGCAACTATTTAAAAAAAAAAAAATTCTATAAGAAGGCTAGGAAGTGCAAAAAAAAAATATCTTTGTTTTTCAATTAGAGGTAAAGTTAATTTTTCCGCATTTTTCCGGTCTGAAATTAATTAATTAATGTATTGTGGAGTGTTGTCATTAAGATTAGCTATTTACATGTCTCGCGTTTTCTCGACCGACATACAACTTTTTTCACTTTTCAAAATGAAGTCAAGATTTTCAAAAAAAACAAATTTTCGAAAAATGTGTCAAAACTGCCAAATAAGATCGAAAAGACAGTTTTTTTTATCTTTTAATGAGCAGGTATCATCTTTGGAACATTTTTGACAATAAAGAAAAATTAAAAACATATATAAAAGTTTTGTGCTTCAAGTTAAGCGAAAAAAAAAGACAAAAAAGGTGGAAGAAACATTGGACCGCTCTTTAAACATGAATTTCATTTTGCTTGACCAATATTATGTGATAACTAAATAAACAAAAACAGTAGATAGTGAAACAAAAGTAGAAAAGAATTTTTAAAAACTAAAAAAACGGGAAAAATATAACAAACGGAAGGTTAAAAGTCTCCTAAGTGCACCTATCCATTAGAAAATAGTTAAAATCAGCAGAATCGCTCTCCGCAAAATTGAAAAAGCATTTTCCAATAATACCGGAAAGGATTTATTGAAATGAGTGAAGGATCAAAATGTATAAAAAATTAAATTCTGATCCTCTGGAACTACTAAACTACTGGAATTTTCAACTAATGAGGCATTATCATTGATGAATGATGCTTTTCTGTCGGAACATCTTAAACAAGTTCAATGCAAAAAGCAAGCAAGTGTAAAAGGCCAGAAATAGGGTCACGAAGAAATTTAGAGAATTATTAGCTTGAAAAACATCGAAGGTAATATAAACACAGTTGTTTTTAATAGGCCCTTCTGTTTCAAGTTTGCATCGCACAAAAAGGAGTTACTTTTTTAAATTATCTGCAGATATTTTTAAAGGTGATGCCATTTTTTATGATTGTGAAGCATATTTAATTAAAATCATTGCTAAAATTTTAATTTAAAGCATGATAATGAGAAAATAAATCATATATGTCACCTGTCAAAAACGTGTGTAAAAGTTCTATTTCTTAATAAAAACTAATTATTCCGCCTCTCTTTTTTCGTAAATAGCAATAGAGCTTTTATTTATTGAGATTTTTCAAGCGTTTTTTAAAATAATTAAGTATATCCAATCATAGAATACGTTTACGGAAACATAAATTCAAATACTATAAAAATGCATTTTCTTCATCACTATTTTGACCCACTTTTTGCAGAAATTATAGATTTCTTTTTAAAAAATATTTCTTTTTTATAGAATTTTATCTATTCACATTCATTTGTTTAAAACTGTTTAGAAAAAAAGTCGATTTAACGCGAGTTATTAATTTTGTCCAGCTAGATTCGTGATTGGCCACACTGTGCGAGGGTTGAAAATAACAACAACTGATGAACTGTCATTTATCAAAACAACCTTTGGTGATGATTCAATGTGCTTTTTTGACAACATAAACGTCAATAATATCTCCAATGCCATACAAGAGCCCTCTGGGAGTCGTTATGGGAACAGTCAACATGGTTCGTGTCGCAGATTAAGCAACGTTCATCATTCCCTATCCTAGGGATGCCGTCTGCCATAATATTAACTTACATTTTTTTAAACTAAATATTTTTTGTTATAATGTTACAGGACTTAAAAACAAATTACTCATGCCGGATTTTTTTCAATTAATTTTAAGTTATGATATTTTTATATTACTAGAAACGTTTGTAGAAGAGGGTAAGGAGTTGCAATATCTGAAATACTTTGAAGGTTTTAACCTAAGATGGATTCCAGCTATTAGAAATAATAGACTTGGCCGAGCCAGCGGTGGCATACTTTGTGGTATTAAAAATAATTTTTCAAATAAAAACATTAATTTCAAAACAAGCGAAAACAAAATTATAATAGAATGTGTCATTAATTCGAAAAATTACATAATAGTCCCTATTTACCTGAATTATGGAAATTGGAAACCGGAATTTGAAGATCTTTATAATTTTCTTATAAATCAAAATAATGATAATATTTTAGTAATTGGTGATCTCAATAGTCGGATAGGGAATTTTTATGTGAAAGAAATTCTTTAGACGGATGCATTAATTCAAATGGAAAATGCGTGATGGATTTGGTTGAGGATTTTGGTTTTCATATCTTAAATGGGACTTCTAAAAGTGATAGTATTGGCAATTTTACATTTATTTCTAGCCAGGGCTGTTCAGTAATTGATTTTTGTTTAGCAAAAGGGGATTGGCTTCATACTATAAAAGATTTCGAGGTTTGTCCAGCTAACTATTCAACACACCTTCCCATTTGTGTATCATGTGAGTTTAAAACCCTAGATTGTAACATTCGGCGCGAAATTGTAAACGACTCAAACAAACTTCGTTGGATTGAATCAAAATCAGTTCTTTACTGATCAAAAAAATCAAAAAAATGAGTTTGCGGCATATTTGAAAACGTTAAGCAGCACTTTATTTTTGGGCGAGATAAAAAAATCGCATTTCCAACTTGAAATAGCCCAAAACCGCAAATGAAAAAGGGCGCATATCCATTTTCTATCATGATACTAAGCAAAAAGGGCGTATGAACCATTTACTAAGCAAAAAAGGCACATAAGCCATAATTCTTTGCGTATGAGTCCATTTTTACATAGTATCTCACAACTTTGTTGGTTCATACGCGTTTTTACTTAAAATCAGTAACTTTAATTTAAATATTAAGAAAACTTTTAAAAAATATTAATTTCGGATTTTTTTTTTAATTTCAATTTTTTTTTTTAAATCAAATTTTTCAAAAGGGGTAAAATTTTGTTTAAATATGTAGATTAATTCGTTTTTGAAAAATTTTGAAAATTTTTACACACAAAATATTATCAAAAAAAAAAGTCTTCAACAATCTTCAAAAAAAAAAGGATATAAAAACCATTTAAAAAGTAGTTTTCGTTATTTCAGAAGTAACTTTGAATACTTTTTTTGGATTTAATATATGTATGTAAAATAAACGATAAAATATAATAATATTTATGTCGGCCGAATCTTTTTACCATCAGGTACCTATTTCAATTTTGTAAATGACCACTTGACAATTGTGTAAATGCTGTGTCACAAAAATATTTTTTTGAAATGTCAAGTTGTGGGATCATAAAAAAATGGTAATAACAATGAACTGTCTGGAGTTTTTTCAAAATTTGTCACGAATTTCCCGAAAAATTTGTTGTGGCAATCATTTTGTTTGATAGAAAAATATACAAATAACAATTTTGTCACTATGTTGTTCGCAAATGTGTCGGCCCTCAGGCAAATGAATTTCCGCCAAGCATTGATAGTGAAGTGACAAGTTCCTTAAACCACATGAAATACATATTTACTTCTCGAATGAAAGTGATAAGAAAGCATAAAAAGATTTAACAGATTAATGAAAAATTTTTCGACTGTAAAAGTAAAGCAGAAAAAACCGGTCATAATTTGAAGCATCCCATAAAAAAAAATTTTGCCCTTGGTGGTAAAACCCAAGTATTATGTGCGTAATACCGAATTAAGTTTTCTGAAAGCAAATTTCATAAAATATGGGATCAAAATGCCTGTCGCGAAACAAATTCCCCGAGGTATCTCGTTAACCAGAAAAATAGATCTTATCCAAAAAATAAGCCAGATTTTACCAGAAAACTGGCTTAATATCTGGAAAACACTTCCCGTTTTGTTTGGAAAATGACTGAGAAGCTAAACCATTTTTAGTAAATTACTTAGTATGTTTCATGTTGAATTATTGTTTTTGATGTTTTTTTTTGTTTGTTTGTTTTTTTTATGTTATTTAATTTTTGTAATTATGAATTAATGTCTATTTTTGCTTATGAAATGTTATGAGACATTTTTTATTTTATTTGATTAAGTCAAATACAAAATTATGGCAATTTTTCCGAATCTTTTCATATATCCAAAAGAGCACATTTGCACTCTTTATGTGTTTTACTTATTAAAAAAAGGCGTAGGTTTCTCCATATTCTTTTAAAATATTTAATTAAAAGGTGCAAAAACCAGAAACAATAAAATTCAATTTAATAAAAACTGCAAAAGTGGATATGCGCCCTTTTTGCTTAGCACGGCATTGCACATCTTATGTGTTTTACTAAGCAAAAAGGGCGTATGTCCATTTTCTCTTAAAATACACAACATATAATAAAATCATGAATGCTATAAAAAATACACTTTTTTAAAACAAATATATCATTTTTTTAAATTTTGAAAAATAATTAATTTAAGGGTGCGAAATCCACAAACACTAAAATTCATTTAGGTATCTCAAAACTACAAAAATGGATATGCGCCCTTTTTGCTTAACACGGCAGTGTAGGAAAAGTAGAGAGAAATCCTTTAAATTGCTAAATCTTTTTAGAGAAACGAATAACTTGGGTTTTAAATCTTTGTATTTGCAAGCAAATACTCACTTCAAACCTGTGTAAGCAAAAAAAAAACAACTCCTTCTAGAAAACTCAGCTTTAATTCTGATTAAAAGCAAGGATCCTAGAGTATTTTGGAAAAACGTGCGCATTTTAGGTGGTCACAATAAGGCAGATATGTCCTCTATTAGTGTTGACGTAATGGCATCATATTTGGAAAAACTTTTACTCCCGGACCCATCCCAAATGTCTGTAAGTTTCGCATTACCATTCGTATATATTGATAAATTGGATGTTCCATTCTCAATGATGGAACTGCTTGTTGCACTTAAGAAAATGAAAGATAATAAGGCTTCAGGCTTAGACGGTATCCCAGCCGAGTTCTACAAAAATGCCACTCCAATGTTATTGGAATATATTCTAGTATTGTTTAATGAAATGTTTGATAAAGAGGGTATTCCAGTTTGTTTCCGGTCTTCGCCTATCTTTGCAATTTTTAAAAAAGGTGACCCAAATCTTGCTGAAAACTATAGAGAAATTTCCATTCTCAGTTCTCTTAGGAAACTATTCACTCAAGTTCTGTATTTAAGACTTACGAATTAGGTTGAATCTAATAACAAAATAAGCTGCTTTCAAGCTGGTTTTAGAGCTAATCTTTCAACAGTCGACCAAATCTTTGCGCTCACAAGTGTTGATAGACGTTTTAAAGAAAAAAAAAACAAATCTTTATGCATTTTTCGTTGACTTTAAAGCGGCTTCTGACACAATCAACAGACGCTCGCTATTATTCAAACTCGCAGGTATTGGGTTATCGACCAAATTTATAAAAGTATATGAGCAACTTCTCTTCAATATGACTGCTGTGGTTTCGAACGGCAGGAACAAGTCCAAAGAATTTATGTCCGATACGGGAGTTCCACAGGGCTGTATTTTGAGTCCGTTAATTTTTTCTCTGTTTATTAACGATGTTGAGGATTAAAGTGTTGCTTTACGCGGATGATCTCGTGATTTTGACGGATAACCCTGTGACACTTCAACTTTAAATTAATAAGTTGAAACAATATTGTGATCTGTCGGATTTAAAGATCAATACTTCGAAGTCTAAAATTATGATTTTTCGTCCCCAGAACCGTGGAGCAGGGAACGATCGCACTTGGAATCTCAATGGTTCTATCATAGAAGTAGTTCAACATTTCAAAAATTTAGGCTTCACCATTTCACACAATTTGAATTTTCGAGTTCACATAAAAGACAAATTATCCGCAGCTAAAACAGCTATCAACTGCATGTGGTCAAACTTTTTCAAAAACAAAAGTATTGACCCGGCTTCAAAATTTAAAGTGTTCGATGCAACCATTAAGAGCTGTTTTTGTTATGGTAATGAAGTTTACGGATACAAAGAAGCAGAAGAGATGGAAACGATTCAGAGATAGTTTTTCAAACGAATCTTTAGACTCCCACCGAATACACCGAATTATGCCATTCAAATTGAATCTGGGCTACCTCCAATTTTCATAAGGAATCTAAAAGCAAATTTTTTTATTACTTTTGAAACGAGTTCACTGTTAACGAGATGAGTTTGATATTCAAGCTGCGCACGGAAATGCTAGAACTAAACTACAGACCTCAAAGAAATGATATTTACCCCAGTTGCACATTGTGTAATCTGAATGAAGCCGAAACCGTTTTTCATCTAATAGCATCGTGTCCTATTTTACAGGAAATACGACGTGTTTATTTTAATAAGAGTTTCCTTTCATTAGAAGATTGCCTTGCGGTTCTTAATGGAGAGTGTGGTTGGAAATTGCTTATCCGGTTTTCTTCAGAAGCGTTTTCATATAGGAATAATTACGTTAACCTAACCAATCTAAAATAATTATGTTTTAGCTAAACTAAAAGCCCGATTTACACAGGATGTTGCAAGTCTTATATTCTTTTTTATATTTTAGGTTGTATTTTGTATAAATATTTAACATTAAAGCCTGGTACGCTGCTCGCGCTAAAATTTAGCTGAGATAAAATTCCCATACAAGTTATCGATAATTTGTATGGGATCCATTTTAGCTCAGATAAAAATAATCGATAATTTGTATGGGAGCTAAAATTTAGCGCGAGCAGCGTACCAGGCTTAAACATTCATTTTTAATCTTGATATATCAAAGAATTAAGCTCACAATCTGTGATAAATATGTAGTTACCATTAATTTTGTTTTAGCTAAACTAAAGGCCCGGATGTATTCCATTATAACAACATTTTTCAATAAAAAATGTGTTTAAGGATTTAATGTCATTATTAAATTATGTTTTTGTTTTAGCTAAACTAAAAGCCCGGATTTATTCCAAAACAAAAAAAAAAAAATATTGAAATATTGTTTAACAACCATTTTGTATTTTTTCTTTAATTTGAATTTTAAAATTCATGAATTGTAGCATATTACTCTGGCATGTCTTTATTTTCATTTTTTTTTATCTAATTATAAATATTAATTATTTTGTACTTCTTTTTTTGATTTGCTTTATAAAAATAATAATTCTCTCTTAAATTGAAATAACTTTGAAATAACCGGCAGACGGCTTATAAGCCATGCTTGTAAATCTTTTATTTAATTATAAGTTTGTATCTTTTATTTGAAAAAATAAAGATTAAATAAATAATAATAATAATATATGGAATCTTATGATGCACACCTTGTTGCAGCAGCTTTCATCCTGGCAGCCGTATTGCAAATGCATTGCCTATGCTGATGATCTTCTTGTTCTCGTTGAGGGTGAGACTCGTCTCTCCCTCGAAACGAGAAGCACGGAGGTCATGCGCAAGGTTGGCATTTGGGGTGCGAATGTTGGGGTGGATATTGCTGTTGAAAAGACAGCAATCATGCTTCTTAAGGGCAAATTGTCCTTGAGGTGGCCACCGTGCATTAAGGTTGGCGATGTGACGGAAGTCAGGTATCTTGGAATCCCCATAGGAGAGAGGTTGAGTTTTCTTCCACATCTTCACCGTGTGAAATCAAAGCTCACCACTCTTGTGCCTACAGTAAATAGGATGCTGAAGTGTGACTGGGGCCTTTCTGGGGCTGCACGTCGTACTGTATATAATGGGCTACTTGTTGCTTGTGCAACATTTGGTGCATCTATATGGTACAATTGTGTCAAGTCAGTGAATGGTAAAAAGCTTATCCTCAGTTCGCAGAGGATTATGCTCTTTGGTTCGCTTCGTGTATGCCGCACTGTCTCTACGGAGGCTTTACAAGTTTTAGCTGGTGTGCCTCCACTAGATCATAGAGGAAGGAATACCTAGAGACGCGACTTCGGTTGGTTTTTCTCTTCCACCCTACAAGCTGCAATGAGAGGAAAAACTCCACAGTGCTTATATGTGGTAGTTTTCCCGTGCATTTTAAATGGCACCAACACATTCAACTGTGGAGTTGAGCTCAAAACAATTAAAAACAATTTAAGTGCTCAGTAGGAAATAAATTCATAAAAAAATAATATAATAAATTCAAAACACGAACCTTTTTTTTTTATTTCTGTACATATTTATTGAAAGGTGGGTGTCTGGAGTGAGCTATTTGAGCTATTCAAGTTCATGTACAAACCAAAATCATGTTTAAATTCAAAATTTGTGAGGACATCTACTGGTGAAAGGAAGGTATTAAACGAATTGTACTTTTCACACGTATTCACAGATAGGAAAACAAGAGAAAAATAAGAGAGATTATCTGAAATTAAATTTGCGGGTGTTTTAGGTAAGGGGGGTACGAGTCGGCTCTCTAGGTATTCCTTCCTCTATGCACTAGATCTTGAGGTAATACGTAAAAGTATTGCCTACAGGTTGCGGCAACAATGCGTCGCCTGAGAATTGTTTTGTCGTATACGCCAATTTTGGAATTTTGGGAAATCGCATTTTAAGGTTTGAGCTTTTATAAAAAAAAAATTGGCCGATAGATTTTTTTCAATTTTTAATAGAATATTTTGTGCGATATTTTCTTCATATTTATGTTGTCAAAATTGTCACATCTATTTTAGTTTTCAAATTATCAAGGTTTTTATCCAAAATCAGTTTGTCGTAAACGCCACCAAAATCAACTTTTTTTTCCATCCCATACACGTACGACAAAGTAGACGCACGTACGACATTCCAATACTAAAAAATAAATAACAAAATTTTCACAGTTCGTTTTTATTTATTAATTAAACATTTAAAAAAATAGTTTCTTATTACATAGAAGTAGTATTGGTTTGACTTAGAGGCTCAATTATTAAAATAAATAGATAAATAAAGAAAAACCAAAAAATATGACCATAAACATAAAAAAAAAATTGAAAAAATGTCAACAAAAAATAAAAGTCATCCTATGGCTACGAAATATGAAAGAAATAAAATAAAAATAAACCAAGTTTGGTTAAATTAATAAATTAATATATGGTCATAAATAAAAGTAAATTAAATAAATATCAAACTAAAGAATTTATTCTAATTTTTTGATTTGAATAACGCTTCATAATATTCTTGGTCTGATTTAGGCATAAATATGAAAAGGCTTTTAATATTAATAATCTTATCCTAAGTTATCGAGTTAGATTTTTTAGTAATTTGAAGACATTAGCTGAACAAATTTACAGGAGTTGCTATGGTAGACTTTTTATATGTTTTAAATATTGATGAGCTTTTATATTCCACTTTTCTACCACTCGCTTTATAAAATAGTGTAAAAGTATTATCAGTATCATCAATTTGCAAAACAATAACGCAAATTTAGCGAAGAACAATGGCGCCTTAAAAAAATAATTTTCGACCAGCAGGTGTTTTTTGCGAGCGGGTGCAATAACAAAACTCACAGCAACCCTTTTTCGCTTCGTTCACGACAACGCGCGTGAACGAAGAGGCGCCACGGGCTCGGCGCCCACGACTACAGTCGACTTGTTGATCTTGTGTGTTCGATACAAGATCAATAAGTATACAGCAATAAAACAGCAACCTTTTTTTCACTTTACTTCGTTGAAGACAGCGCGCGCGAACGAAGTGACAAGATCAATAAGTGTACAACAATAAAACAATAAAACTGCAACCTTTTTTCACTTCGCTCAAGACAACGCGCTTGAACGAAGCGGCGCCCGCGACCGACGGTCGACTTCTTAATCTTGTGTTGGATAGAAGATCAACAAGTGTACATATTTATAAGCGGTACTTGCGACCGAGGATGAGGTCAAGTATCTAGCGGCAGGAACAAACGACAAGAACCATGACAAAATATACAACATTTGAGATGTCTCTCAGATGCACTTTTTTCTTCCTTGCACCTCTGGGAATAGTGCAAAACCTCAAGTAGCGCAAAGCTTAATGCAGCCCTTAGTTTTTAAATTCGTTGTCCTTATAGCACATGAAGTCCTTATTTTCAATAAATATTATATTTATTATATTTGTTTATATTCTATTTGGGTTATATACCTACATACATGTAAGACAAAACAAGATCGAAATTTTCTACCGTATCTGTTTTGTACGACGTACGACAAACCAATACTGAAGAAAAAAAAGCTGAAAAATATATAGAATTTTTGTCGTAAACGCCAAAAGTTGGCGCTTACGACAAACCAACGCTAATCTGATGCTTATTTTGTGGATATACGACAAAATGAACACTAATTATCTCAGTAACGGTAAACGATAGGACAAATCTGATAACAGAAATGAAAAGAGAACGTTCTAAAACCTATTACTACATATCCAGTTTAAAAAAGTGCATTTTGGCGTTTACGACAAAACAACTCTCGGGCGACGAATGGTCACTCTCAGCTTCTGACTGGGAGGAATGTCGTGAAACTGGCGGTATGAGTTTTTCTGCAAAGAAGGTATTGCTAAGGGAGTGTGTCTTCTCTAGATGGCAGACTCAATGGACAGAGAGTGATAAGGGGAGAGCCACATTTAACTTCCTTCCTGATGTTAGGGTTGCGTGTGAGCGTGGATGTCTGGACTTCTCACTCTTCACGGGCTTTCTTTTGACAGGTCATGGATCCTTAAATGCATTTTTGTATGAAAGGACCTTGACTGAGTCACCGGAATGTGCGTGTGGAGAGGAGAGAGAGGATTGGAGACACGTTCTCATTGATTGTCCGCGTTACACTCACTGCAGAGATATCACTGCAATGGGAGTGGTGCGGGTAGATGACGCTTGGGACTTCAGTCAAATTCTCCTTACAAGAGAAACGGCTGAAAGTCTAGCCATCTACGCTGAACGAGTTTTTCAGATTCGTCGGCTTTAATGGCGCTCTGTTTTTCCTTGTCTTTTACGTGCTACATTGCAACAAGGGGTTCTTCTGGATTCTTGTTTACATGAATTTTGGTATGATCGCCTGGGATCTACACTAAAATAGTTTGGTTGCGGCTGTACACCTCTGGGACCTCTGGGCGCTTCTTGATGGGCTGATTATTAATTCGCAACCTCCAAATCTTACAGTGGGTGAAAAAGCTTGTTGTGGGATTACCTCAACGTATTCTTCTGAAATGGTAATGGTGCCCTTTGGCTATGGTTTACACCTAGCCAAAGTGACCGGATCTTTTGCATTAGAAGATGTGAGGAGAGAGGAGCCTGTTTACAGGTCAGAATTAATTTTCGAAACCCCTTGATAGACTTTTGAGCGGGATTGTGGCCTTATTGGTCTCATCCTGACTCTTTTTTCTGCCTTTCATGTGATCACTCAATGCTGTTTTTTGCTGTGGCAATGGTGCCCTTTGTTCTAAGTGTTTCACTTAGTAGCACTGGGACTGGATCCATATTGAAGATTGTGCGGGGATTGGGGTGTCTGTCATGTTGTGCCTTTTGTGGTTTTGGGGATGTGGAGTGACTTGCATTTCTGGCGTGAACTAACCGGTTGTAAGTTGTAGTTAAGTGTTTGTCCTTGTAGTAGTTTTTTTTTGGCCATGTTGACCTTCTGAGGCTCCTTGGCGAGATGAGTGAATGTGTCATGTACTCCATTCGGTCCTATGTAGTCGTTCGTGGATTTTCAATGGTCTTGTCTTGGTTGAATCTCTTTGAGTTTTTTTCGGGCATTTGCTTGAGCTTTATTGTGTTGTCCCTTTATGTTCTATGTTGTTTGTATAGGTGTGTGCACTTGGCTTTGGCTTTTCTACCTGGTAGTCAACGGCGTATACAAGGGGGGGGTCACGGGGTCATGACCCCCCCCAAGAACTGAGAACTTAAAAAAGAAATTATTGTGTGATACTGAAATCTCTTGATTAAGATGATTTTCAAAATGTTGAAGTTTTAGAACATGAACGAAAATTAAAAGTTAAAAAATTTTTTGGTATTCAAACAAACTAATTCTGTGGCAATAAGGAAAAACAACATAAGTCAGTTTTTACAACTTTTCAGGAGAGCGTTTTGAAAGTTTGGCTTCCCATAAGAAGTCAATGCTAATGTCATTTTTCTTTTACCTGTAATTCATAAGCCGCTTAAGATAAAAATATGAAAAAAATATGGTAGATAGAATCGCTTATTGTGCATCAGATTTTGTGAAAATCTCAATTTCGACATAAGTTGACTTATGTTGTTATTCCTTGTTGCCACAGAATTTACCATAATTTGGCGATGTGGTCATATTTTTAGCGAACGCTATTCTGGATTAGGATTATTTTGATTTGTTTGATAAAATATTAGTTGAGCTGTACTGTAGAGTTTTGTAGTTTTGTATGGATTTAAAATCCGAAAAAGTATTATATTCAAAGCTTTTTAAAAGAAATTAAATAGGGTAGTTACACAAAAATCATCTCTTAAGGGCTAGTCACTGCTTACCAGTAAATAAAAAAAGCAATCTTGTTTTTTTATATGATGATTATATGATGAAGTGAATAAAATATCAATTAAATAGGGAAGCTTTCTGTGCCTTGCTGTGTGAAGGTCATACTGTTGATTACATTCGCCATCGGCAAAATTTTAAAGAAGGATATCATTACTCAAATCTTTTTAGTTTTTTTCAATGTTCCAGTTCAATACATTCGTCTGATCAAATTTGGTGAATTTTGTTTGCTTACAGAATATAACAGTGTTTTGTACTAGATTAGTCAACTCTGTTACATTTTTTGAAACAACTATTGATGTGTTAATCATCAATGGCAAACCGATTATAAATACGAATGTAAGCAACCTTGTCTAAGGCAAATATTATTATAAATATTATTTTTAAATATCACTTAGGGCTAATTTTTCAATAGAGTCAGTTAGATCTTATTCCTAGAAATAAAAGTTTTTTATATTGACATTTATTCTTCTGATAGTCTAACTGACGATTGAAAAAACAGGGCTTAATCTAATAAATAAAACTGAATGTGTTTTATATTGTAAACCGCTGAAAACTGACGAATTCCAAAATATCGCAAAAAATATTTTTTTGTGTTTACTATTTTGATAGGGGTATTTGAATCAGAAACTATCCTTAACATGTGTCGGTGTTAGGTTTTATGCAAACAGCATTGAATTCTAATTTCTTGTAAGAAAACTGTATCCCCCGCGTCATTAAAGTAATAAAATTCCCATACAATTTTAAAACAAAATTTAAAAAAAATTATATTTTCAAATGCATTTTTTTTTACAAAACTTTGCGATTCGTTTGACTGAGGTTAGGAAGTCTTTTAATTCAAAAGTTACCACTGTAACGTACGCTGCTGATGTGAAACGAAAAATCCAATACAAAAATGAAACAATAAAATGGTAAACCAAAAATTTCGTCCAACTTTTCGTTCTGCAGTACGCTGTTCGGCACAACGAAATTGAAAAGTCTCCACTTCTTTTTCGCACACAAACAATTTCCGGGAACATTAATTGTGTGTGGAAAATGACATTTGTGTTTTTACTTGCTCTATAGGGCAAGTATTGGTTTCGTGTCGAAAAAAAATTTGAGGTTTTAATCAAAACCAACATTACCATGATGGAGAATTCCAAAAAAGTGGGTCTCGCAAATCCGTCCGTGCGTCTGTGCGTCTGTACGTCCATCTGTACACATTTCCACAGCCTTAACGCGTGGATGGATTTTCTTCAAATTTGGTACAGATGATTTTTATGGAATTCTAAAAGTTGTTTTTTTTTTGTTTTTTTATATCTCGTTTAGAACGTATACCTCCCATACAAAAAAATACGATATTGCAAATTTCTCGAAAACGGCTCTAACGATTTTGATTAAATTTTGTATACGTAATATTTAAAGCAATGGCAGTAAAATTGCATTTTTATTTTTTCTCAAAAAAGTTAAGTAACAAAAAAAAAAAATTTATATAAAAAAAATTTAGTCTAAATGTCGGCTCTTCTCCAACCTCAACAAAATTTCTTTAAAATTTAAATAGAGGCAGCTCGTAAAATCTACAAGTAAACTAACATAAAAGTGTTTTGAACTGCAAGAGCAAGTACGTGCGACCCCAGTCGTGCATTTTATTTTGTTTGTTTTTGTTGTTCATTTTGTCATTGCATGTCTTTCTGCGATGGGTGTTTACTTTTTTTTTATTTATTTTTTGCAATTTTTGAGTATTTTTCCGTCCAGATTTCGCAAGCATTTCTTTGTCCTTGGGAGACCGACGAAAAATTTCGTTTCACATCAGCAGCGTTCTAGGCCCTAAGGCTTAACGTTAAACTTAAACGAATCTCATACCGTTTTTGTTTGGTTATTTTTAGAACTATTTTCGGAACTATTCGAAGCAGATTTTCAAGTTTATGCCTGCTATCAAAACTTTTGAAAAAAAAAAATTTGGCATGACCCCCCCCAAGAAGCAATCCTGTATACGCCCCTGCTGGTAGTTGAGTGTGCATATCTGAGGTTGCCATTCCTCGGACAGTGAGGTGTCCATCTGGAAGTGACCTTCACGGTCGCGAAGCTCCACCGGAAGCTATTTAAATTATTATTTATTTTAAAATCCTACCACATGTCAGAGGCGCAGGCTCATTATCAAGTGTCTTTTGTTGTAAACCATAAAACTTTGCAACTTCATCGGAGTTGACCGTCAAAATTTCGTGATCTAAAGAAAATTTATATCTCCATTTTCCTCGGTAATTATCTCGAAATCACAAAAATTTATTTTAGACATTTTTATTGAGGTAGGTCGCAGCTCGAAGGTATACAAAAAAATAAAACAAAACAAAAATTTCATCATTGACGTTCGCATTTGACGTTTCACAAATACAAACAAACCCAAACTTCAGAATCAAATAACAGCAGCGAAGTTTGTTCCCCGGATCGACGGTCCCGGATAGTTCTAAGAATTACCAAACGAAAACGCTATAAGTATACGCCTTACCTGCTGATTTTAAAAATATAGTAAATTTGGATAATTGTATCCCCTCCATCACCAATTACACTGGTCAACAATGTTTATGCTTCACATAAAAACAGAACCTCGAAAACAGCCAAAATGACGATTTTTAGCATTTTATAACGGTAATATTTCAAAAACGGAGGCCAATAAAATTTTTCTGACTTCAGCACCTCAAAAACTACTAGAAAAGTATATTTTGGTTCTTGTGGCAAAAAAAATTTTGTTGGGGTTGGTGATGAATGACCAAAACCCATAATCCCAAAGAGAAAATCCCCAAAGCCAAAATTCCCAAGACAAACCTGGGTATAGACAAAATCTCCAGGAAAAAATCTCAAAAAAAAAAAATCTCCGAGCGAAAATCGCTCGCGCGATTTGATTGCTTAATACACAACTTGCGCATCTTCATTTTGGAAAAACCTATTTTTACTCATATTTAATTGTATGCTGTGATAACTTGCCTCAAAAGATTATGCTTAGTTCAACTCGCTGTATCCTTCCAGTATATTAGAATCATGGTTAAGGCACACGAATGGTAGGTCAAACAAAGAAGGTTCAAGTCACGGTTGTTTACACAATTTATTTTTTCTATTCCGTTTTAAAAGAAGAACCTTTATGATTTTAAAATTGTCGTGTTTAGTTCTGATTTTACTTTGACTAACAGTGTTTTTTTTTTATCATTTTATTAAGTTTTTGTTTTTACTAATTGGAGATTTTTGTGGATTTGGAGAAAATGGGAGAAAAAATTATTTATTGGAGATTTTGTCCATTGGATGCCTTTCCCCATGGAGATTTTGTCCATGGGGTCAAAAATTTTCTGGAGATTTTATCCGATTGAGATTTTATTTTTTGGAGATAGTGTAGGTTTCCCATTTTGTTGACCGGTGTTATCTACGAAACCCTAACATAGCTTTACATTTTCACTCTCTGTTTGTTAATTAATGTTATCAGTATTATAGCAATAGGAATTTATTTTTTTTTATATTCAATTACCTTTGTTGCTTTTTTTTTTTTTATATAATATAATATATATTAGAATTAGAAGGTTCGTTATTTTTGAATCAAGTTCTGTTTCTAAATAATAAAAATAAAAATTCTTTAATTTTTTCAGATTTTTTTTTTGACACTAGATGGCGCCCAAGAGGGTTAAAGTTTTTTATCATTTTAAATAGGTATGTTTTGACTTATAAGGCCATTTTTTTTTGTCAATCAAATTTTTTTGATGAGGTTATTGTCAACATTAAACAACGTTTTCAAAAAGGTATAAACCATTTTTCTAAGACCAGGGGTTTAGTCAAGACATGCATGTTTTTTTTTGGGTTGTATATTATTTTTCATGCTATTTCATATGCTTGTTTTAATAAAAACTTGTTTTAATAAAAACAAGCATATGCCCTGACTAAACCCCTGGTCCTAGAAAAATGGTTTATAAATTTTTGAAAACGTTGAAAAAATTAGAGGATTTTTTTTGTTTAGTATTTAGAAACAGTTTTTCCACTTAATAACTTGATTCTCGAAAAAAAACCTAATTTTAAGGCCATAAAAAAGATGTTAGTCTTAAGGCTTTTTATATAAAATAAATGAATTGAAATTGAAATGAATAAATGAATTGATATATTCATTTCTCTAACTATTTGTTAGAGGGGTGTTAGTTTTTTTCTCGTTTCGAACTTAAATCAAAGGGGCCCAAAAATTTAGTCTTGCCCCGGGGCCCTGACAACTCAACGTACGTCCCTGGTAGTACCTAACTAAGCACAGAGATAATGGTCCCTATGAATATTTCTGAGATCTTAATTTATTTATAATTATTATTATCAATAATCATTTTTATCAAAAAAAAAAAAAAAAAACCGACTTCCATGGGTCAAAACTGTGTTTTATGGATTTTCTCATAGTTTATATAGCCAGAACTGAACTAAATGGGACCACACTGCAGGCACCAGCTTTCCAATACAAAAAGTATCCTTTATATATATACAATACATATATATTATATATATAATTCAATTTTTTTCTTCGTTATTATATATATATATTATATTGGTTCACTCCGTCCAAAGTTATGAGGTAACAAACATAACAAAAAAAACCGACAAATTGAATACCTCCCCCTTTTTGGAAGTCGGTAAAAATTAGAAATCGCGGAAAAATTGTGGGGAAAGAATTTCTTGCGAAAAAAAATTTCTATATGACACAGTTTTCATACAAAAATAATGAAGGTATAAAATGATTTAAAAAAAAAAGAATACTCAATTCTAACTTTAATAACATGTAATAAATAAATTTTACTACGATTCATCTGTAGCCCAGAAAATATGGGCCTGAAATCGCATTTTTTGCGGGACAAAATTGTTTTCATGGAATTTGTTTGCGTAAATGTCCGTATCCTAAAGTCAATTTGCTGGCAGAGGTGTACGTTGAGTTGTCGGAGCCCCGGGGCAAGACTTAGTTTTTAGGGCCCCTTTGATATAGAAAATAAGAACAAATAAAAAAGTACGTATACGCCCACTTATTTTGTTTGGGGCCCCTGATGTACCTATCATTTGTTGGTCGTTAAAATTATGGAAGTAATATTTTTTAGGGCCCCAAGATAATATGTAATTTTTCTTTCAAAAAATCAATTCATTTTTTTGGGACCCCTGAGGTAATACTTTTTTCTTTAGATGAAATATTATGTGGTTGCCTACCAATTCACTGAAAAATATAATTTGTCTCTCTTGTTTCCGAAGTGATTCATGTCAAGTATCTTATCTTTTTACCGAGGTACTCAATTCGTCTGTATTTTTTTGTTTATGTTTGTTACCGCATAACTTTGGGCTGAGTGAATCAATTTTGATAATTCTTTTTGTATTGTATTGGAAAGCTGGTGGCTGCCATGGTATAAAAAGACAAGGTATGATCATTAGAGCCGCCATCTTACAAAATGGGGTAATAAGGTTTTGACGTTTGGCATTTGGCAAAGTCAAAAGCAACAACAATTTCCAAGACAAATTTGTTTACAACAACAATTTCAATGGGCTGGGCTGTCAAAACCTTAAGCAGCCATAAGTTTTGACAGTTCTCGATACTGAGTTTTTTCTAATGATCATACCTTCTCTTTTTATACCATGGGTGGCTGCAATGTAGTCCCATTTCAATTTCGGTTAGTTTAAGCCATAGGAACTATTAGAAAAACCATAAAACCACGTTTATAATCATGGAAGTCGGTTTTGTTTTTTTTTTTTGATAAAAATGATTATTGCATCGATACTTTTATAGCCACTTGCCTTCTCTGCATTGTCGCCTTATGGGGTCCTGACATGGCGTGTTGGGGGCCCCGGGGCACCGCACCGCCCCACTTGCCCAAATTGTGTGTACGCCCCTGTTGCTCGGATGATAGAATGTCGGGAAAAGCCGTTATCTTGGAAAAGAGGTTGGTTCAGTTTTAATTTAATAGCTCCATTTTTACTCGTTTTAACCAAAAATGACCAGGGACAGACTTATTCACAGTTAAATAAGGTACCTAAAAAATGATATAATAACAAATGAGTTAATTAAATTCAATTTTATAGTTGGTCAAAGTCCTAAGTAAAGTTAATAACTCGGCCATATTTTATTTTATGACAAAAATGATTGAGGCAAAACTTTTGATTTATGACATTTTTGACCTAGGAATTGAATAGAATTCGAGATATTGAATAAATTCTAAAATCCAAAATGGCGGCCAAAAGGTGAATTCCGAGTGCGAAAAATCAAGGCTATGATATTCATCCAACTCTCTATCGAATAAAAAAAAAATAGTGGTTGCACAAACTGCTGGGTCACTCATATAACATAAACTTCTTAAATGCACTGGGCCTTACCAATAATGAATCGCTAAACACACGTTTAAGTATCGTCGGGTTTAATTTTACCGTCGCGTTAAATTGGGTGTATACTAATAATCAAAATAAACACGCTTTTAACTAATTGTACAATGGTGTAGTTGCGGCTGTAGCTTGTAGTACTGCCAAAATTTTACTGAGGGAAACAACAACAAAAGTTGGCAGCAGCTGATCAAAAAGTTGAGAATTATTCAACTTGCGCTACAAGCTACAGCCACAGCTACACCATTGTATTCAGGGGGTTAGTTTTCTTTTTCAGCCTTTTCTGAAAGTAATGAATATTATTGATAAAAAAGATAAATATTTGTAAACAAATAAATTTTTCCATTTACAATTGCCGCCAATATTATTAATTTTTCTCAACAGCTTGTTGACTTGACAAATGTTTTTTTTTTTTGCTGACAAATGACAGTACAAACCGTGCGTTTACATTTAACCGCGCGGTTATAGTTCAGTTTCCCAACTATAAAATTAACGTGGCGTTAACCCTTAACCTGACTATTAAATTGGTTATTGGTATGGAGAAATATTTAACGCTCAGTTAAATATTTAACTGAGCTTTAAATTTGATTATTGGTAAGGCCCACTGTATCTTCTAACAGCAAAAGTTACTTAAGTTTTGGTTGTAGAGTTATTTGCAATGCCAATTAGGTATTTTCTTTTCATCTGTCCGAACTGTGTCAAAAAAAAAAAATAAATTGCACGACTGGGGTCGCACGTACTTGCTCTTATGCTTAAAGTAACTATAATGTTAAAGCTTTTTATTCAAGACATTTAAAATTTGATATTTTGAAGAAATTTCATAAGTAGTATAAAAAAATTAAATCTGTTTTTATAATTAATTAAACTCCGTTTTAAATTATCTTAAAATAAAAAACAAATATGCCATTTTATTTCTCGTATAAAAAGGTATTTTTAGAAAAAAATTTTCGAAAATTGTAGGAGCCGTTTTTTAAAAAAATAATTTTTTGTATATAAAAATTTTTTAACATTTTTCAAAAAAAAAGTTGGTATGCCATTGTGAAGAAATAATTAATTTACACATAAAAATTAAATTTCAAAATTTTTCATTGATCCGTTTTCAAAAAATTGATTTTTCAAAAAAACATTTTGAAATATTTTTTAAAAAAACAAAAATGCGTTTTTTGAAAATTTTCTAAAATTTTAATATTATCTTTACTTACACACGTTTGTATAAAAATTTTCATTTAAATCGGGTTAATGTTGTACGAGATATTCAGAAATGAAAAAACCCGTTCTATGACAGGTACCGTTAATAACGGTACAAAAAATATTTTTTTTATTTAAAAAGTTGGCTCTTATGGATAGTACTACACACAAAAATTTTAATCAAAATCGTTAGAGCCGTTTTTGAAAAAAATTAACTTTTCTATTTCCGTTATATGGCAGGTACCGTTAGTTTTGGTCATAAAAAAAAAATTTCAATTTCCCCTCTAGGGAATCACCAAAAACTGCTAACTACCAAGTTTGAAGAAAATCACTTCACTCGTTTAGGCTGCAGCTCCAGATAGAGACAGACAAACAGACACACAGACAGACAGACAGACAGACAGACAGAATTGCCGGACCCACTTTTTTGGAATTCTCCATCATCGTAATGTCATGTAAAATTGTTATCTCGAGTTCGATTTTTTTACGAATCCTAAACTTGCCCTATAGTACCTATATCGCAAGTAATAAGAATTGCTATCTATATTGGGTCGTATGCAAGAAAGAATGAGCTTAAGCTCTTTTCTCATTTTTCAGTACATTTTCTTGAGATAGATCTCAACATATTTTTATTTTTTTTTTTTTTTATTTATTTATTTATTTTATTTATTATATATATAACTATTTAAAGTTTAATATATACATATACAAATATACATAATACATATACTAGGAGCTTTAGTAATTATAGGAATTTTTGTAGTGACCTCTTCAAATAGTATATATATGAAAAACTTTAATGCAGGCTCCAGGTCAATGACCATTGACCTAGGAGCTTAAGCTTATTTTTTTGCATTGGACCCACTGTGTTCATTTGGTATCTGTTTGGTGTTTGTCATTGCGAACCAGAACCAGGGTGGGCAATACCATCCCCCTTAACTTAGTTAACATGCAACTAGTATAATTTTTATATATAACGAAAAAAGATTAAAATATGCAACTATCGAGGGTAGATTGATTTTTTTTTTATTTCTCTAACATAATTATTGACTAAGGGTCCAACCATTAAGCAATGCCTAGTGCCTATACCTTGTGAAATGTTTTTCTTTTTTTGTCTTTTTTTATTTTATCCGCCTCACCTTCTAGGGCTTCATTAAGTTTCCAAGAAATTCAGTGTCAGTCATAAAAATAGATTGGAAAAACAAACATTCATTTTTGCAAATTAATTGTTTCAAAATTAATATCTAATGTTTTAATGTTTTTAAAAAAAGAAAATATGAATATAACGCTGTTTAAACTTGTTAGAAATAAAAAATGTTGAAAGCTAAGGGCAAACGTTTTGAATTTCTTGTTTTAGCTACAAAAGTTCTAGTCGGTCTTCTTTTTGAGTTATTATGGATAAGTGAAGTGTCCTTGTTGCCTTCTGTAGTACGTATTGGTAAGTGAGTCTTTCATCTTAATCTTTATGTAAAAAAAAGTTTCTATATATTTCGGAAAATTTTATTAAAATCGATTTGAGAAATTTACTAATATAATTTTTTCGTGTCATTTTTTTTTCAAATAAATATTGACGGAAATGTTTTCTTTTGATATATTTTATGTGGTCTATCAAAAAAAAAAAGATTAATTACCTAATGCATTTTATTCAAAAGTGATATTGTTCGCGGGTTGGGGTCGAAATCCTGAAAACCGAAATCCAGAAAACCCGAAATTCTAAAGTACCGAAAGCCCAGAATTCCCAAAATCCAGAATCCCAAAAACCCAGAATCGACAATTTTGAAGAGTTTTTTTATTGTTTCAGTTTTATTTTCGGGATTTTTGCCTTTCTGGATTTTGGTTTTTTGGAATTCTGGGTTTTCCGGATTTAGGGTTTTCGGGATTCTTGATTTTGGGTTTTATAGATAAAAAATTTCGGGATTGTGTCCGTCTCCCTTTTAAAAAAGCCAAAATTGATGCATGAATAAAAAAAATATGGCGTGCAAGATCAAATGACGGTGAGAATGGAGTACCTACATATATCGTCGCCCTAGTATTGAAGCGCCGCAATTTTTACATATTTGGGAAATCGCATTTAAATGTTCGGAAGATTATTGCGAAAAAAACTAACCGCTGGCATTTTTTTGATTTTTTAGTATGATATATATCTAGTTAAAATTTATCTTTTATATACATGTTATTGGACATCTAAAACTCGTTTAGTTTTCAAAATATTTAAATTTTTGTCCAAAATTTTGCCGTACACGCCATGAAAATCAGAAGTTTCTTTTATTCATACAAATTAAATTATCCCACGCCTCTTTCCCCCCCAGATACCGCACGCGTTGGGGTCCATTTACACCGAGTATGATGGCACTTGCGGTGGCTAGTCATATCGGCACTTAAATTAGAGTTTTTTGAAGAAAAGAAAAACACGAGATAAGAGCGGGGCTGCTTATTACAAGCAGTTACAAAATGTAAAAAGTAAATATCTATATAGGAGCATGCGAAAGCATTCCAATATATAGAAAAAAATAAAAATGAAGTATTAAATAAGAAAAAAAAAAAATAAAAAATTTAAAAAAAGTTTAGAAAAGAAACAAAAATTAAATGAAAAAGCATGCTTAAGCACTTGTTAAATCAGTTAAAAAAAAGTCCAGTTTCAGTTTCTTTTTTACTATTTACTAATATTAAGGTCCAAGAGAGCTATAAAATACCATTTAGGAGGTTTTTTTGTGTGAACTTGCTGTTAGTGCAATCAAAAATATTACAATTTTTATTAACATTCCTTAACATTCTCGTAATAGGTTCATTTTTGCCATAATCAGTTCTATGAAGAGCTTGATGAAATTGCGGGGTCGTTCTGAGAGAGTAGGAACTTACATTAAAACTAATTTGCTCAAGTAGGGTGGAGCTTTCAATTACATTAGACAAAATTTGGTGTATGAAAATAACATCGGCAACTTCGAGACGTTTTTCTAGAGATTATAAATTAATGAGTCGCAACCGTTCTTGATATGGGGGCAAGTTGAAATTGTCAACCCACGGGAGACCTCTTAAGGCAAAACGAAGGAATCGGCGCTGTATTGATTCAATTCTTTTTACGTGAACTTGGTGATACCGAGACCAGACTTGGCTAGCATATTCGAGTAAGGGCCTAACAAAAGTGGTATAAAGTGATTTCGTAACGTAAGGGTCAGAAAACTCTTTAGACCAGCGCTTGACGAAACCTAAAGCAGAATTAGCCCACGTAGGTAAAAAAAAAACATAAACGTTTTAAAACGTGCGTCAAAACAATTCTCAAAATGTTCGTAAATTGCATGAAAAATTTGACGTAAATGCCAAAATTTGGTGTTTACGTCAAAACAATACGTGAATATCTCAGCAAACAAAAAAATATAAAAAAAACGGATAGCAGATTTAAAAAGAGCACCCTCAAAAACACAAGACTGCATACCTAGTTTAAAAAATACACTTTGGCGTATACGGCACTCCAATACTATGGCGACGATATGTATGTATATTAGACTGGGCCAAAAAAATAAAATATTTTTTTTTTGAAAGTTACTTCGAAAATCTTGTTCAGGATGATGAAAAAAAAATTTGGTGAAAATTTGAGCCGTTAAAAATAATTTTAAGAGTTCTATCATCGGTGTTTTTTATTTTTATACATGATATGATGTGTTACAACAGAACTGCTAGACGATGAAAGTAAAAAAAAATTCTGTTCATTTTTTCTTATATAAAATTAAATTTCCTACAGAAAAGATCTGAATGAAAATTTTCGTCAGACGAGCCGTATTCGAGTAATTAGCTTTTTAAATCGAAGTGTTTTTTCAATTTGACTGTTTCACTTTGGAATTTTGTGATGAGCAAATAAGTGAATAGAAAAATAAAACCACGACAGATTCTTATAGAAAATTTAATTCTCTACAAAAAAGGTCTCTTAGTAATTTTCCCTAAATTGAGTTCTAAAGAAGTTATTCTAGATTTAAATCGAGATTTTTTAATTTTTTTCTCGAAAAAATCTTTAAAAATTCTTTTTTTGTTCTTAATTTTTTAACAAATTGAAAAATTATAATAATCAAACGCGCAAGACTTATTCTTGTAGGAAACAGATTGGTCCACAAAAAAGGTCTTAATAATTTTTTTCAATAATCTTACCATTCTAAAGATATTCGAGGTCAAAGTTAAAAAAAAATCTTAAAACATTTTTTACTTTTCAAAATTTTCTAATTCACTGAAAATTCAATATTTTCAAATTAGCAAGATGTTTTCTTGTAGGGGCTTAAGCGTTCTATAAAAAGTTCTTTGGCAGCAAATTAATTGCTTTAACCGTTTAGAAGATATTCGTATCCAAACCAATGCCCACTGATTTCAATAGTTTTCTTTCTTATGACAAGCATGCATTGCGATTTGAATACGATTATCTTCTAAACGGTTAAAGCAATTAATTTGCTGCCAAGGAACTTTTTATAGAACGTTTACCTAAGCCCCTACAAGAAAACATCTTGTTTATTTGAAAATATTGAATTTTCAGTAAATTAGAAAATTTTGAAAAATAAAAAATGTTTTAAATTTTTTTTTTAACTTTGGACCTCAAATATCTATTAAACGGTTAGATAAACGACAAAAAAGTATGAGGTCTTTTTTGTAGAGCGTTCAATTTCCTACAAGAATAAGCAAAGAAATTTGCAAAAAAGTCGATTTATAAAAAAAATAATTTGTTTTGTAGAAGCTTGATGCAAAAATGGAAAATTTAAAAGCGGAGGACCTTCCCATTAATATAAAGAGCTCATATTTGGTGTGTATATTCTAGAGGGGTCTAGCAATCGATTTTTCGGAGTACCAATTCAAAAAAAAAGAATTTCGATTTTTTTGACCCACCCTAATATACAAGTTACTGGACATGAATATTGAAAACTAGAACGAAATAGAGCACTACAACAGTGCTCGTATTATTTTTGTTAAATTTCTTTTATATGTAGACTGTAGTACTGTTACATGTTGAACGATTTATTATCAACTTTCTTCTTTTTAAAAGGTGGAATTTTCAATGAGGATCAAATAGATAGTCCGGCAGTGCTAGCGTTTAAGTACGCTGTACATAACATTAATCGAGACAAGGGTATTTTACCCCACACAGCATTGGAATATGATATTCAGTATATATCCAAAAACGATTCATTTCGAGCTAGCAAGAAAGGTATTATGTATATTTTTTTTTTAAACACTTATTTTAATAGGCTTGTGTTTTTTTATCTTTTATTTAATACATTAAGTTTGTTCCCAAATAAATCTTGGAGTACATGCAATCTTTGGACCATCAGATGCTGTCTCACGAGCACACATACATTCAATATGCGATGCACTTGATATACCCCATTTGGAATCAAGAATTGATGTGGAAAATCGAGTGAGAGAATTCTCGATTAATTTACATCCATCTCAATATTATGTCAATACTGCATTTCAAGATGTTATTCGATATTTAAATTGGACAAAAATTGGCGTACTTTTTGAAAAACATTGTGGTAAGTTTTTTTTTTGTATGTCTTTTGTTTATTTGACTTTGTTTGTTTATGTTAACTAGTTGAATTTTATGTTTTGTTGACAACAGTTCTAGACTAGATAATATCCATCTTAACATAAAAACAAAATTTAAAGAAATTTCTACGAGCCGATTTTAAACAACTGATTTTGAAAAATCAAACTTAAATTTTGTTGGAAAAAATCATAAAATGTGTTTTTCCTTAATTTAATTTACACAATTTGTTTTAAAGAAACTACTTATTTACAGTAAAAAACAAAATTTTAATTAAATCCATTAAGCCGTTTTGAAAGAATCGATTTTTGTAAAAAAAAAATGTATTGTTTTTTAATAAAAAAAATTTCGTTGTATGAAAACTTTGTTAAATTTTTAACTTAAGGTTACTTTAATGCTTTTGTTTTGATGATAATACCCATATTAACTTAAAACAAAACTTAAAAAATGGCCATGAGCCGATTTAAAACAATTGATTTTTGAAAATCAAACTTTAATTTTGTTGAAAAAATCAAAAAATGTGTTTTTCATTAGTTTAAGTGCAATGGCTACTTTAACACAATTTATTTTAAGGAAACTACTTATTTACAATACAAAATTTCAAGTAAATCCATTAAGCCGTTTTGATAGAATCGATTTTTGAAAAAAAGAGGTTGTCTGTAAAGACGGTTTACGTACGATGACTTTTCGTGATAACGTAGTAAGAAAACAGGTTGTGTGCTTTTGTTTAAAATGAGTCAATTGCAGCGTTAATTCATTTCAAACAATCATAATTTACAAGAAAGAGCTAGAAAAAATTACCTTTTTTCTTTTCTCATTACATTAATTTTGTATTTTGAAAGCTTACAAAAAAATTATACCATTAAAAAGTCAAATATTTCTTTCAAACAAGAAAAGCATTTTTAAATTTTTACAATGCGCAAAAAGTATTAAAATAATTTATTAAAAACAATCATTTCTTATGAAAAAAGTGGAAAAGTCACTTCCATCACCCAAAAATCCATTTTTTTGATATAACTACCTTTAATGCATTTTATAGCACCTGGCTTATTGCTTCAGCTCAAAATAATATATACATATATATCGATCAAGTCTATTAGACATCTACAAAAAGAGCTAGAATTTGTTCATTATTTCACCTTTCATATGACGTTTCAATCTTATTTCTGCGATGCCTAGAAAAAAGTTAGAATTTTTTAAAGAAATTCCAAACTGAGATTACGGTACATCCCACACTGGTGGCTGTTCATGATCAATAGATCTCCACAGGTATTTCGCAAGTTTTTTAATTTAACATTGTGTAGCTTGCAGTGAATGTACAGTTATATGTGATATATCAAATGAAAGGTAATATCACCAGAATGCTCAATAAAGTTAAATCAAATTTGTATCTGCTCTAGATCAAAAGATATAACCTGTTGAAAAATAGAACTTTATTTTACCGTTATATCAAAATTGTGACTACAAAATTGATTGAAATTTTGCACAGATATAGTCCTGTCTATTATCTATCTACAACATAAATAATAGTTTATTTTAAATTGAAATTTTTGCCGCACTGCGAAAAATTTCAAGTGGAACGGGAGAAAATGGCGTCACTTTTTTGTGGTGGCTGCCATGGTTCATTGATTTATAAGATGTTATCACGTCAAAAACTAATTGTTTTTTAATTAAAAAAAAATCGTTGTATGTGTTATAACATAAAAAGTTATACATTGGGATTTCGCATTGATTAAACTTAAAAACAAGCTACTCTTTTCTACGTTTTGAATTAGACTCAACTTTTCGTGTCATTCCGATAGTCGCGAGCCCAACTTCCTCAGTGGATAATCGTCGACAAGTTTAAAGAGTCAGCACAACTCAATTATTGTCTAATTGCACTTTGATTGACCCAAAACAATATCCGAAAGATGATACCGAATGGACAATCAAAGTGAACATTATAATTGAAGTGTGCTGATTTCAACGCACGACGATTTCCTCTGGTAGGTATGGAAGAGGGCACAACATAAGTTGACTTTGTTAAATTTTCAACTAATGGTTATAATTTAATGCTTTTGTTTTAAATAATTTTTCAAAATTAAACTTAAAATATAAAGAAATTAATAATTTACAATTAAAACAAAATTTCAAGTAAATCCATTAAGTCGTTTTGAAAGATTCCATTTATAAGAAGTTATTACGTTAATAAAAAAAAATACAGACTAATTGGGAACCTCCTCCTTTTTGGAAGTCGGTTAAAAGCTCACATTCATTCATTTTTGACTCCCTTGCAATGACAAATTTTAACTTCTTGTTCTTACTTCCCAGAAACTTTTGGTTTTCAATTATGAATAGAGAGCTTAAAGAAACCATTCTTTTGATGTAACACTCCATGGATTTGGAAGATTTTCTCGAATATTGACCAGTATTCTGTTTTTTTTTTTTTTTAAGGTCTTATCCAACTGAGAGAACTTATACGATCTTCAGGAATAGAAATGCATATACGTGAAGTGGAACCATCAACTTATATTCATGTTCTAAATGAGTTTAAAAATAAAGAAATTAATAATATTGTCATTGATACGAGTACAACGAATATTTCATTTCTACTTAAAGGCGTAACTATACTTTTTTAACATATATCTAAACATATGTAAATGTTTTTAATTAATTCACAGATACTTCAGCTGCAGATGAACGAATACAAATATCATTATTTATTTACAAGTTTCGATATTGAAACATTTGAGCTTGATGATTTTAAATATAATTTTGTCAATATAACAGCTTTTAGATTGGTTGATACTGGTGATGTGAGTGTCAAGGAGGTTCTCAAAGATATGGAATTATTTAATCAATTAAATATCAGGGACCAAGAAGTTTTTCGTAAAGATCGAATAATAGAGGTTAGTAATCATAAAATGGGCCACGCACTTTTTTAATTTTTTTATATTGGTGTCGTTGTGACCATCCTTGTACTTTGTGTGATACACTCACAATTGTGTTGTTTATGGGCCAGTTAATAGCATTTTGTAAAATTCTTATTTATTATAGCAACGGTGACCATCCGTCCTGGTTTACCCGGGACTGTCCCGTATTTCTGTACCTTGTCCCGGATTTTCATATAAGAAACCCGTGATTGTCCCGTATTTTCACATTCTCTGATTTTTGTATTCAAAATTTTAAATACTTTTTACGAAAACTGGAAACATATGGTTGCTATGTGTAGCTTTCTTTTTCTACTGATTAAATAGAGACAGAAATAGTCAAATCGGTAACGTATGAACGTAATCGTATGCCGTGATTCGACCCCCAGTGCTTGGAAAATAAACGTTTATCTAATTTTTCGAAAAAGCATTAGTTTTTAAAAAAAATTTCGTCAATTATTTAGTTCGAGTTTGTGTTTGTCAGGATGAAATGCTACACCAGAAAAAGTTTTTTTGCTTAATTTCAAAGGACATATTAAAAGTTGAATAAAATATTACAAAATCTTTTAAAATAAAATTAGAGTGTTAAAAACCAGTTCTCACAATTTTTGATTAAAAAATATTTTTTTTTGAAATTATTATAGTAGGTAGGTACCTACATAAAATAAAACCGGTTTCTTGATTTCTGACTTCCTTGGAAACGAGTTAAATGATTTCAACGAAAATGTTCCCATAAAATCGTTTAAGAAATCTAGGTATCAAAATTAGGAAAAATTATGAAAACTCATTTTATTATTTTTTTTATAAACCAATGTTTTCAAAACAATCCAACGAATTTTTTATTTGTCCCGGGTTTAGCTCCCAGAAATATGGTCACCTTAATAATAGCATGTATAATAGACTGATTCAAAAAAAAAAATTTTTTTTGTTCAAAGAATTGTTGAAAATATTGTTGGAAATGACGAAAAAAAATTCTGTAAAAGTTTCAGATCTTAATGTTAACATTTAGTACCGCCGCATCGCAAATTTCTATTTCCCATACGATTTGTATGGGAAAGATTGTGTATTTGTGTTTAGAATTTTTTATCTTTTTAATGGTTCATCAAAAAAGCTAGATTTAATCATTTTCTTGTATAAAATTGAACGCTCTACAAAATATTTACGCTCTAAAAAACATAGAATACAAATATTCGAAAATTTTGCCAAAGTTTTTGAAAAAACCTAATAATTTCGTCAAAAAATCGGAAAAAAATGAGGGAAAATTACTTTTTATATTTTAAAGTTGAATAACTTCGAAACGTGGGGCTAAATCAAAAAAATTAATAAGAACTTTTTTGTAGAGCGGACATTTTTATAAAAGAAAATGATTGTCAAGCCTTTTGGATGAACCATTAAAAAGATAAAAAATTCTAAACACAAATATACAATCTTTCCCATACAAATCGTATGGGAAATAGAAATTTGCGATGCGGCGGTACTTAATGTTAACATTAAGGGCTGAAACTTTTACATAATTTTTTTTTCGTCATTTCCAACAATATTTTCAACAATGCTTTGAACAAAAAAAAATTTTTTTTTTTTGAATCAGTCTAATGTATAACCTTGTTGACCTAATATAAGTTAAAATTGGAAAAACTTCACTCTTCACTTGTATTGCGACTGTTACCGGAATCGCCATCAAAATTCTAAGCTTAAAGTGCTATCCATATTCCTGCAAATTCCTTTTCTTTTAACATAGTTTCCGCGGTATTATAGCCATAGCGAAGTATCAAGCAGACTGTTAGTTTTTGGAAGAGCCAAATCACTTTTGTGAGTTTGACATAGGGCTGACGATTCGACCCGGGTACTCGGTTACCCGGGTAGCTTGTACCCGGGTAGTAAATTACCCGAGTACCCGGGTACCTGGGTAAAATGGCTATTGCCCGGGTAAGCAAAATTACCAGAGTGTGGGTACCCGAGTAAATCGGGTAATGCCCGGGTACCCGGGTAACCGAATATACAAATAAAAACAATTATATTACTATCTTTATCACTTTTTCAAAAGCATTTTACTAGTCGTGGAAAAATATTTTGTAAAATTAGGTAGCAATACCGATAAATTCAGTGACAAATTATACCCGGGCAATCGGGTAGTCGGGTAATCGGGAAGTTGGGTGCCCGGGTAGTTTCGGAACCCGGGCATTACCCGATTTACTCGGGTACCCGGGTACTACCCGGGTAACCGGTTACCCGGGTATCATCAGCTTAATACAAGTATACAGATAAAATGTTTTCCATGTTTCACGGCCGCTTAAGCGGCCCATACACACCACACTTGTGTGCTCACCGGAGCCACAAAATCAAAACTTTTTGATTTTTTTGTGTCGGTGTTATGATCGGTGTGCCGTCTGTGGTGCGGTGTACATACAAATGTGCGCAAAAGTGTGTACACAAGTGTCTTGCCTAAGCGGCCCCTTTAGGCTTTAAATAAATAATTGAAAGTAGCAAACGACACAGGATCGTAAAACTAGGTTACTAAGTTGATTTCCATAAGGTTTAAAATTGTTTTGTCGTTTTGAAAAACCGTTGCACAATTTTAATGCATTTTCTTTACAGACCGAACCTGCTTTGATCTACGATTCAGTTTATATTTTTGCCCTAGGACTTCAAACCTTGGACTTATCACATACACTGAATCTTTCAAACTTATCTTGTTCAGAAGCTAATCCTTGGGACGGTGGCCTTAGTTTAATCAATTATATTAATTCGGTGATTTTTTATTTATTTTTTGTTGTTGTAAGACATTTATTGACTTTTTGACTTAAACAAAAAAAAAGGTTGAATGGAAGGGACTTACTGGACCGATTCAATTTAAAGAAGGCCAACGCATTCAATTTAAACTAGATTTGGTCAAATTGAAACAACATTCCATTGTTAAAGTTGGCGAATGGTCACCTCAAACTCGACTTAACATTACAGATCGTTCAAAATTCTTTGAATCTGGATCGATAAATGTTACATTAGTGGTAATAACAATTTTGGTAAGCTTTCCAAACAAAACTCAAAGTGATGCAGTAATAGTCATAATGTATAAAGGAAACACCGTACGTAATGATGCGGTATGGAAAGAATTTTACTGGAAATGAGCGCTTTTATGGATTTTGTGTTGATATTTTGGACTTGGTCGCCCGTGAAACTGGATTTGATTATATTCTTGATCTAGTACCCGACCGCAAATATGGAGCAAAGGATCCAATAAGTGGCGAATGGAATGGAATGGTTGCACAATTGATGAAATATGTAAGTAATGAGAATATAAAATAAAATATTTTATTTTTTAAATTATTTTTGATATTACCAGAAGGCTGATTTAGCTGTTGGATCAATGACAATTAACTATGCACGTGAGAGTGTTATTGATTTCACAAAACCATTTATGAACTTAGGGATCAGTATTCTTTTTAAGGTAAGCAACTACTTTTGCTGATCTCTTTTTAAATAAGCAAGTAAGTAATAATATGATTGGAAAGGCCATAACAACGCAATTTCAAAAGACAATATTTTCTTGTTCCATATTTTTTAGTCTGATTTTAGTAATATTTTCAAAATAACTTATGAATTTGCAGTAGTATGTACATATTTATTAGATTGTTGTCTACTTAGACAACGTATTACTTTTTTTTCAAATTGTGGAAAATTGTGTTGAGATAATCTACTTTTGTATCTAAGTTTGACAGCTATTAGTAGGGGCGTACACGCACCACTGGAGCCACTGGAGCCCTGGGGCCCCCGACCGACGATGTCAAGGCCTCTACTTAAGACACAAACAACAAATAACATCAGTCGCTTATAAAAAAAAAGTAATTTCTATAGCAATGAGGACTCCACATATCAAAGGGCCTAAAAACTTAGTCTTGCTCTGGGGCCCCGTCATCTCAAAGTACGCTTCTGGCAATTAGACAACAATAAACAGGGTTTTTGAACACATTTTCCAAATTAAATCAGTTGTCCATAGTTATACAACGTATACGACCGTTGCCCTATAATTTATACTTTAAAAGATACTCAAATAGTTATGGTTTCTAATTTTTTATTCAATAGGTGCCTAGTACACCACCTTCGCGTTTATTTTCATTCATGAATCCTTTGGCATTTGACATTTGGCTTTATGTATTGGCTGCTTATGTTTTGGTATCCCTCACAATATACGGAGTTGCAAGATTTTCACCATACGAATTACATAATTTAAATCCATGTGATACCAAAAACGAAGAAATTGGTAATCACTTTACACTCGGAAATAGTTTTTGGTTTGCCATAGGAACGCTTATGCAGCAAGGTTCCGACTATAATCCAAAGGCAGCGTCAACACGAATTGTCAGTGCAATTTGGTGGTTTTTTACTCTAATTATGATATCATCGTACACGGCTAACTTGGCTGCATTTCTGACTGTTGAACGAATGATTACGCCGATTGAAAATGCTGATGATTTGGCATCACAAACAGATATATCGTATGGAACATTAGAAAGTGGATCGACAATGACGTTTTTCAGGGTGAGTTTAAGCTTAAGAAGAAGGGCATATTCATAGGTCCCTATTACGGTTGTCAAATATCAACACGATATTTTATATTTATCAACAAAATTAATGAATCGGTATTACGGTTATCGACTATCATAAATTTTTGGTAAACTGAGATCTATTGTGAATAGTTCTTTTGATAAACTCGGTATTATGGATGTAAAAAATTTTGCTATCTATCAAATTTTTCATCAATTGCAAATTGATTTCCGATAGATTTTTCTCATCATATTTTTTTGATAAAAAAAAGTCGTTGCTGGACATTTTTAGTCAAATAAAATAAGTTTTGTGAAAAAAATTGTATTGCATTATTTTTTGGAGACAGCGAAATAGATAAAGAAGTTCGATTTGAGGATGCATTTGTTTAAAAAAAATTTCGTCAACTATTTAGTTCTAGCTTGTGTTTATGAGCTTGAAATGCAACACCGGAAATTCAATAATAATAATTTTTTTTAGGAAAGAACCCAGCTAAATTTTAAAACTTTTAAGGAATTAAAATGCTTAAAAAACAGTTCACAATTTTGATTAAAAAATATTTTTTTAGAAGTTATTAACAGTACCTACCTATTATAAAACAGTTTTCTTGATGTCTGACTCATGTAGGGTTGCCATCCGTCCGGGTTTTCCCGGACATGTACTCTTTTTTTGGTGTGTGGGGGACGTCCGGGATAGTTTCTATTAATTGTCCGGGATTGTACTCTTTTCAAGCTTTTAATATCTCACTACTTGTATGCTTGTTCGAAGAACGAATAGAGTTCATTAAAAGCTAGGCGTATTTAATTTGGTTTATTATATGGTCAATTTGTTTTATAATCTGTTCCAATATAATCAAAACTGCGTATGAGCTACTGCTTAGTGAATTATCTAATCAACACATTTTTTTTTATATTTAGTTTAAAATAACGGTATTTTTGGGAGTCTTCCGATTTTTTCATGTAACTTTAAGAGCTACAAAATTAGCACTGAAACCTGAAAGAAAACAATTGTAACTGTCCTGCATACAATATGTTAAAAAATTTTCGTGAGAAAATTTACTTTTCCAGTTTTATTAGTAACTTAATTAACAATTATTATAAAACACGATTTAGGAAAATGCTAAAGCCATTTAAGTAAGTAAGTTTTTAAGTCGAAAAAAGTCTGTTTCTTAACTAAGTAACTAACTAAAACGACTTTAGCATTTTATTAATTTTTTGTAATATTAGCTCAAAAGTTTAGTATAATACTCATATACTAAGGGCCATGTTGAACATAAATTCTTATTCTCTTCTTTTTCCTCCGCGTAAACTGTCACATAGGGATTTATGTAGAACTTAAATGCTTTAGTTTCGATTCAGCAAACGGCTCTAAGTATACGACAGGAAATGCCAAACTTTGTCTCAAGGTTCTATTATTTGTGAAAAAAATAAGAAAAAAAATGTTGGTAAGGGAACCAGGGAGGGATTTTTCCGTTTTCTTTTTTTTTATTTCAACTAAGCGTTCGTTTGTCCTAGTTTTGTACTCTTTTTTGTCCTTGTTTGTCCGGGAAAGTCCGGGATTTTGCATCTCAATTACTAGTTTCGTCAAAATATATCTGGCAACCCTAGACTCATGAAAACTCATTTCATTATAATTTTTTTTTTTTTTGAAAAAACAATGTGTTCAAAACGACCCAACAAATTTTTAATTTGTCCCTAGACTTTTTACTGAATTTCCGATTTTCTAAAGAAGAATTCTGAAGAAGAAAGAAACTAAGTCAAACAACGACAAAATAAATTAATGTGAAATGAAATGTCAAAACAAAAATAGCGCCTATTCATAATTGTATTTGTATCAATGTTCACAATATAGAAAAATTTATCAATTGATAGCCGTAATACCAAAATGTCTATCAATTGATAAGTTTATCGTTCATCTATCAATTGATATTTGACAACCGTAGTAGTGGCCGCACAGAGAAAAATATGACCACCTAAATACTAACAGATTGCCTTATTGTTTTATTGTCTATATGTTTTATAAGGAAATATTATTAAAATTGTGGAAGCGTAAGGTTAATCTTATGAAATGAAAAAGAAGCCGTTTAGTTTAAACAAATAACTTTAATTAATAATAATACATTTAGCTTTTTATTTTAAGAAAATAGGTAATGTAATTTAATTAGAAAAGTGTAGTGAACAACATTCTTCTCAAGCGGTTGTCCGACGCAAAATTTCCGATTTTTATCAAAATTCTTATGGAGTTATAAATTAGACATTATTTCCAATCAAGTTTTGAAATTTCATAAGATTATATAGCTCGCTTTCGAAGCTAGAGGCTCTCAAAGATTGGGACTTAGGCTGAAAATTTAAATTACTTTTTGTATGAAAAAAAAAGCATTGTCTTTGGTTTGTTTTATTTTGATCTGTTTTTAAGGCAAGTAATTTTTTCTTTTAATTTTTATTTTTCTTATGTATTTATGAATGTATATCACTTTTTTTCCGACTCAAAAATGTTACCAATTTTATATAAGGGGTACTATTTCGATTTTAAGTCAAAATTTGGGTATGATCGTCATTAAGTGGCCGGAAATCATAGCAGGGGCAGAATGATCAAATTGATCTTTTGCATAGTTTAATATTAATAATAGTGTCTAAAAGCAGAAACTAAAGAGTTTTGTTGAATCATTTTGCCCCGAAGATATTAAAATTTTAAAAAACAGTAAAAATCCATACATCGAAAATTTAAAAAAATCGATTTTTTTTACTTCTTTTTTTTTCAAGCTTTAAAAAAAACTTAGATACAAATTATTATTATAGTACTATTAAAGATTTTTTGAAAAAAAAAATCATTCAAATTGATCGATTACTTTTCGAGTAAATCGAATTACAATAATTGTTTTCTTAATTCAATAAATTTTGTTTCTTTTTTTTTAGCTTAAAAAAGAAATTGAATACATAATATTACAAGTATAATACCAAAGATATTTGAGAAAAAAATTATAAAAATCAGTATATCACTTTTCGAGAAATTTGTATTTGTTTTTACATATTTCGAAAATTTGTACAAAAATGTTTTTGAGTGATTGTACTTCTCATAAAGGTAGGTTGAAGAGCATTATTTTTAACAACTGCTTTAATAAGCAAGTGGTTAAGATAAATCGATTTTTTTATTTCTGAGGCTCAAAATAAATTGTATACCGTATTTGTTATTTTAGTGCCGGTTTAATATATGGGGATTAGGTATAGAGTAGAAATGACACCCAAATTTTTTTTAAAGAACAATACGTGAGAAATCCTGCGATTTTTTCTCAATGTCGCGTTCCAATAATAAAAAAACAAGATAGATTAAATGATCTAACTGATCTTTACTATGTATAACAATGTGTTCAAGATTTCAAAATTTAAAACATATGTGTGTGTATTACGTGTATTACTTGTTTTTAAATTTCTCAAAACAGCTCAACCAATATTTTTCAAATCTCGTCAACACGTTTATACATATAAGAACATGCGATTGAAAAAATCCATGGAATTTGTTTGAATTATTGTTTGGAGGAAAATCGTTAGATCCGTTTTCGAGAACAAAATTACCTTTATATTATATTGGCTGTATGGCAGGTGACGTTATATACTATTCCTAAAAAAGTAAAAAAAAATGTCATCGAGCAACTTACCCATAACTATTAACTATAAAATTTGAGGCGAATGCGTTCATTGGTTTGGGCCCCAGTTGCGAGGCCCAGACGAGCACAAATCCGAAAGATTTTCCTACCCACTTTTTTACTATTCTTATATCATTCCTTATAATAGTTTTGAAATAAAAAAAAAAGTCAAGATCTCATATGTACGATGTACCTACATAGAACATTCATACTTGCCTTATAGTACCTACCTTTAGTGTGCAAGTAAAAATTGATTTTTATAATCGTTTACCCTATAATAGTTAAAACAAACATATAATTTAACTATTTCTTACATTAACTTATTTATATTTTGAAAAAAAAAACCATTGATAGCGACTGTTTTTAATTAATCGCACGAAATCGGCATTTTGCCACATAGTGCGACGTCATAATATTCAGTTTTGTATGCCGGCTTCAAACGATCGATTGAAATAGTTTTTCGTTCGCCTTTAGGGGTGAGAACTGTAAAGAATTTAGAAAATTTATTTAGTACTTTAAAAGGTCCATCATACCCTGGTTGCAAAGGTCTTCCTGCTGCATCTCTTCGCAGGAACACATGTGAAGTAGAACTTAAATCTTTGTGCACGAAAACCTTCGAAGAATTGGAGTGAGGAGATGTTGGAACTGGTGACAATTTGTTCATATTAGCTCGAAGTTGGTTCACGAAATCTTCACTTGACTTGTTTGGTATTGTGTCTTCAAAAAACTCTCCTGGTGAGCGTAAGTTTGTGCCGTAAACTAACTCGGCTGGTGTAGCACTAATGTCATCCTTAAAACAGCATCGACGCCCAAGGAGAATTGATGGCAAAACTTTCCAACGATCGCGATCGGTTTGATAACATTTGATTGCGCTCTTCATAGTACGATGCCAGCGTTCGACCATTCCATTGGCTGCTGGATGATATGGTGTTGTCCGGACTCTTAGAACTCCGAGTAGCTTGGTTAGCGCTCTAAAGAGAACTGACTCGAACTGCCGACCTTGATCAGTTGTTATATATATTGGCACACCAAAGCGTGCATTCCATCCACTATACAAAGTACGTGCATCAGTTTCTGCAGTTATATCTTCCATTGGAAAAGCTTCGGGCCACCCCGTGAAACGGTCGACATATGTTAAGCAGAACTTTTGATTTTTTGATGATGGAAGTGGACCAACGATTTCAATGTTGACTTTAGAAAATCTTCCATTTGGGAGTTTGAATGAACCGAGTACGGATCTGTTATGACGATGTGTCTTTGCTCATTGACAAGGTAAGCATGCTTGAACCCACTTACGACAGTCTCTCCTAAGGTTTAGCCATACGTAACGCTCAGCTAACATTTTAGTTGTTGCTTTTACTCCAGGGTGACAAAGATTGTGAATGCTATCGAATATTATTTTTCGCAGATGATTGATTATGTATGGTCGGATCCTTCCAGTCGATGTGTCACAAAGCAAGCTTTGTGCAGATGGTGGTGATACTGGAAATCTCTGTAGCCTTAGCGATGATGTTGGACTGTGGAGGTATTCTTGCAGTTCTTGGTCAATATGTTGTTCTGCTGCGAGGGTTTCGTAATTAAGTCAATTTTCCACTGTCTCAATTCGAAATAAAGTGTCAGCTACTATATTGTCCTTTCCGCTGATGTGACAAATATCTGTAGTAAACTGACTTATAAAATCAGTGAAACGCTCTTGACGTTGAGACGCTTTGTCGGGTTTCTGACGAAAAACAAAGGTCAGAGGCTTGTGGTCTGTAAATATTACAAATGTGCGACCTTCAAGCACATACCTAAGGTATTTGACAGCTGAGTATGCCTATGCTGAAAGAAGCTCCCTGCCATAGGCAGAATACTTGCGATTTAGAAAGCTTTCTAGAGAAAAAAAACTCATGTGTGATGCCATTTGTTAATTTTTGCAAAACAGCACCAATTGCAAAGTCGGATGCGTCAAAATACATCGAAAAATCGGCATTAACTGTTGGATGAGCTAATAAGGTTGCATCAGCAAGATTTGATTTACAATTTTCTAAAGCAGCTTTCGTTTCTTCCGTCCATTGAATAAGAAATTTATCGGTACGATTATTACCCTTGATAAGTGCTTGGAGTTTAATGTCGTTTTCTATTGACGAATCTCAGAAAGAGATTTGTGAATCTGACAGCTGAAAGGGGGGGGGGGGGGGGTGGAGAGTTGAAATAGTGGAAAAATCTCAGATTTCATGATCTATTTACGTCTTGAGATTCAAAAAAAATGACAAAAAAATGAAACTAAGAATCAGAAATCTGAATGTGCATTTTTATCAAGATTCACGCATACAAACACACGCACTTTCACACACACTCCTCTGTTTGACATTTGTCTGATTTATTCTTTTTATACGCTCAGATTTCGTTCACAATTACAAAACTAGATTTCATATTTTCCGTATTTGCAGTGGAAAATCTGAGATTTTTACACAAAAATCTCATAAGTCAATAGAAAACGACATAAGTTGTTTCTCAGCAGCGTGAGGCAGAAATCTTCTATAAAAATTGATTGTAGCAGAAAATCCTCTTAAACCATTTACCTGAGTTGGCATGCAGTTTGAAGTCCAAAATTGCCTGAACCTTTTCAGTAAGTGGCTTGATTCCATCGGAATTAATGAGATTGCCTAAGAATTTGACTTCTTGCTTGCTAAATTGACATTTTGAAACATTTACGACGAAATGGAACTTCCTCAGCTGTTGAAAGACTAGACGTAAGTGTTCTGTGTTCTGTGTGCTGCTCCATATTACCCGAAGCTATACAAATATCATCAATATAGGGGAAACCGAAGTCGAGATCCCGCAATGCTTCATCAATTATTCGTTGAAATGTCTAGCGGCATTCTTCAGACCACAAAACATAACACGACATTCAAAAAGACCAAATAGTGAGGATATGGCGGTCTTACGAATGTCTGATTCTTCAATGGGAATTTGTTGTAAGCCCGGAATAAATCAATGACGGATAAAACTTTTTTCTTCTGCATAAAATGTGTAGTCCTGCAAAATTCGTAAAGGATGAGTTATTTTCTATAAAAGAAACCTGAGGATATTACACATGTTTTATACTTGCACTTATTTCCAGATGCAAACAGGTCCACTAAAAGTCCGTGCTGTTCTAAGAAATCTGCTCCAATAATTGGTTTAGACACATCAGCTATAACAAATTTCCACTGAAAATTGCTGGGAATTCCAAGTGCCACTATCAGATTTTTTGTTCCATGTGTTAAAATGTTTGTGCCGTTAGCTGCAAACAGGTTAAAAATACATCGTTATCGTTTTTCTTTTTGTAACGGAGGAACGACAGAGATGATATCGCTCCCGTGTCAATTAAGAAGTTGAATTTAGTGTGTGGGTCAAAAACAAATAAGTGACGTGTATGTATGTGTCCATCTGGGGCCCTATTTTGTATTACGAAACGAAAGTCAAAACAACGATACCCAGGACAACGATAGTCACGACATAAAGCGATTTAGTACAACGATAATGCATAATTGAAAATATTGCCAGATAAAAATGAAAAAACAATTTTTTTTTCAAGCGTACCAACTTCACGCCAATGAAAAGCTGTCAAAAAATAAGTAGATAAACAAAATCTTCAGTGGCAAAAAAATTTTCTTTTACTTTTCTTGTGCTATTTAATAATGTTTTCTATTCAAAAACTTAATAAAATTGACTTTATGGACATATTTTGTGATTTCCACTATTTATTTTATAAGTTTAAAGAAGAAAATCATCTTTCCGAGAAATTTATCTCTGCCATTGTTAATTGGACATGAAGATTGAGATCAATGTTTGTTTTATAGTTTTGTTGTGTTGTTGTGGTTTAATAATAATAAAAAAAATTGCTTCTTCGTTTTAATATTTGAGTATGTTTATATATTTGTTATTTCATTGCAATCAGTGGAAATAAAATTAGCTTCGAAGTTTGGCAATTTTTTTTTTTCTAAGCAAGACAAACGAGAACGAAAGTCAAACGATATTGAAATGACAGTCGTAAGCATTAACGAGTATCGTTGAAATCAAACGATTATCGTAGTAGCTAATCGCATTTGAACAAGAACGAATAGTCCAGTGCATTTATGATGTTCATATATGGGCGACCCAGCAGTTTGTACCACCCCCAAATTTTTTTTGCTCATTCGATAGAGCATTGGCTGAATATCATTACCCTCATTTTTCGCACTCGTGAAATTCACCTTTCGGCCGCCATCTTGGATTTTAGTTTTTCTTAAATATCTCGATTTCTATTTATCGTACATAAAAGTTGTGTATACAAAAAACCTAGAGAATTAAATTTCCCGTCTTTTATATAAAGCACTTTTTTTCGAAATTCTCAATATTTAAAAAGTTACAAGTCAAAATAGTAAAAAAAAAAAAAAAAAAAAAAAAAAAATTGAATTTTGAGACCTTTATACTAAAATTTTGAAAAAAACGTCCGAGAGAAGATTATTCACCTCAAAATTCTCTACAACTCTGTCATACAACTTTTTTCTGTATCGCTATAAATGCAAAAGTTATAAACACTTTCTTGTTAAAAAAGACTGCTGTTGTGCCATGGGCCCCCCAGCAGTTTGTACCACCCCCAATTTTTGTTTCCTCATTCCATAGAGCATTGGCTGAATATCATTACCCTCATTTTTCGCACTCGTGAAATTCACCTTTCGGCCGCCATCTTGGATTTTAGTTTTTCTTAAATATCTCGATTTCTATTTATCGTACATAAAAGTTGTGTATACAAAAAACCTAGAGAATTAAATTTCCCGTCTTTTATGTAAAGCACTTTTTTTCGATATTCTCAATATTTAAAAAGTTACAAGTCAAAATAGTAAAAAAAAACAACTGTTGTCGAATTTGGACACAGGGTGAGGCTAGTGTGTATACTCTATTACATGACACTAAAAACAGTTTACCAGCCATGTTTTAAGGAATATACTTGGTAATACCAACTCTTTTCCACGCCACCATTGAGGTAAAGTTCTAGGCGCGTTTTTTTTAAAGTGGTTTCCCCAGGAGGCCTAATCCACGTTAATTGGTTTTTTACGCTTGAAATTCATTTTGATTTTTTTGGTTTTGGTTCGTAACATATTGCTTCTTCACCACTTTCATTTTCGGAATCATAACCGTCTGATTTGTTTGATGTGTTTGGCTTTGTTTTTTTAAATAAACTAGGAAGGCTGACCATCGTTGGTGCATCATCATCGGAATCATCACAGTCCTCGTCTTCAGAGTCTTCAATGTCTTCCTTTTTGTTGGAGCATGTTTCACCGCAGCAAACCTTGCACATGATTGAACATTTTAGTCCTGCTTTTCTGCAGCCACAAGCCCTACCACATGTTGTGGTGCATCCGCAGGAAATCATGTTCAATAAAACTCGAGGAACAGGTTCTTTTGCACTCATCACTGGCTCTAACCCACGGTTTGATTTTTGCCATCCCCATTCGAGTGCATTTTTATCTTCGCCGAGCCACTTTTGGACTTGGTGGTACGTCCGAAGGGAATGTTGGCGTGTGGCTGCGCTCGTTGGTGGTAACCGTGATAGATCGGCTTTTGTTTTTAATCCTAACTGTGCAAACAATCTGTAGCGCAATTTGTCAATTGATTCACTATTTCCACGTCCACCATACATTGATGACATTACGCTCTCCCCAGCTATGGCAATATTATTTTGACTGGCGGTAGTATCTGTGAACAATTGTAAGCCTTCTCGGAGATGAGCATTTTTCTTAATGACGTCAACTATTTTTCTTTTTCCCATACCGCAAATTGCCGATACTGTGTCACAGCCTGAAAATGCATAAATAAACAGCACATGGTCTAACAAATCACCGTGCTTGAAGCTTGTAGTGGAGTACATTTTTGCTGCGGTATTTCCTCTGCCCGCTTTGCGGAAATAAATGTTTTTATGTTTTCTCGCAATTGCACACATGAGGACAAGAAGGTCAGTGTCCTCACCCACAATCACAATTGCAGCAAACAGCGAAGAAATTTCCACAGCAGTTTGGACGATGTCCCTGTCCGCATCCTCCCTGTAACATACCAAACATACGCTATGAATTACTGTACGTATATACACATGTATGTATGTGTAACAACACAAGATTAATGTAACAAAATATGTATACCTAATTTAAGATATGCTGAGATAATAAACAGTCAGTTGATACTGGCACTTAAACTTATGAAGAGCTGTTTGTTACATGGCGCAGCCGAAAGAAAAGCCTACACGTATAAGAACATTAAATTTGAGATATGGTCATTGCTTGTTCTAAAGAATTAAATAAATCAACTCGCGTTAAAAAAGTGCTAAGAAACAGAATTGTTCAATATTATTTGCCAACAACAGTTCACAAGAAGCAAAAATTGGATGAAAGTGAAAAACTAAATAAGTATCTCCAAAAAAAGAGCAGCACGTGTTTTAGTCCAATCGTTGTTTGGAATAAAATCGATTTCAAAATGGAATTGGGAGTTATTAAGCCAGTTAGTAATCTTAATTTAAATGGAAATATTTGCGAAAACTGGAGGCGTTTTAAACAAAGCTTTGAAATTTTCTTGACCGCTTCAGGCGTTGCTAAAAAAGAGGAAGAGGTCAAAATAGCCACGTTTTTGAATGCTATAGGAGAGGAAGCGCTAGAAGTTTATAACACGTTTAATTTATCTGAAGCGAATAAGAAAAAATATAATGAAGTGATAAAGGCATTTGAAGATTTTTGCCTGCCAAAAAAAAATACAGTGTATGAAAGGTTCATTTTTTACAACCGTAATCAAAGTGAAGGTGAACCGTTTGACGTTTTTCTGATGGATCTGAAGAGGTTAGTTCGAACATGTGAGTTCGGAAGCAGTGAAAACGAGATGTTAAGAGATCGCTTGGTGCTGGGAGTTTATGACAAGAAACTTCAAGAGAAATTCCTACAAGAGGATAAATTGGATTTTGCGAGGGCAGTGGAGAAAGGCAGAGCAGCAGAAGCAACGAGGGAGCAAATAACAAATATTCAGAAACCTGGGTCAGCAATACACGAGGTGAAAAGTAGACAAGAAAAACCGATGAGTAATCAAAATAATTATCAAAAAGTAAAACCACATGCAAATAATTTTAATAAGTACAGTAATACTAACACTTACAGTAACAATAAAAGTAACAGTAAAAATAACGTTGATTATATAAATAATTGTCAGTATTGCAACTCGTCACATAAGCGGAGAAATTGTCCCGCCTTTGGTAAAAAATGCAAAAATTGTTCAAGGTTAAATCATTTTGCTATTGCTTGTAAAATAAAAAATGTTAGAGAAATAAATGTAAATGAAGAAGAAGATGATTTAGATTCTAATAACGAGTTTTATATTCATTCCATAGATTCAAAAAAACAAGACCATCAAATGGAACTGCAAGTCTCGTCAAGATGTTGGGTGGAATCTATTAAAATAAACGATACATTTGTTGAGTTTAAACTAGATACGGGAGCCGATGTGAACATTCTTCCCCAGGGGATATTTAAAAAATTAAAAAATCAAGCAGTTTTACGTCCAACATCCACCGTTCTGCAAGCATATGGAGGGTCAAAGATTGTGCCACTGGGAGTTTGTACACTAAAATGTATTCGGAGGAATGAAGTGAGTTTCCAAAAATTTGTTATAGTAAAAGAAAATTATGTTCCAATACTTGGACTTCAGACATGCGTACATCTAAAAATTGTGAGTAGAATTGATTCAATTAAAAACATTAGCAACAGCGATTGTAAAAATTATTCAAAGTTTTCAAAAGAAATTATTGAAAGGGAATATTCTGATTTGTTTTGTGGAATAGGTAAATTTACACAAAAATATAACATTCAAATAAAAGAAAATGCAGTTCCGATAGCACGTTCAGCTAGAAGGGTTCCTCTTAAATTAAGGGAACGTCTTAAGGTCACTTTAGATAGAATGGAAAATGAAGGTATTATTACAAAATGTGAAGAGAAAAGGGATTGGATTAGCAATTTAATTATTGTAGAAAAGAAAAACGGGAGTTTAAGGCTATGTTTAGATCCAATGGAGTTGAATAAATGTCTGATTGATGAAGTAGTTTTGATTCCCACTCTAGAACAAATAATGACTACCTTAAATGGAGCCAAATTCTTCAGTGTATTAGATTTAAAAGATGGGTTTTGGCATGTAGAATTAACAGAAGAATCGCGGAAATTGTGTGCTTTTGCAACACCATACGGGCTGTATGACTGCAATAGATTACCATTTGGGGTAAAGGTAGCCCCTAAGGTCTTTCAAAAAATGAATGAAAGTAATTTTAGTGGCTTGAGGGGAGTTTGCATATACATAGATGATATAGTTATATTTGGCACTACTCAGGAAGAGCATGACGAAAATCTTCTAGCAGTTCTGAATAGAGCTCGAGAGAATAATATAAAGTTCAATCCAGACAAAATGCAAATAAATGCAAAGGAAATAAATTACTTGGGCCATGTTTTTTCAAAAAGTGGGGTACGTCCAGATAGAGATAGAATACGGGCTATACAGAAAATGAAGAATCCACATGACAAAAAAGATCTTCAAAAGTTTTTGGGTGTCATTAATTACGTAAGAGCTTTTATACCAAATTTAGCTGAACTAACTTCTCCGTTGAGAGAACTATTAAGAAAAAACGTTATATTCAATTGGTTAGAAGTACATTCAAGTGCAGTTGAGATAATAAAGAAAGCTATTTTGAATTCTCCTATTTTAAAACCATTCGACGAAACTAAAAATATCTGTATACAGACGGATGCCTCTCAAAATGGATTGGGTTGTTGTTTGTTACAGGATAACCAACCTATTTCGTTCGCATCCAGGAGTTTAACAGACAGCGAGCGTAGATATTCGCAGATCGAGAAAGAACTTCTCGCCATACTATTTGCATGTAAGAAATTTTATTTTTATTCTTATGGTCGCAGTGTACTTCTGTACAGTGACCATAAGCCTCTAGAATCCATTATGAATAAGCAAATTGATAAAATTCCATCTTCTAAGTTACAAAGAATGCGGTTGAAATTACTGAATTTTGATGTGAAAGTTAAATATATGCCAGGAAAATACCTGCATATAGCTGATTATTTATCAAGATATTATGAAGATACAGGAAATTGTGATGAGGACCCTACAATAACGGAAGCGGTTTTATCAATAAATGTTAGTGAGGAAAGGAAATTTGATTTTAAGAAGAATACTGATGAAGATATTATATTGAGAAAATTAAAGAAACTGTGTCAGGAAGGTTGGCCAAATGATAAAACAAAATTAGACGAGAACATAAAATTTTACTTTAAAATACGACATGATATTTTTCTGGAAGATGAAATTCTTTTTTACAATAATCGGATTATAGTACCTAAAATTATGAGAACAGAGATTCTTCGTCAACTTCATACTTCACATTTGGGCGTAGAAAAAATGAAAAAAAATGCTATAAATTCGGTGTATTGGCCAGGCATTTCCAAGGATATAGAGAAATTGGCAGCAGAATGTATGCTTTGTCAAAAGTATCAACATAAAAATTGCAAGGAACCACTAATATCACATGAAATACCGAAGTTTCCTTTTCAAAAAGTAGGTTGTGATATTTTAGAGTTTGGGGGATCTAGCTATTTAGCTCTAATAGATTATCATACGAAGTGGTTAGAACTTAAAAAAATCAAAAATAAATCATCTAAAGAGGTAATATCAAAGTGGTTGGAAATATTTTCTTATTGGGGTATTCCCAAAACGGTCATAGCTGATAATGTACCCTTTTCTTCATTTGAGTGTAGAAATTTCGCTAAGGAATTGGATTTTACTATTGAAACGAGCAGTCCACTCTATCCAAAATCAAATGGATTAGCTGAAAGAGCGGTACAAATATCAAAGAATATACTTAGAAAAAGTGGCAGTGAATGGGAATACTTTCTCGCTTTATTAGAATATAGAAATACCCCCGTTAAAGATATGTCCGTATCACCGGCTCAATTAATGCAAAATAGAAGACTAAGGTCAATACTCCCAGTTCATAATAGTTTTTTTGAAACAAGCCAGAAACAGAACATTGAGGATCAGTTTTCAAAAAAGCAAAGAAATTTGGAAAAATATTATAATAAAAATTCAATTGTCAGATCAGAGTTTGAGGTTAATGATAGTGTTATGGTCAGAGATAAAAATATTTGGAAACCAGGAACAATTTACAAAAAGTGGCACACTCCGAGATCCTATTTAGTGCAAACAAACGGAGGACAATACAGGCGAAACAGTTCCGATATTAGAAAACGTATTGGTATGAAAGATTTTTCTGGGTATGAAAATTCAGAACCAATATCTCAAGAGACTTGCAGGACCAGAAGTGGTAAGGTTTTTTAAACATGATTGTTCTTGAAAATAAATGATGTACATATATACTATTTTTGAATTTTCTAATATTTTTATAATATTTCCTTTCTCTTCTTTCTCATACAATTGCAGTATTAATTTTTGTTGTTTAAATTGTTATATTATATTATTTCTTTTCATTGAATTCAATATAGGTAGTTAATTTCATATTATTTTTTTTGTAAACAATTTATTTTGTAAAGTTGAACAATTTTGAATTACAAATGTTTTTTTTTAAATTGTTAGATTATATTATTTCTTTTTCATTATTATTATATTATTTTGTTGGAAACAACTTATTTTGTAAAGTTAACAATTTTTGAACTATTTTGAATTTAAAAAAAAAAAAAAAAAAAAAAAAAAAAAAAGGAAGTTGTAACATACCAAACATACGCTATGAATTACTGTACGTATATACACATGTATGTATGTGTAACAACACAAGATTAATGTAACAAAATATGTATACCTAATTTAAGATATGCTGAGATAATAAACAGTCAGTTGATACTGGCACTTAAACTTATGAAGAGCTGTTTGTTACACTCCCAAGCTTGTCTAACCGTAAATCCGTAATTGGTTAAATGACTTTTCAGCATATTTACAAAGTTTTTTTTGTTGCGTTCGTTAGCGAGAAACTGTTGTTGAGTTGTTTTGTTAAATATTGTCTCCTCATTGAAAATCATATCAATTGCACGCCCACCTATTGCCCGTCTTTGGCGTTCAGCGTTCTTGGTGTTAAAATTAGAACCATTTTCTGGGTAGCCATCGAAAACGATAACAGGATTGGGCTTGAAGTTCCTGGATATAAAGTTCACGTAACTAGCACAAATGTCTCGGAAGGATGCATCGCGTTGCCATATTACCCTATGCAGTAAAAATCCTCCGTCGATTACTTCGCATATTGACAAAGAAGTTTCCAAGGTTATTGCAAGCTCATTAAATTCCTTGCAGAATGCAGACTTTTGTGTTTTCCGCATGCCCGAATCAACAAATAATGCTAACGGGTAAGGTGACAACTCGTATTGGAGACATTCTTCCAGCTCTTCACTCGTTCTCTGAGCCAAAATCATTCTATGAAAAATCGTTTCAGTAGATACAATTATTTGTTCGGAATCCACCGTGATACTGCGGGACATTGTAGCGAAAGTTTTAACCCGATCTTTCCGATGCAGCTTCAAATTTTCAAAAAATTGTCCCGTGACATTGTGTAGGATGTCTTCGCCGACTTTGTCAGCTAGATGACAGTTCACAGAAAGATCAGCGACTAATCCAGAGCCGATAGAAAAAAGCTCATGACATTCTGGGAAGGGCGAATGTTGAGCAAGCCACATATCAAGTTTTTCCTGGTCTGAATTGTCACGGGTGATACGGGAAGTTCTTGCATCAACGTGTTGCTCAGAAGAAACGAATTGCTTACCGCTGAATTCCTCCATTTCGCGGGTAACACTAGATAGCGCGATGGACCCTGTAACAAATAAGGCTTTCGAACTCTCCGAGAGACCTCGATACACTAATATGCCGAAATAAGCGTTTGAACACCTTTTTTTTTCACTGTAGCAACCTTACCTATTTGTAAGGGCTCAGAGCAAATAAAACAGGTGCTCATTTTTTCTAATTTCTACTTTTTGTTTAAACTTTTTGTTAATATATACCTACTTAATATTCTCACTTTTAAAATTTACCGCTTTTAAACTTTATCACTTTTTAAATTCACCACTTTTAAAATTTATAACTTCAAAACTTTATTACCGACGAACTCTTTCTCAATTCGAAAAAGTAAACCAACCAATATGTTTCCGTTAAGATAATAAAATAAAATAAGAAGGACAAAATAAATAAAAGCCGTTTTCTAAATAAAAAGCGTATCAAAGAATGTCCTTTATTACGTCCTTTTCTTAAAAATTTGATTTCCGTTAAGGAAATCAAATAAATTAGGGAAGACTTAAAAAATAAAAGCCGTTTTCCAAATAAAAAAATTAGAATTACAGGAAAATAAAATTTGTAATAAGAAATATCCGCTATTTTTTGCATTTTGCGTCTTTTTTACGTCTAGACGCGTCTGTATGACTATACATCAATCCTTACAAGGATTGATGTTCAAAGTGAATTTCAAGCGTAAAAAACCAATTAACGTGGATTAGGCCTCCTGGGGAAACCACTTTAAAAAAAACGCGCCTAGAACTTTACCTCAATGGTGGCGTGGAAAAGAGTTGGTATTACCAAGTATATTCCTTAAAACATGGCTGGTAAACTGTTTTTAGTGTCATGTAATAGAGTATACACACTAGCCTCACCCTGTGTCCAAATTCGACAACAGTTGTTTTTTTTTACTATTTTGACTTGTAACTTTTTAAATATTGAGAATATCGAAAAAAAGTGCTTTACATAAAAGACGGGAAATTTAATTCTCTAGGTTTTTTGTATACACAACTTTTATGTACGATAAATAGAAATCGAGATATTTAAGAAAAACTAAAATCCAAGATGGCGGCCGAAAGGTGAATTTCACGAGTGCGAAAAATGAGGGTAATGATATTCAGCCAATGCTCTATGGAATGAGGAAACAAAAATTGGGGGTGGTACAAACTGCTGGGGGGCCCATGGCACAACAGCAGTCTTTTTTAACAAGAAAGTGTTTATAACTTTTGCATTTATAGCGATACAGAAAAAAGTTGTATGACAGAGTTGTAGAGAATTTTGAGGTGAATAATCTTCTCTCGGACGTTTTTTTCAAAATTTTAGTATAAAGGTCTCAAAATTCAATTTTTTTTTTTTTTTTTTTTTTTTTTTTACTATTTTGACTTGTAACTTTTTAAATATTGAGAATTTCGAAAAAAAGTGCTTTATATAAAAGACGGGAAATTTAATTCTCTAGGTTTTTTGTATACACAACTTTTATGTACGATAAATAGAAATCGAGATATTTAAGAAAAACTAAAATCCAAGATGGCGGCCGAAAGGTGAATTTCACGAGTGCGAAAAATGAGGGTAATGATATTCAGCCAATGCTCTATCGAATGAGCAAAAAAAATTTGGGGGTGGTACAAACTGCTGGGTCAAATTATAAATGCACTGGACTAGAAGTAGTTTCAACGATAATCGTTTTACAAAATAGGGCCCCTGCTGTGTTTGAATAGATGGAGTTGTTAGTTTTCCGAAAAATTTAGTTGTTGAAATTGCATGGATGTGTGCAATTTCTTGCTTTTTTGCTTGTGATACCAACACAAACCTCCTCGTGAAGATGTATCATTCTGATTGTGTCTCTGCCTCTCATGTTTGCTTTAATCTTTGTTATTTCATTTAGAAGAAATATTTTTTTATGGAGGTCGAGTGTTGCTGTTGTTGATGACGAGCGTGAGGTGATTGCAGAAACGGTATTGCCTTGACTTGCTTCCACTACTTTGTCGGCAAAAACAGCTAATTGGGTAGCTTATCACAACTTACGGTTAATCAGCCCTATCGGCAATACAATTTCCCTGGAAAAATTTCTCTATTCCGAAAAATCAGTATCGGCAATACTTTTTGAATGGAAAAATTTCCTAGGAAAAAATTCCCACACAAAAATAACTATCGGGAATGAAGTTTTTCCCCCGAAGTATTTCTATCATATTTTTTATGGGGAACAGATATTTTGAAGCCAAAATGTAAGTGTTTTTCTTTCAAAATATTCTGTTAAAAATATTAAATTATTTACTTCCTTAATCCGACAAAAAGCAAATGATATTGCAACTGGATAACGCAAAATAGTAGACAAAAATAAAATATAAGAAAACCCAAAAAAATAAAGCATGGAACTAAAGGAGACCATTCCGAGAGCATTAGTTTGCTGCTTTGGTCGAAGAAATGATCAAATTATGTGGAATGCCTCAATTTATTTCAGTTATTTGTTTATCATGTCGAAAATAAAAACAAAGCTTAAAAAACTTTATTGATTGATTCTTTAATTAAAATTAAAAACACAAAACTAATGGGCAAAAAATAAAAAAAAATTATTGAATAAAAATCCACAAATCAACACCAAACAAAAAAATTATATAAATATTGACTATTAAACATTTTAATTGTTTTTGTGCACTAAATACAATCAAATTAGAGTTGTCAAAATTTTTGAAGACATGTGTTCGAAGGTTTTTTTGTTTTGTTAAGTTGGCTGTACTTCTTTCCCGAAAACGAAATTCCGATGGAGATTGCCGATAAGGAGAAAAATTCCCGGGAGAGAAAACCTACTCCCGGGGAAATTTCTCACGTGAGATTGCCGATAGGGCTGAATATACCTCTCGTTGCGGATGACAAACGCTGCATCCACATTGCTTTAAGCATAGAGGAAGGAATACCTAGAGACGCGACTTCGGTTGGTTTTTCTCTTCCACCCTACAAGCTGCAATGAGAGGAAAAACTCCACAGTGCTTATATGTGGTAGTTTTCCCGTGCATTTTAAATGGCACCAACACATTCAACTGTGGAGTTGAGCTCAAAACAATTAAAAACAATTTAAGTGCTCAGTAGGAAATAAATTCATAAAAAAATAATATAATAAATTCAAAACACGAACCTTTTTTTTTTATTTCTGTACATATTTATTGAAAGGTGGGTGTCTGGAGTGAGCTATTTGAGCTATTCAAGTTCATGTACAAACCAAAATCATGTTTAAATTCAAAGTTTGTGAGGACATCTACTGGTGAAAGGAAGGTATTAAACGAATTGTACTTTTCACACGTATTCACAGATAGGAAAACAAGAGAAAAATAAGAGAGATTATCTGAAATTAAATTTGCGGGTGTTTTAGGTAAGGGGGGTACGAGTCGGCTCTCTAGGTATTCCTTCCTCTATGGCTTTAAGAAGGTCGTCACTCAACTTGTTTCCAGCAAGATCGCGCATTTAATGCAAAAGCTGTGATGGTCTTTTATCACCTAAATCAATCAATAAAACAATCAAACTTTTTTGATTCTTTTTTCTTCAGAATCGACGAATCTTTCGATGAGCCTGCTTTTAAGGGTGTCATACATTTGCTCAGCTGGCGGTTGCAAAATAATATCACTTACCTCAGCCAGCACACTACTTTCTATGGACGCTACTACAGTGTGATATTTTGAAGTGTCAGCTGAAATACCTGAAATACCAGTGAAAAACTGGGATTCAATCTGGGAAAACCAAAGCTTAGATCTTATGCGCCAGAATGCTGGGACTCTTACCGACACTTTTTGAATCTCAGTTGCTGAGGGAAAACTTACGTTTTCTGACCAGGAAGTAAATGTAGGTGCAGCCACTGTGGTAGTTGGTGGTGCATTTTGAACAGTTGTACTCTGCGATGTTGTTAATGTCATAGTTATAAAATTTCGCGATTACACGTGTTGCACTACCTATGGCAAATTAAAATTTATAGATTTATCTATGAATACCGCTTCTGCTCGCGTGTTACTTAATACGGGATCACCACTTTGTGGAAGCGTAAGTTTAATCTTTTGAAATGAAAAAGAAGCCGTTTAAACAAATAACTGAATAAACAATAATTCATTTAGCTTTTAGTTTTAAGAAAATAGGTAATGTAATTTAATTAGAAAAGTGGAGTACATCAAAGTTAAAAATGCGAATGATTAACTTTATATTTTATAAACTGCAATGATCATCTGTATGCTAAGCTTTTGTTACAGCATTGCCAGATGAATGTTCGCTACAAAATCAACAATTAATAGGCACTAAAACAAAAATCGCGATCAATATATTTATAGCAGGTTGCTTAAGGTGGTAAGGTGTGCGACTAATGATTTGATGACTTCGGTTCAATCCCCGACCTGGTCGTAGTTTTTTTTTTTCTTGCCAAAACCCTACAAGTGCAGAATTTAAAACAATAAGGAAAACCCGATTGTTTTAATAAGGTTTCCTTCTTGGATGAAAACCATAGAGAAATCTAATTGTTTTTGTTCTTTTTTATGTGGTCTATTTTTCCCTGTGCATAGTCTAATCCCAGTTTATCTCAGACTGGGGTTTATCTAATGTTATTTGAATAGGATAAACCCCAGTCTTTCTTAAAGCTCCCAACTAACATTTCGGCTTCGGTAAAGGTATTACAAAAGCTACATTTCAGCTTCTTTTTTTTTCAAATAGCAGAAATGTCGGAGCTAAATTATTCAGTCAAAACCAAAAAAAAAAAAATTTCCGAGCTAGATTATTCAATGTATAAACCAAAAAACTGCCCGAGCTAGATTATTCAATTTCCAAATCAAAAATCAAAGTTCATTTACCGAAGCTTATCAGAAGAAAAAGTTTTCTTCGGTTAAGTTTTTCTTAACAGTATCTGAACAGCTTATTAGTTGTTAAACATGTTCAAACTTATATAAGCAATTAAATTCTGAAGCAAGTTATATACAAGCTATATGAAAAGCAATACCTGCGAGATTTCAATTTGCAGAAGCTGTTGTGTTAGTTAGGCTTAGACAGTGTCTATGAATATGGCCCTATGAAACTGATAAATCTTTAGAAAGAATTTTATAATTGACTGTATGATTACATTAGGATTCAATGATTGAAACATATCGAAAAATGTGGCGCTTTATGGAAAACAGAAAACCGTCAGTATTTACAACAACATACGAAGAAGGTATTAAACGTGTTCTAGAAGGTAACTACGCTTTTTTAATGGAATCAACAATGCTTGACTACATTGTACAAAGAGATTGTAATCTTACTCAAATCGGAGGACTTCTTGATGCCAAAGGTTTATTTTAACAAATTACACCTGCAAATCTGAAACACGTATGTTTAAAGGTTACGGAATAGCAACACCAATGGGGTCTCCATGGCGTGATAAAATTTCACTCACAATCCTTGAACTTCAAGAAAAAGGAGAGATTCAAATGTTATATGATAAATGGTGGAAAAATGCTGGTGAGACTTGCCTGCGTAAAGACAAAAGCAAACAATCAAAAGCGAACGCTTTGGGGCTTGATAACATAGGTAAGCTTACTTAAGGAAAAGGCTTTAATAACAATTTCTATAGAGAATTTAATTTAGACTTTTTCAAACTTAGGTGGAGTTTTCGTGGTTCTCGTTTGCGGACTTATTATTGCTGTTTGTATGTCGATTTATGAATTCCGGCAGCATAATAAGAAAATTTCTTCTGTGCCAGGAAATGCGATAAGACTATGCACCAGCGATGGAGATAATCAAATGACACGAGGGATCCAACAAACTCTTTGTGAGGAAATGGCAACAGAGTTCTGTTTTGCTTTGCGTTGCATGGGTCCAAGGCAACGACCAGCACTTAGTCGGAAATGTTCGAAATGTACATCACTGGCCGCATCTTCCGATTTCATAGATAATAATGAGATTTATGCAAAATCCCGAAAGTACTCATCTGTTCACAGAAAAATTCAGTCCAGCAATTACCGAAGTAACGGCGAAAACATTGATAAGCAAATTTTTCGAACACCGAGTAAATCTTTCAGTGAATTGAGTGCTACTCCGATGCCAGTAGGATGCCAGAATGAATGAAAAAGATTGTACCTTTACTAAAAATTCTTTATATTTTGTTGAAGAACATGATTTAATTTATGAAATATTAAAAAGAAGTTTTATTTCGTTTTTCTTAATATTTTAAATTTCTATTAAAATAAATTTCTGAATAAAGCATAAAGAGACCTTTTTTTTGATGCCCCATTCGATGGATTTGGAGTAAATTTTTAAAAATGTAGGTATTTTTTCTCGAAAACCTATTCAAATACATACATCAAAAGAAAGGTCTCTTTAAACCCTATTGATAAGTGAAAACCAAAATGAGGTCTCGTTCCAGAGTTATTTGAACCCAAAGATTTTTTTTTCTAAAATGTGGGAGCAGATATCTGCAAGACGCAGATCTGCAATTGACAATCGAAATATTTTTTTTAATGCTCAAAATGAACACTGGTTTGCAAGGATGTAGGAACGTATGCTGGAAACAAAAATAAAATAAAACAGTCTTTTTTTTTAATTTTATTTATTAAATTATTTCTCTTTTTTTTTGTAATATATTTTGTTCGCATTTTTTTTATTTTTTTTTTTTTTTTATTTTATTTTATTTTTTTTTTTTCATCTTCATTCTTTTGTATCTATTATATAGTGTACTCAATGTCGACGCTGACTACATTGTTTGCAATATTTTTTTTCTTTTGTATTCTGCTGTTTCTTATTATTAATTTTTTTTATAAATACATAATTGAATAATTCAGATATAGTTTTATTGTATTATTAAAAAAATTAATTTAATACTTTTGTATATATACATGTTCATATTAATGTCCTTAAGAATACGCATTTATTTAAAACAGAAAATTATATATATATATATATATATATAGATATATATATGTATATATAATAGATATATAAAATATATATATATCTGTATAAGCATTTAAGCTTAAAATAATTTTTGTTTTTGTTTGTTAAACTTATTTATTAATATTTGTTTATTAGTTTTTTATCCATGTAATTTGTAACTTTAATTAGGTTTTTTTTCACGTAAATTTATTTCTTCGTTCATTGTTTGTATCTTAAAAATAAATAGAAGAAAAAACAAAAAACTAATTGTGTACTTATTTTAGATCCATGCAGTTGAAAAGGTTATAATTCAAATACATACATACATATTCATATGATAATAAACTATGAAACATAGATCTCTCTCTCACATTTGGTAGAATTAGAATTTAAGTTTGAAATTTAATTTTCCAACATTTAATTCTTTATAAAACTTAGTTTTTTTTCGATTTTGTTTTTAATTAAAAATATGTTTTTCTTTAATTTAAATTTCTTTTTCATTTTTCTCTTCTCTGGGTTTTCGAAATAAAATGAGATTTTTTTTTATATAACAGTAAAAATATATAAATATGTACTAATAGTTAAAAAGAAAATTTTAATAAGATCTAAAATGCGGAAAAGTAATAAATTTAAATTTTATGTTGGACTTGCAGCTGAAGATTCTAAGAGTTTATGAGTCGTTGTGTTTGATCAAAGAATTCCAAAACCTAAAAATTGAATGAGAGTAATTTCTATTTTTGTAAGACTTTAGACTGTCCAAAATGAATAAAGTTGAATACGAAAATGAGAAATAAGGAGGTTAAAACAAATATACAAAGAAATTAATTAACTTAAAAGCAAGAATAAGAAAACTACAAATCAATTGTTCGTCTCAAATTTGTGTACATTTTCCAGACATTTAACATTCACCAAACAGATTTTTTAACTCGAATAAATTTTCATCCGAAATGTTTGTTTTCATCCAAAATTTCGAAAGCTGTCGTGAGTTTCACCCAAAGGTTATTTTCCCCTTTAAATGATTTCTTGTTCGTCTCTAAAATTTAATACAAGACGAAACAGTCAATTACACTTTGCATTTCGCCTGAAAAACAGTTCAGCAAAATGAGTGTTTAAGGGACATAAAAAACTTTTCATCCGAAATTGACACTAAGGGTCAATTGGGTGGAATTTTGTTCATGTCACCAAGTGCGCTAGTGAGCAATGTTCTTCTGGTTCTTATTATTTTGGGTTTAAACATAAGAATTTTTTTACATAGAATTCAAAATAGGTCTGAATAAGTTTTTAAAATAACACCCAATAACATATTTGCACACAAAGTGTATTAAAAAAATCACAAACAAAGGCAAACGCTGGGTGCCAACACAGAATTTTAAATTGTATGCCAGTCAATGGGTTGGGAAAAAAACTGAAAAACAGTGCGCTAAATAAAGAAAATTGTGTTTTAAGCAATTACTCTTCAAAGTGCATAATATCCATAATCCATATATGTAGGGGAGAGTGGGGCACTTTTGAACACGGGGCACATTTGAACACTGTATATAACATTTTAGATTATCAATCTTTTTTAGAAGTTATTCGATATTTGAACCCGTCAACACCATATCCAATCTATTTTACTCTGAGAAGCATAAATGGTATGAATTCCGTTTTTCTAAGTTATGTTTTAAATGAATTTTTCTTGTTTTTTGTATTTCTTTTGAACTAATAAATGTGATAAGATAACTATAGTTTAAATTTTAAGGTTATTTTTTCTGAATTTTTATTATTTTTTTGGTTCCTTGAATAGGATATAATAATCAATTTTGAGTTTGTGTACGTTCTTATTAAAAAACTAATAAAAAGTTGAGTGTTATTTATTCATTACAACGAAACTAATACTGCTGTTCAAAAGTGCCTCTTCCATGTTGAAAGCTGCCCCATACATGGAGCTTATATTGGTTAAACATCAAAATTTAATATAAATATTTCGTCAAACTAACCAAACGTTATTTTAAATTGAAGTTCAATGTTACTGTTCAATGATAGTAAACTTTACAGATCAAGAAAACGAACATATTTCGTTCAAGCAGCTGCGAAAGCAAAAAGTGTTCAAATGTGCCCCACTCTCCCCTACTATTTGTTTTTTTTTTTTTATTGGCCTTGCTCAAGCTTTAATACATTAGAATTTATCAACAAATGTAAAAATTAAAGTGGTACATTCTATGAGTACATACAAATTTTCTAAGAAAAAGAGTTGTAAATAGAATATGTTTTCTCTCTGTGTAGAAGCTTTTAAATAAAATCTTAGATTTAAGCCTCATAACAGCTTGAACCACCTGTCCAACACTTGAACTTGATAGAATGTGGGATTTTCGTCTCCTCTTAAGCCTTAAGTCGATCGTTTAAGATTCGATATCTCCTTTTCGAATTCGAAGCGAATATTTCCAATATTCCAGCCAAATGACAGCTGGATTTATTAGATTTATTTATGAAAACATGTACCGATTTTCTTTAGCTCTGAATTAAAATAAAATACATTAATTTTAAATGTACTATATTGTAATTTATTTATGCAGAAAGTCAGAACCATACATATTTCAGGAACAAAAAAAACCCAGGAAGTACCTACCTACGCTATTTTCTTCAGTGAACTTCCGCGCATTTGTTTTTATAATTTATTTGTTGTTGATAAACGTGCACAATTATAAGCAATTGAAAATTATTTGTTATTGAAAAACAACAGTAAAAATTTCTTTTGTCGCCGCCACGAAAAAAGTGTCGTAAATCGATGGGAAGATAAAACGATAGAGGCGAAAGCGAAAACAATAATACAAAACTTGACATTCGCCTCCTTAAACGATCGACTTCGTATTCCATAAATCAGGCCACAGTTCGGAATGCGAGGTCAGATCAGTTCCTGTGTAAAAATATGTTTGCATTCAAATTCTACTCTTTATATAAAGTTTTTATCTCTTAAATTTTGGACATGTGTTCATACTCTTTGAACAGAGTGAAGACACAAACCCAACCCAGGTTGCTTTGCATCTCATGACCATTAAAATTATTTTTTTATTGCGAATATGTTTTCAATTTTATTTATTTCGCAGAAAAAAGATAAACGAAAAACGAAAAATAATACCTAAATAAAGTCAAATTGTGTAAGCAGAACAACAAAATATGAATAAACAAGACAAAAAGTAAAAAAAAAAAAATAGGGAGATTTCGTTTGTTTAATATTTTTGTTTAACAACATTTAAACATAAAACATGTGTAACTGGTTATTTTGCTGTTTGGTTTTTTGTTTTATTATTTTTATATTTATATATATATTTACAACGATGAAATTTTATACGTGCGTTTGTGTTTATTGGAACTTTCACAACTGAACAGATCTTCATTTATGTGTAATGAGATAAGTTTTTTTTATTATTTTATTATTTTTTTAATTTATTTTATTTATTTATTTAACAGTGTTTTGTTTTTTTCTTCTATTACTTAGTACTTTTACATAAAAACTAAATATAAGTGTATATATGTATATAAAAAACAGTCATTCTCACATTCAAAATTATATTAAACAGTTTACTTCATTTGAATATAAACAGGTTGTTTCCAATTTAACCCACGACTGAATTAATTTTCTGTTCGGGATCTAACTTTTAAAAGATTACAACGATTATCACAAATGAGCTGTTAAGAGTAGGGAATTTAGCGACCATAAACTCCTCTGGATCAATATTACAACACATCTCGCCTAAATTTGTAAACGTTAAATGTTTCAAAAAGCTTACCAATAACGTCCCAAAAATACACTTTTATGTGTCACAAAACTGTCTTGCATCATTGAACTGCATCTGGTAATTTCATTACGCAATAACACTGCGAGTTTATATAAAAGTTTGATACATTGTATTACCCTGAAGATGGACATACAAGCGGAAGCACATTTCATATTCCATCTGTTTCCATTTATTTTTATATCAAATGCATTCGAAACTGATGAAAACCAGACCAAGGCCTATCACTAAAAATTCATGTTGCAAAAAATACTGCTCGACGTTGAAATAAATCAGCAGTTGGTATTGCAACTACGTATTTTTTTAGTTCATTATTAGAGCCTTATTTTGACTTGCGAACCGCTAGAAAAATTTGGCGAATCAAACTTATTGAGCCATTGTCACATCATTTTATTTAATTTGACTGCATTGCGGGCTGATCCTCGTAGTTTTCTAATCGGAATACCATGAGTGTTTTCCAAATTGACTCGCGAGTCATAATGACATGACATGAATTTTGAAAACAGTTTAAAGTGAAGTATCTTTGGCCCCAGATTTTGGACAAAAAAAATTGAAGCTTGATAATTTGTGTGCTTGCAGGTGATGGTTTGATCCAGAATTTTTGAGCTACAAGAGTTTTTCTATGAAGAGATAATATTGAAATTGCCCTGCAATTCCTCAAGAAGGATCGCCAATTTATTCCCCATTCCCTTAAACTCTTTGGTTTGATCGCCCGAATATTTTTACATCAAAATTTGACGCCGGTAAAATTGAAACTACATTGTACATAAATCATTCTAATTCATTTGTGAACAACGACAACCGTACATTTAAATCTTGTTGTTTTGTATTTAATTATTTTTATTTAACTCTCAAATAATTCGTTTTCATTTTGTTGTTTACTTGAAATTCAAATCATACAGCATAATTCATATTTTTTTTCTGTTATTCTCACAATTATTATTATTTTTTTTATATTTATTTACAGATTTTACTCTTAAGAGAAAACAACATTCTATTTATCGTTTAGGATATAATAAAATTTAATAAATAATACAAAAAATACATGATTAACGAGCTAATTAAAAAAATAAAAATTGTAAGTAAACGCTTTAAATTGTTTTATTTTTTTTTTTTGTATTATCAAAATTAAATTTGGAAAATAAAAACAATTATTTTTTCTTTTTTATACTAAAGTTGGATCAATATGGACCAATTTAATATCATTTTTTGTTGTTTCGGCATAAAAGGTAACTTGTTTCTTGTTTGCTTTCTTTTTTTTTTCCATTTATTTTGTATTTTTCATAAATATGTATATTGTGTGTTTTGTTTTCTATTTTTGCTATCTTTATTGTTACCTTTTTTTAATTGAACTAATGTGTATACCATACAAAACAAAAATGAAAAGAAAGAAATGATGACAAAATTAGTTCTGAATTTTAAATTTTCTTTATTTTTTAAAATATATATTTTTTTCTTTTGTATTTTATGTTGTAATATAAAAAGAAAAAGCAAATGTTTTTGTATATGTTTTATGATTTTTATAGGTGTGTTCTTGTATTTATTTTTAATTTTTATTTTAGACAAATTTAAATCCGTTGCCTGTTTTTTTCTTATTTAAAAAAAATATCCTAAGTAAAAATCATTTCCATAACTGTAAGAAAATAAAAGAAATATACATAAATAAAACAAAAATCTTTATTACAACAGAAAAACGACAAATATAGACAAGAGGCAGAAAATATAAGTAATATACATAAATTAAAAAATAAATTGATAATGAAATTAAAAAATAAAGTTGAATCATATTTTTGTTTATCTAGAGTTCATTTAATTGAATACTTATATCACTATCACCACAGCTTATATCGCTTTTGATATTAAACAAATTAATAAATTTAAAAAAAGAATTGGATGTAGTTTTTTTTATTTGTTATCATGAACAACCAGAAGCATTTTAAAGGACTTCTATCGGAAATATAATTTTGTTTCAATCAATATATGAAAACTAATTTATATCCTTTAAATTTTATAAATAAATATTAGGAAGTATTCCAATGATGCAAAAATTATTTATCTGTATAATATATTAAAATGTCAGAATCCGTAGTATTTTTTTTTTTTTTTTAATAACAGTGTATTACAAATGTAAGCAATCAATTTGAAGAAATTTCAAAAACGAATCCCATGTATTTCTGAAATTTGATGTGTGAATTATGTGGGTGATGCATTTATTTTTACATTTACATGAAACATAAAATTGGGTGTCATAAGAACCCTAGACCAGTCATGTAGTTCGCTATAACCCAAGTTAGATGCAAACGCCCTATCTTCCCTGTACTGATTGACAATCTTTACTGGACAAAGTGTAGCAAGGCTCAATATGTTTAATTCAACCCCCAAAACGTTGTGTCTTCAAGTCGTTCTCAACTATCTTCTTTGTACTTTGTATAAAGAGAATAAAATTGTCTTTAAAAATGAAACAAATACGTTCTATCCTTCTATCCTTATTAAGCCTAGTAGGCTCCTGAAGAGAAACGAAAACTCATACAAAAACAGCACGACAAAAATCCTAAACCAAAAAAAATCGTTATGCTCTATGGGCGAAATTCACAATTTTACTAGATTATTGGATTATTAATTAGATCGAACATTTTTTTTTGAATTTTTTTAAATGCATGAGATGGAAGAAAGAAACGCTGACGACACACAGTGGGACGACCCATACCAATAAATACGTTTGAGGTACTTTTGAGTGATTGATATATTTAGGTTCAAACTGCATCAAAATAATTTGCATTGACCAATTAGTACAATAGTTATAGAGAGCCAAACATTGTCAAGTTAGATTTTTTTTTTCGTGCTGAAAAATCAGGTTTTAATTTGTATTACTCCCAAATTTTGTGTGCCATAAAAAATTAATTTAATAATGGATAATAAAACTCATCAATGTATTCAAATTAATATTTAATATTAAATAAATTTTTCTTTTTATTGTATTTTTTTTTTTTTTTATTTATGATTTTGCAAGTGTGGATGGAAAAAATAATTTTTTACTTTAAGTAAGATTTTCTTTTTTATATCTAAAAGGCTCTCTAGAGTTTTTTTGGTTTTATACTCAGTAAAGTGTCCTCTAAATGAATCAAGAAAAAAATCTTGCGGCAATTTTGCGCCAAGTACTTCAAATATAATTTTTTAAGGTTCAACCCCCTGTATCAAAAATGGCCAAATGCTAGAAACTTCGCTGGATGGGGCTAGAACAAGCAAATTTGATAACGTGTGTTTGAAAATTCATCAATTTCTTCGCTTAGAGGAGTCAACAGAAGAAGTGGAAGCTCAAATAAAGGAAGTTACAAAATTTTATTGCCTCAAGGTAAAATAGAAGTGGGAGCAGTCTTCTAGAGGACTCCATCGGTTCATGAGCGCTAACGAATAATGGCTGAATTCTTATCTGAATATAACTACAGATATACTTGATTGCGTAAGTGTAAACATTAGTTTAAAACAAAAAAAATGCTCATTAAACCAATATTATTTATAACATTTTACCGGTTAAATCAAAAATGATGGGATTAAGGTCTTTAAAAATGCAAAAATACTTAGCAGTTGTCAAATTAACAGTCAAAAACTTTCCATATATTAAATTATGATCGATATATATACCAATATTTATCAAAAAATTGTACAGATCTTATTTTTGCCCTAGAACTTAACCCGGACATCGACACTTAATAAAAAGTTTTATTTTTCTATTTTGTTATTTTCTTTTTTGTTTGATTATTCAAATTATAATGTTTTAATATTTATGCTATAGTCACTCCTATTCTACATAAATTTAAATTAGCTAAAAGAAGAGACAAAATGATAATAAAGAGAATATCAAAAAAAAAATTCGCTGCTCGACTCTTTTAATTAAATAAAAATGAATTTCCTTGCTAAAACGTTTCCATTTTTTTGGTTTTCAAGTTTAATTCATATATTAATGTGTAAATAGACGTCTTAATGCAACTTTGCGTAGTTTCAGTCACTTAAACACAAGATATTAGAAAAACCGATTTTTCTATATATTCGTCCCACTGTGCGACATCGCGAGTGCAAAAAAAAATTATTTTTATTTTTATTTTTTTTTTCTGGATTTCTTTCACACATTGGGTCTATCTCAAGAAAATGTTCTTTTACTAAACAAAATATTGCAGCCAAAAATGTTTTAGTTACTCTATTTTTTATATTTTAACAAAAAATCCGTAAAATTGTTGAATTTGATTTAATAAATTATATTAAAAAAAAATTTTGAAAAAATAATAATTTTTTTCTTTAAATGGATAATTCTAAAGCGATCACAATCATAATGCCCCCATTTAACTATTAGGTACGTCATAAAATTCAACAAATCATGTCGACGCATTGGTTAGCTGCAATTCAATGGAATTCTTTTTTTTTGTATACAAACCGATAATTTTTGGAATTACTTAAAACTCATCTTTGAAGAAACTAGAATTAAATCTCAGTCACAATCCTAAAAAATCGCACCTGAAATAATTGGATTCGAAAAGCTTTGGAATGCTCAACTCGTTTCTTGTTCGGCCCCAAAAATTTAAGAAAAGTTTACGAGAAAAAAAAAGTTGAATAATAACACTGTGCAAGTTTTTTTCAACAAATTTTTTGAGACAAGTGCGCTGTTGACTGTTCCAGCTATTTCGGAGCTGAGAAATCGATTGGCATCATTAGTTTTTCGATTTATCGGTACGACTTCGAACAAATTTTTTTCGGAAGTTTTTATAATAATCTAAAGCATTTTGCCCGGTTTAAATTCATTTTCTTGTTTATTTTGCTATTTATTCTGCTTAAACGTTATTTACTACCAGCATAAAGAAAAATAAACAATTTTAGCAAGTTTTTGTTGAAAAAAATTCAAGAAATTTGGATTTTTTTCCATTGTTATCGTTTTATTATTTTTTAGTGGAGTAACTAAAGCAAATAGATCCAATTTTTATAATTTCTGTTCTTAAACGCCGGTAATGAAAAATACTTTAAAACCTATGTGTTTTTTTTTAATTCCATAAATAAAATGATGTATAAAGATTATTTAGATTATTTACAAAAAAAAAAATTGTATGGGAGTGAAGGATAAGATTAAATCGTTTAGGCGGTAGAATCAATTTTCTCACAAATCGGCTTCAAATGAAAAAAAAGTTATTACAACACAACGGCAACACATTCATTACTAAAGATATATATTTTTACAAAGCCATTAGTTTATGTTGGTAGTTAATAACGTTTGAGCAGAATAAATAGTAATATAAACAAGAAAAATTACTTTAAACCGGGCAAAATTCTTAAAATTATTGAAAAAATTTCCGAAAAAAATTTTGTTCGAAGTCGTACCGATAAATCGAAAAACTAATGATGCCAATCGACTTCTAAGGTCCGAAATAGAGGGAAACAGTCAACAGCGCACTTGTCAAAGATTTTGACTTGCACAGTGTAATAAACATTTTAAACAAGAAATATCAATTGAGAAATTAATGTTTATAATTCGGAGTCTACTCAGGGTTAAGTCTGTAGTGAAAAACTGGCCCTTAGAGTTTTATTTTGCCTCCTTTCGATGCCAAAAATGATCTAAATAAATCCCATGGTTTTTTTTACACATGGTTTACAACAATTTTTTCTAACAACGGCTTTTAATACTATAAAATTCGAAATTTAATAATTAATAATTATTGCAATTTTAAAATTTCCAGAAATTTAAGCTATATAAAAATCTATTCATGTACATTTTCTGTTCAGAATGCACGTCGAGAATTATTTCGAAATAGCTTAAGTATGTTTTACTCGAATCGTTCTGTTATTTTCTTTTCACCGAAATACACGAACTGATCTTGCATTAAGCTTTTAAATTAAATAAATAAAAAAAAAACGTAGCTTGCGAATTTATTTTACCTTTTTAGGATTCAAAAGATTTTAATTCAAATTTTATTAAATGTGATGCTGATATAAAGAATCTTCATGTTTTTTTTTTAGTTTCTTAGTAAAACTTTTTGTTACTTTGCACAAGTAACAAAAATTGTTATAAAAGTTTATTTAAATTATAACAGTTTGCCTGTCTGTTTGTATTTTTCTGTTTTTAATTAATTTATTTTTTTGCTAAATTTTATTTTTGTACAATATAAAATTCAAAGAAAGTGAAAAATATTATAATTGATGTGAGTTGAAGCATTGACGATATTTTTTACACACGGACGGAAATTTAGTATTCATAATTTATGTAAAATGTTAAATAATTAAACTTGTGTTTTTTTAGGATCAGATGAATAAGTTAATAATAATAAAAAATAATTCAAATTTTAAGGCATTTTGAAATAAGAATCCCTTGACGTCATCATAAAATAAAATAAAATAAAATAAAATAAAATAAAATAAAAAAAAATAAAAAAAAATAATATAAATTTAAATAAAAAAAAAAATAAAATAAAATAAAGTAAAATGAAATGAAATAAAATAATATAAATTTAAATTAAAAAAATAATATAAATTTAAATAAAAAAAATAAAATAAATTAAATAGTCATTAAAAAATAAGACACACTCAAGAAATAAAAACACAAAATAATTAAATATGTATGCTGATCAAATTACTAACTTGTTTCTTGTAGATTAATTAATATTTTAATGCAGGATTCAGTTATATTATTTATTGTAATTATTTGCAAAATTCGATGTAAGTATATGCAAATGACCTAGAACGTTTAAGACATTATTGTAAAACACATGCAACAAAAATATGTTTTTTAAGACATATCGAATCAAAATGAAAAATGTAATGTGGCAACAAAATTTGATCGTTTAACGAGATTCTTGAATGTAACACACACTTTAGAACTTTCTAGAGGACAATAAAATTATAGCGTCCATAAAGAAAAAAAAAAAGAAAATTTAAGTCTGATACCAACGAATTTGTTCCAGACTTTTTGTTTAGCATCGAAACATGCTGTGCGGCATACACAGTTATAATACTTAGTGTTGCCCGTTATTTTATAAATAGCTCATATCCTAACTCAGTTTTTGTTTAAATTTTTCATTCATCATAAATGTCATAAATACAAATCAATTGTAGGTACATATCTAGAATTCATCATTTATTTTATGAGAATCTCACAACTAACCCTACTTTAACTAATTATCTTTAATCTTCTTAAAATTATTTCATTTGTAGAAAGTAATCCTAAAATATTGTTTACAATACAATATCAACCTGATCTTAAATCCACTTTATTTGGGGGAAACTTTTTTAAACTTTTCGTAATTCCAAGAGCGATGAAATATCATAATCAGAATTTTCGAACACAGCTTATCTAACGTCTTGCGAGGAAGTGACAAATTCGTCCCTAAGAAAAGGCAAACCTATCTCATTTCATTGAATGTCGAAAAAAAAACAAAAAAGATGTCAAATAGAGAAATTTTATTGATTGCAATTGATTCTAGCATTCAGAAAAATAAAAAAAAAAAAAAAAAACGAAATAAGATAGGGAAAATTTTAAGTAGGGGATTTCGATGGCTATTAATTGAACCCTGTTTTTGATAGTAAATAGTTGAATTTCAAGTACATACATTATAGCCTAAAGAGCCGGCAGCATATTTTGGCAGTTTTGGTATAACCGAAATTCGAGTGTGCAAATATCTAAATATGCACCACAGTATGTTAACGGAAAAAGTCTGGCAGTGATCTTTTTCAGCTTTCCCTTGCCAGACGCATCCAAAGTGCAGGTAAAAATCAACTTTTGGCGTTTTGGTATAACCGATTAAGTGATACACCAAAAAATCATAAAAAATCCCCTGATTTCAAAAATGTGGGTAACAGAAGTTTTTTTTCAGCTCCTCCAGACCGCTTTAAAGCATTCTGAAGTGCATTTTTCTAATAAAAAACCTAGTTACTTATTTTCTGTTAGGTATAACCGTATGATGTTAACAAATTAACATTCTATGTCTATTCCTGGTTTAGAAAATATAAGTTTAAGTCAGATATTTTTCAGCCTTCCCTCTGCCAGACGCCCTTAAAGGTTTCCCAAACACATTTTTCCATACAAAAAACACCTAGTTTCTGTTTTTTTCTTATAAAATTGAAATAATATTTTTTTTGTTTAGAGTAACCATATGATGGCCAAATATTAACATTCTCTGCCTTTTTCTGATTTAGAAAATATAAGTTTAAGTCAGATATTTTTCAGCCTTCCCTCTGCCAGACGCCCTAAAAGGTATCTCAATAGTACGGAAAAGTTTTTGTTATATGGGGGTCTGGAAAAAAAATCCGAAATGTATATTGACTTTAGGGCTCGAAAGAGAAAAAAGACACGAGTCTAAAAGCACATTTTATACAATCAATTTTATAAGAAAAAAACAGAAACTAGGTGTTTTTTGTATTGAAAAATGTGTTTGGGAAACCTTTAAAGGCGTCTGGCAGAGGGAAGGCTGAAAAATATCTGACTTAAACTTATATTTTCTAAACCAGGAATAGACATAGAATGTTAATTTGTTAACATCATACGGTTATACCTAACAGAAAATAATGAATTAGGTTTTTTATTAGAAAAATGCACTTGAGAATGCTTTAAAGCGGTCTGGCGGGGGGAAAGCTGAAAACAAAACTCCTGGTACCCACAGTTTTGAAATCAGGGGATTTTTTACGATTTTTTTTGTGTATCATTTATTCAGTTATACCAAAACGCCAAAAGTTGATTTTTGATTGCACTTTGGATGCGTCTGGCAAGGGAAAGCTGAAAAAGATCACTGCCAGACTTTTTCCGTTCACATACTGTGGTGCATATTTAGATATTTGCACACTCGAATTTCGGTTATACCAAAACTGCCAAAATATGCTGCCGGCTCTCGGTCTATTACTTCATCTATTCCCAGAGTTAACTAATCAATTCATTATTTTCCCGAACGACCTTTATCCGGATTTTTTCCGACTTCTCAGTTTGGGACTTTTACCGCGCAATTGGAATTCATGAACAAAAAAAAAAAAAAAAAACAAAAACAAAACAAATTGCAAAAGTTAAATAAAGGTAATGTTAAAATTACCTTTGAGAGACAGACGGAACATATCCGTTTAATTTTAAAAAAATACCCAACATTTGTCACAACATCAAAAGAAATTTAATCTTAAATGAAAAAAAAATTTTAAGATGCATACCTTATAATTATTTCCGTAACAATTACATCAAACAATTATATACATATTTAAAAAAAAAACACAATTACTCGCAGTATTAAAAGCGGCTTAAATTTCTTATTTCGCCCACTCACTATGGCCTATAATCTACACCTAACCAAAAAATAAAACATGTTTGATAAGAGTTCAAACAAATTCAAAATTCAGTTTTACTAATGCGAGATCATTGGGATCTTAATGTAAAAGACAAGGACGTTACTATTGCGAAAAAGAAAAATTCCATACATAAGTAAAATGAATGAAATCGTTAACGAAAAATTTCGTTCATTGGTGAAGTCTCCCTTTCTTATTGCCAAGGACATTACAAGGCTTAGGGCCCAATCATAAAGGACATAGGGTGGCAATGTGCGCAAATGTGAACGATATATGTATTACACATTATAAAGAAACCATAATAGAACCCATCTCCGATTTCTTATTCTTTTTCGTTTTAAAGAACAATTTCAGTCGCTCAGTGGAAAACTAAATGGAGAGCTAAACATTAGACGATAATTTTAAAGTGACACTATGAAACCATCTCTTTTCCTATAAAAAAGGCAGGTGACGTCACCTTCGAAATATCTTGTTTATAGAAGCCGAAAAATGATTTTTGCTATCGTCCCACAGCGCTTAAGGCCCAACTGTAATAGGCATATGGGCCATAATACTATTTAGTGCCTAAAAAGTTGTCCCTTTGGACAGTGAATTTTGAAAAAAAAAAAATATGGACATTTTTATCAATATATTTTCATATATTTTAGTTGACATAGAATGGTTATACTTTAATCTATTATAAAATTGTTGCTCAGTGGATAGATGTGTTGCTCGGAAGCAAAAGAGTTTTTTCAAATGAATATAATTGTACGCAATTCAAAAATAAGATTAAAACATTCAGAGATAAGAGGGAGACAGAGATATAAGTAGTTTTTTTTTTTAGATACAGTCGTCGGCATAATTATTTTGGCTAATTTACAGTTCTCGAACTGATAAGAATAATTTCTTACGGTTAAACTTTATATAGGTAAAGTTAATGGTTACACTGTGCAAGTTTTTTGAAAAAAATTTTTGAGACAGGTGCGCGATTAACTGTTTCGCCCTATTTCGGACCCGACAAATCGATTGGCGTCATTAGTTTTTCGATTTATCGGTACGACTTCGAACAAAATTTTTTTTTGAAAGTTTTTTCAATTATTTTGAGAGTTTCCCACTGTTTTTAGTCATTTTCAACCAAAAACAATATTTATGTAGCTAATAATTCTGCTCAAACGTTATTTGCTACCAGTCGAAAGATATTATAAACAATTTTGAACAATTTATTTGAAAGTGTAGTGATTTTTTTGAAGAAATTAAAAAAAAAATCGAAATTTTTTACATTTATCGTTTTTTCGCTGTTTTTGTTCTCTTTTGCACAAATACATTGCATGTTTTCCATTAAAAATTAAATTAGCTGTTAATTTAGTGTTGGTTAAACTTCGACAGTCTATCTATAGCATCGATAACAAAAAAATATCGAGTATATCGATACTTCACAACACTATCGATAGTTTCAATACTTCCAAATTATTTTACCACAAGGCTACCGATATTATCGATAGTTTTTTCTTAAAACTATCGATACAATCGACAATGGAAACTATCGATATCTACCAAACACAATGTTAATTCGTTGTTTACATCCAATGTCAAATGAAAACTTAACTTGTAGTTCAAATTGTGTTTAATTAATTTCAAAGCTACTTAATAAATAACCACTAACTTTACCTATATAAAGTTTAACCGTTAGAAATTATTCTTATTAGATCGAGAATTGTAAATTAGTCAAAATAATTATGCCGACGACTGTACATAAAAAAGTTTTTTAACAGGAACGAAATGTTGTCTTAAAAGGAATGGAATCCTTTCAAAATAATCCGAAACACCTATGGAGCAAAATCATTGGTAAAATTATGATGAATCATTTTTATTTTTAATGATTTTACCTTGTTTGTTTCTGTGTGTACCAAAAATCAGCTTTAAAACTTTAAATACGACTGCGTTACCAAGATAAACCACAATGTTACCGTGATTTGTAAACAATTCGATCCAAATTTGGGTTTCAAACTACTTGTAAGAGTAAATAATGTTAATTTTATAACTCAATATAGTTTTTCTACTAATTTGTACTTTTTCTTCAAGAAAAATGAAATTCAAAAAAAGGGACATTTTTTAGGCACTAAATAATATTTTGGCCCATATGCGCGCATGGGCTTATGTCAAAATGGCATGAGTGAGTTGTCAAACATACACAATTCTTATGGGATAGCCATAATGCGCATATGCGCGCTTCGTTTACTTTCGTTAAGCATATACCGTGTGCTCTGAACCGCACGGCATGAGTAAATTTCTCTGAATAAAATGTAAACAACATGGATGCAAGGGGGATGGAAAAATTAAATTAATTTTCACTTAATAAAAATGCGATAAACGAATTGTGAATTGTATAAAAACAGTTTTAAAAATATTTTTGTATAATTCAACGCGTTTTTTTTTTACAAAAATTATGGGAAACAAAAATGTAAATCGTGACAGAAGGCTATGAGCGCGTATGTTAATTATGGCTACTCCTTATGTTTTCGATTTTACTCTGCTAGCAGATTACTTCCTTCTCGGTTTGCATGCAAACTAAGTTGAAATTGGCAAAACCTTTAATGTACAGTCAACTTCCTCTAAGTTGAACTCCCTCTGAGTCGAGTTTATCTCTAACTCGAACTTGAAAAATTGGAAGAAAATAAATGAAATTAATCTCTCTAACTCGAATTTCTCTTTTACTTGAATCAATTTTCAAGTCACGTGAAAGTTCGACTTAGAGGGCATTGACTGTATTTGGTTAAGAGTTTGAATATTGTCCGTCCTAAGGAAAAACTCACCTATCCTGAATCTCCAGGGGAATATTTTTTCCCTCGGAATTTTTTGAGTTGTTAGAGTTGACTCATAGTTAACCGAAAGAAGGATGATCTCGCACTGAAAAACTAGGTCTTAATGTCCGTTAAAGAAAAGAATGGAGCAAATTCAACTGAAATTCTTAATTAAACATCAGCGCTTTCTTTGTACTGCCCAAATAATCTTATCAACTTAAAATAAATAAACAAAAAAAAAAAAACGCTTTCTGATCGTTTGAAGTTTGAAAAATAATTTCATTATAACCAATAGACAAGAACATAAAAGTAACTTATTATTTTTTTGTTCGTTTTATTAGGAAAGTTATTATTATTCCAAGGAAAACAAAGAGCAAGAGACGTCATTCCATATAAACAGGCTACAGGCACATAAAAGTTTTTTTTTTTGTAAACATTTAGTTAAATTGAAAAACACCAAAATAAAATGGCGTACCAGAGAAAGTTCTTTGTTTCGTTTTGAATACATTCCAAAGTGTGTGTTCTCATTCACATCATCAAATCCTTAAAATTGCTGCAACGGATGACATTCGACATTATACTCTCATCAAGGTTGATCGGAGTGGTTGTTTATGTTGCACTCATTGGACGAAGTCGCCGCCGGTGGCACAAGTCCAAATATATTTAGCGAGCTATATTTGACTTCTTTCAGGCTCATCTGAATTGAATATGAGAATACATTATATATGAACGTTATATATATATATATTTATTTGTTTTTTTTTTTTTTTTTTTTTTTTTTTAATTTGAATAAGAAGATATAATCTGGTCAAAACTTGTATTAGAGATTCCATATAGAAAAAAAAAAAAAAAACAAAACAAAATATTTAATATTTTTGTTAACCACGACACAGATTTGTCAAAAGAAGATATATATATAACACACCGATATACAACAATATACCGATATTTCGTATTCATTTTTTTAACATGCGTTCATAAAGTGTTAAGGTTTTTTTTAGTGTTCAGGGTTATAATGCAAATTAATTGAAGTTTGTGTGGTTTGGTGAATGACTTTTAAATTAATCCTGGGAGAAAAACAGAGAGATTCTATTCCCACTATTCATTAAAAAAAATGATTTGTGAAAATTTAAGCGTAGAAACAAAACACACACACACACACACACCCGCATATAATTTTTAAAAAAATATTTGAATTCAATTCAAAGTGAAATTCAAAAAAGAAAAATTCCAAATTGTTTGTGGGATGCGTTCAGATTTTCCGCTGTGTAAAAAATTTAATACTGTCTTTGGCTCTTATTGTATACAAGATGACTAACTTAGTTTTTTGCAAAGGAACTTCTCAATTTACTATCAAAATTTGACCGATTTTTTTGTCATAAAATTTTTTTTTTATGATATGAAAAGTTGACAATGCTTCTTTTTTAGAGAACAGTATTGACAATTACAATTTTCTACATGGTCTTGGTTCATGTATTCCGATTCTTGGAATAGTTCATTTATTTGCTTCGATGTAAAATTTTACTTTCAAATATTGATATGAAAGTTTTAAACTTGCTTTATTTTTTAAATACATAAAACCAGGATTGGCTGTCCAACAATGAATAGTCCCCTAATTCAATGAACCTCACATTTTGAGGAAAATTTGATTGAAAAAAAATCAACCTCCCTTTATTCAAAAAGATAATTCAATGAAAAAGTATATTTTAGTGCAAAATTCTTAATTTGTGCAATAACTCTTATGACAAATAAATAACATGAAGAAAACATATGAAAAGCAATACAATATTACAAAAATAGAAACTGGGAGGTTAATTTTAAGATTTATACGTTTCAGCGTTTATCATTGAAATGAATCATAATTGAAGGTGCTAAATTGACCCTATCCTGAATCTCCAGGGGAATTTTGTTTCTCTCGGAATTTATTGCGCGATCGTGAATCTTGCTCGGAATTTTATTGCAGGGTATAAATCGTAACAAATGACAGCTAAATTCCTCTGGGAATTTAGCATGTTCATTTTCATTTCTATGTTTGAATTAAGGGAACAATTCCGAGGGAAGTTTTTATTCACGATAGCCCCCAACATGGGGCGCTTTTATAAATGCATGGTTGCGCAAGTCTGACGAATGCAAAGCTTTCATTAATGCAAATGACAAATGTCAGGTGTTCATAAATGCAAAACGCAAATATTTGCAACGCAAATATTTGCAGCGCAAATGTGCAAATGAAAAAATTCTCATGCGCAATAAATTTAAACTTAAAGAAAGATGAAACATGACGTAAAAGATGATACAGCTTTTGTTTGTTTCTCAAATCTGTCAAAATATTAATTGGAAATTCAAAGTTCAAGTCAAAATAACAAAAATAGCCCCCAATTTCTTGGATATAATAAATTTGTAAATATTGACAGAAATTTTTAAAAAAAGTTTTTTTTCTTAAAGGATTGAATTAAGATAATATATTGTTATTTTGTTATTTTGGAGAAGAGGCTGAATTGCAATTCAAAAAATTTGACAAATGACGCAATTTAGAAAAAGTGTTCATAAATTTAAAGTAAAATACATGCGCAAATAGTTTTTCTGACATTAGTCTGATCGCAAATGACCGCATGTAAACAAAGCAACCATGCAATTATGAAAGCACCCATGATTTTAATCATTTATCGTATCTTTATCATGGTTTCTGGAAATAACATAATTCATCGACAATTTTTGGTATACAAAATTTCATCTTGGAGTTTACTTCGGCTCTAAATTAGTCTCAAACCCATAATTTAATACTATTGTATCACTTTTTTTCGGGATATGAAATGAACTGAACTGGAATAGCCATATAAAAACAAACTAACAAGCCTACAAGCACCGTATCCAATTGCTGTACCTATATTTCTTCCCTGTGACTTTTTCAGATGTTTTCCTCTTTTATTATAATAATGTTTGCAACAAAATTTTAAATGATTATACACAAAAATGTTAAATAAATGCAAAAACATTCCCCAGAGTACCTACACATAAAATAGAAAAATGCCCTCATTTTAAACAGTTAGTCCTTAAAAAAAAAAATACATATTTTTATATAAAAATAAATAAAAACAAAAACAAAACTAAAGATAAAAGGATTCTTAAATAAAAATACTTTTAAAACAGTTTAAATTTAAAGTTATATAGAATAAATATATACATATTTATGTTTCAATATATAAATTCACAAATATTATATTCTACATAAATTTTATATAAAAAGCTTTTAAAAAACATCGATCATATAAAATTTATAAATAATTATATTTTGAAAAATACACCGACCAGAGCAAGGCAAAGAACTGATGTACGTTTTGTTTGTCATTTTGTTTGCTTACATTATTTAGTTTTTTTTTTTTGTACAGAATTTAATTTTATTTAAATTTTATAACATGGTGATGTTGTCTTTTGCAAAATGTGTTTATGAACTTTGTTCGTCTTGTTTTGTCATAGAAAGTGTAGAAGAATAGCTAGAAATTCGTTAGGAGAATATAAGTGACTGAAGTTTGTTGGTAAATCCTTAAGGGACCAATCTATACAATCCGTCGCGTGCGTTACGTCGAAGTTTTCAACTGAAAGCCTGATAAAATACAAACGTTCTTATGAGAACCAACCCAAAAGCAACGGAAAAAGTAGTCGAACTTTCAACTTTTTAATCTGGCAGATCCGTTGACATCAATTGTCAAAAATAGATCAGTAATCAGTTCGATTTTCGCTTTCTTTCTTTCCTTTTTTTTTCGAATATAAAAATTTAAGTCCTAACTACATTTCTGAATTCAATAAGATGTCTTAGTTCAATTTTAAAATGCCAGTCATACCTACAACTGACTATCTGTTATTAAAAATTGTTTTTAACTCAAGAGCAAGTACCATAACAGTTAAAAATTGTTTCCAACAGAAAACATCAGAATTTCCTTAATGCACGAACAAGCCTAGGAATTTGAAACGAGCTGTCAAAAAGTAATCCGTCACGATACGTATTCTATGGGTCACCCCTTTCCGTCCCATCAGTCAACATCAACGGATTGATTGCCGAAACGCATTCGACGGATTCAATGGGTTGGGTCCTTTACACATGACACGTTAAAAAAACGTGCAGAAGAATAAATAAATAAAAATATGTATTTATTTATAATGCATATTTATATATACATATTTATATATATCTGTGCTGTTTGGGAAAAAAGCGTGATAACACTTATGACATTTTTATTTTTCATTTACAAATGAAGTTGTCGTTTGATCCATTATTTTCAAGTAGGTTAATCATGTTTCCTCCAAACACTACTAATATAATATTTAAGAACGCTCTTTAATAGCTTTTTTTCTCGCTTCACAATCAAAATATTATTCAATGAAAAAAAATTTAATAGCGCCTTTTAGTTCTTTCTTATGGTGAATTCTTGTAGTGAAAGTAAATAAAATAAAAAAATCCTTGGGAGCGTTTTTAAATTCTATTAAGCCCAAATAAGGGGAGAATATTGCTTTGATATCAAGAAAAATATTTAGCTGTGAAGTAAAAAAAAAGTTTTGAAATAAGCATCCTAGGCATACACATATATTGCATTTTTCGGCTCTTCTTTTTTTCGTTTTCAATGAACAAAAAATTAATTAAATAAGTGACTAAGGATGGAAAAAAAAGAAATTATTGAAATCATATATACATATATGTATATATATACATATATATATATATACATATATATATACATATATACATATATATATATACATATATATATATATTTTAACTCAAGAGCAAGTATATATATATATATATATATACATATAAATAAATATATATTTTATATATATATATATACATATATATATATATATACATATATATATATACCAAAACAAAAAAAAATTATTAAAAAAAAATACTAAATATTAATTGAAAAAAAAAAACAATAATAAAGCAAAGATATTAATTTTAAAAATAATACATTTATATATATAACATACTATGGTTGTTTTTTATGTTTGATTTAAAAATTAAAATTAGCCTTAAGAAAAGAGGGATGTTATTGCATAAAATAATCAGGATGATCAGAGTCTTTCTCGAAACGTTTCGCCTCTTCCTGCATGCTTTCCTTAATTTTCAGGATAGCTGCCGACTCAGTTTGGTCCTGCAAAATTTCATTTCGTATTTTCATTTTCGGGAAACAACATTGATTTTTTATAGATTTTTTTTTTGATTTTTTAATGGTTAAAGTGCTTAAAGTGTATTAAAAATTATAAAAAATAAAATGTTTGTTTCTGTTTTTTTTTTATTATTTAATTATATTTTGCTTTTTTGTTAAAACATTTTTTTTTTAAAGGAAAGTGTTTTTCTATTTTTGTTAATATACATATCAGACGAATACTTTCAATACACACATATATGTATATAAAAAAAAATATATAATAGAAATAACCATGTATTCGAGTTTTTATTTGAAAAAGAATTAAATTTAAAAAACAAAAATTAAAACACCAACGTCAAGAAAGCAAAACTTCTATTTTTGAAGAAGGAAATTAATTATTAAATATTATTGTCAATTTGAAAAACAAAAACTAATAATATTCATAATCATTCGTTTTTTCGTATGTTAATGATTAACTGCTCGTCAAGTAAAAATATTCTATTATAACTTTTCATCTATTTGAATATATTGTTGTTTTTTGTTTATTATTAAAAAAGATATTCTTTTTGTTTTTTTTTTACTATTATTTTCTTTTATTAAAGTTTTGTATGTATAAAAAAACTAAAGCATTTTTTATTTAATATTTTTGTGTTGTTATTATAAGTACGAAGTATGTTTTTTTTAGTTTATAGTTAAGATTGTGAAAGAGGGTTGGACGATGGACGAAGTGGGGGGTTAAGAATAGGGGGAAGAAAATAACGAAATATTTATATGTATAATTTGTTAGTTGTTGTGCATGAGAAAAAAAATTTGTTGTTAGAAGAAATTATTTGAAGCGATATCTTTGAAGCAAGCACTAGTTTAACGAATGCAAGTAAAAAAAACAAACGTTTATAATTAAAATAAATAAATTTAAAATAAATTACACAAAAATAATACGTTGATAAGTATGAAATGTATGAATAGTGTTTTTTATCTATCGGTTCAAAAATAAACGAAAAGATAGTTATTTTAGTTGATAATTTTTTTGGAAAGCTCATAACAAAATTCTATAGACTATCTATAGGGCAAAAAAATAAAATATCTTACTTAAAAATTGTACCTCCCATACAAAATTTTTGAGTTACTGCAATTTTTTCAAAAACACGATTTTTATTTACTTTGGTATACCTTATGCTGTAATTAATTCAAGAAAAACTGGATTTATAAATTTTCTCAAAAAATACGGATAACGAAAATATGGTACTAGTTCAGTCAATGAGGAGTCAAATGCAGGGGATCCGAAAAAAGTTATGACGTCAGCTAAGTTTGGATGCAGTATTGAAGAGGGGTTAATCTTGAGTGTAAATCTTAGTTTGCGCATTGTTTGGTCTTGTGGGGAGTTCGCCATTTTAAAAAACGCATTTGTCTCGAGAACGAATGGTCGGACAAAAAATTTGCAAGGATTTTTTAAATTGGAAATATAATTTATCTTTCTTTCTCTAGTACATCATTTTTCTCTAGGAGTTATACTTTCAGAGTAAGAGTACCGAAAAGTATCCCATATTCAGTTATTTGACACCTATTTCTAAGCGTTGTTTAAAATATCAAAAAATGCACTTTTTGCACTATTTGCGGTACTGTAGCTCTGAAGAAAAATGATGTACTAGAGAAAGAAAGAAAATTATATTTCCAATCTAAAAATCCTTGCAAATTTTTTATCCACCCAGTAGTTCTCGAGATATTAAGTTTGTTCGTTGTTTTCCCGCTCCAGGGTACTCTGAGTCATTTCAATCAATTGTCAAAAAAAAACCAGAGTTTCTCGGGTTTTATTTTACATCGAACACCTCAGTGGTCTGTTCTTTTATTAAACAAAGTTAACTTTGGCTGCTGTGTCAAAAAAAATCGTTGTTGTTGTTTTCGTTGGATTTTGTTGGAAAATTTCAACTTCTATTTAGGAACGACTAATGTTACATTTAGTTGATCTGTCAAAACAAATTTTTTGAGATTAATTTTATGAATAAATAAACAAGAAATAATTTATTTGGCACTGAAATAATTCTTTCAAATTAAATTCTTAGCAAATTGAAAGAAAAATATGCATTAAATAATTTCAAATATGAAAACAAACAAAAAATTATCTTCTCACATCATCCCCTCTCTTCTACATTTAGTTGTGTTTGACAGATTAACATTGAAACTCAAGTCTAAAAGCTGAGCTGGAAAAAGTTACAGAATGTAACTATTTGACACTTCAACATTGCATTTAGGAACGATGTTGTGACGTCACGATGTTACATTTCGTAACTTTTTTCTCATTTAGGAACGATGAAAGTTAAATATTGTTAACAATTCGGAATTTTGCTCATCTGTCAGTACCAAACGAACAAAAGAAAATAAAAAAAAATATCTTCTAAACCGGGTGAAAACCAAAACAAACCAAATTTTTCAAGCACGCGCGCAATTTTAAAGAACTGTTTTGTTTGCAAAAAAAACTCATACAAATCGATTGCAAGTGTTTTTTTGGTAATAAAGTTCTACTATAACTAAATCTAGTTTCTACAAATCGAAAAAATTACGAAATTTAAAATATATTTCTATGCTGTATGTTTTGCTTTTTTTGTTTTTTGGTTTGTTTTGGTTTTCGCCGAGTTTAAAACGTCAAAATGGTAACTGTAAAAAGAAAGAGAAGACAGGGACAAATGTTCGATAGTTAACATCGGCGAATAAAAGAACGCACCACAGAGGTTTAGTTTCATCAGCTGATTTCTGTTTTGACATTTATTTCTTTATTTAGTTTCTTATTTCATGAATTTCGTGAAAAATCTCATATTTACCACACAAATTTTGTATCCACAAACAACAAATCACTTTTCGCATCTCAAACAATTTTTTTTTACTTAAATGACAACAGCTGATTTAATTTTGATAACTCTGAATTCCACGCTCTGACAAAATACCCAGAGTTGTTCAGGGTGCGTTCGGAGCGAACATCGAACACAGAGGAAATAACTCTGGTTGAAAAAGGAGCTACAAAAAACGCTTGACTACGAATTCGGATCGTCCCAGAGTGCCCTAGAGCTCACAATGAACAAACCTATTGAGACAAATGCGTTTTTCAAAATGGCGGACGCTCCACAAGACCAAACAATACGCAATTAATACTCCTGATTAACCCCCCTTCAATACTGCATCCAAACTTAGCTGACGTCACAACTTTTTTCGGATGTTTCCCCATTGACTGAGCTATACATATTTCATTTCCTTTTTTTTAATCACGGATGTCGGCTCTTCCCCTAATACGTTAAGAGAAACCAATTTTCTTTAAAATTTATTAATATAGGTGAATGCTCATTGGTGAACTGATAGCGTTTTCGTTTGGGAATTCTTAGAACTGTCCGGGACTGTCCGATCCGGAATGCCAAACGATCAGTGTTGTATACTTTTTTTTGATTCTGAAGTTTGGGTTTCTTTGTATTTGTGAAACATCAAATGCGAACGTCTGATGAAAGTTTTGTTTTTTTTATTTTTTTTTTATTATTATTAAGTTATCTATTCTTTTTTTGTTTTTTTCACTTTATTTTAATATAGTTTAAAGTTTGTGCATAGTTAAAAATCTAAAAATTGAGAAATGAACAACAAAGAATGACATTTTATTACTTTGACGTCTTAAGTGTGAACATGTGTGCGTGATTCTGGTTTTGATTCTGCCTCAAAATTCAGAATCGATTTTCTCTTCTTTTCAGAATTAGAACTGTCATTGAGTGCCAAACGAACAGTTTCAGAATCGTTCGGAAGAATTCCGGACAGTCCCGGACGACCAAACGAAAACGCTATGATATAAGGGTTCTCTGAACTACAAGAGCAAGGTCGTGCGACCCAGTCGTGCTTTTTATTTTTGTATGTGTAGGTGTACATGACTTGATAGAACAGTAGCTGTTTCTAACTATTGCAAAATCTTAAATCAAACAAAAGAAGGAAAAAATATTAAAGATGTGCTACTTTGGCCGTTCTTATTATGAAAAAATAGATTCAGCCGTTTTATTTCTCTCAAGATGAAAAGCTCACCAATTGAACCGTTACTTGCACAGCCAATATAAGTAGAAAAAAATTCAAATAAAAAATTAGTTACCAAATTGATCTTTTAAATGCCTGCGATGAAACAAGGGTAATTCAAATTTAAAGAGCTGAGTACATTTTCTGAAAAAGAGCAGTGAAGGTACAAAGGACAGAGAGCAGCTTTGCAGTTTTGGATTTTTGTTAGGCTGAGGACTGAGAAGTGGGCAGCTATATTGAAGAGAAATCGCAACTGTTCACTGATCATTTGAAGAGCAGAGTGATTGGAAGCGGCTATCGCAATAGCAGACTCAGCTGTACTCACCAATTCAAATTTTTAATCGAGTCGTTTATGGAGAAAAGAGTTATATGCTGAAGCATCAAAACATATTCAAAAAATTAATCTTTTGTTATGCCACAGACACAATTAAAATACACCTATATACATATATGGTATATTGGGAGTAGTTTTTTGTTCATTACACAAACAGTAAGAATATTCAAGGGCACCATTCCAAGATTGTTGCGATAGCAATCTATTATACTTAATAAATTGATTAAGAATTCAATTAAGTCCACGTACAAATTATCAACTAGTTTATAACCAGATTTAAACAAGAATAAGAAAAGTCAGAAAAAAAGCAACCGCGGATAAAAAATATTAATAAACGCAAAGTAAAACATGCAAGTAAAATGAACAAAAATAATAAACTTAGCAAAACAACAATTTTATACGAAAAATATAAATAATATAATAAATATTATAGTATATAAACGTATATTCCAAAAACAGTTATAAAAATGTATTTTGAAAATATTTTTACAAAAGGAAAGAATCACACAACAAATTTAACAAGATAAAAATACAAATGAAAAGCATACGTATATTTTTTGAAATCTCCGATTAAAATAAAAAAAAAATTAAAAAATATAAAAAAAATTATTAAGTAGTTCTTTTCTTTTTTTCTATATATATTAACAAAAATGATTCTTAGTAATAGATTTTGTGTTTTAAAAATGATACATTAAACAAAGAGTAATAACATTTTCAACCATTTTAAATTAATAATTATAAGTTACAAAACATCATGATAAAAATAAATGTGTTTGATTAAAACATTTTTTGATTCAGTTTAGTTAAAAATAGGCAATTTTTTTTTTGTATTTTTGTAAGAGAAACAAAAATGAGCGGACTTTTTTGATATATTATTAATATTTTGTATGGCCATATACTTTGGAAACAGATTTATAAAAATCTTCTTTTTTTTTTTGTTTTTATAAAAAATGTTTTATTTTTTTTTTATAAAGAAAAAGAAAATACTAAATGAAATTCTGTTTATTGTTAAAAATAAAATTAAAAAAATAACAAATATAAACGTGTTGGATTTTTTTCATGTTTGCGAAGATAAAGAGAAAAAAACATCAACATCACATTCTAAAATTTGATTTTTTTTTTCAAATAAATATTTAATTAAACTTAAAAAAAAATAATTCAACTTTTTTTTTTTTCTTTAAATATAATTAAAAAAAAAACATAATTATGTCATAAAAAATGGAAAATTATATAAAATATTTTTACTCCTTCCTTCGGTTTGGTGTTAGTTCAATAAATATTGTGATATTTTTTTGTTTTTTTTTTTAGTAGTAAAATTTTGTAGTGCAAATTTAGTCAAAATAATGTCAACACGTTCACTAGCAACTCCAGGAGTGTGTTTTGGTTTTTCAATTTTTTATATAGTCACGTTATTAATTTAAGTTTTGCTTTCCTTTCGATGAGCAATAAAAAAAAATACGAGCGAACGTGTTAACGTAATGTTTTTTTTTTTCTTCTTTTCAATAAACTAAATTATGCACATAAATTTTATTCACTAGCTTTTTTTACTATAAGTCTATGCTGTGAAAGAAAAAATTGAATTTTGACTTACATTTTCTCCTGGTCCGCCAAAACCGCTTAAATTGTAATCACCCATACCACTCCCTGAATCTTCTCTCGGCGTCCCAGGTCCTCCATTAGCGGGTGAGTTTTTCATACCATCTAGTCCATCTCCATTAAGTACAGGTCCCATTGTATTGGGACCCATCGGTCCCATAGGACCACCATCTGGTCCTCCTCCCATTGGGAATTCCTAAAAAGTAAATGGCTCATAATTTTTTTTTTTTTATAAAAAATTAAAATATTTTGAAGTTGTATAATTAATATTACGACCGAAGAAAACATATTTTTGCCTGTGATAAGTTTTAAAATAGTTTTGTTTGCTTCTATTATTTAGGAAACTTGCATAGTAAATAAGACATTTCTATTACAGACGATGGAATAACGTCATTACTTCTAACCTTATTAAATACGAACGGACTTACGGAAAAACGAACCACGTACTTTTCTGCAAAAAAAGGTTTTAATGGAGAGTTTAAATATTCATTTCACATCACAAGTGCTGAGAAACGAGAAAAATCCTTCATTTCAAAATGTTTTAAAAGCATGAGAACTCTAATGTTTATCGTGTGCGTAGTTTTGAAATGTAATAACAGTCCTGGTGGATAAGATACTCTTAGGTTTGTCGTGATTTGAAGCATTCGTTTTTTTTTTGTTAGTCGTCCTAATAACAAACAAGTCGAAGTTGGCTTATTTGTGAAAATGATAAAGTGATGTTCAAATGACATCCAAGAAAAAAATATTTTTTATATTTTCAAAGTTGGACATTTTACAAGATTAAGCAATCTCGGATGTAGTTTGCACGCATACACATGTTTAGTTTATACAACAAAATATATAACTCCTACAAGAAAGTTTTATAAAAATTAAAACATTATGTATGTCCAATTTAATTTATTGTGAAAGTAATTAAAAACAAAAAAACGGTCGTCGATTCTAGTGTAAGTAATTATATTTTTTAAGAGAGCAGATATACTGCAATTGTTGAACTCAATAATAATCATAAGCTTAAAAAAAAACTCAAGTTATTTTAAACACTTACACTTCCCATATTGCCACTTGGAACTGGTTTCATTAAAGTGTACATATTTTCACCTCCAGAATTCGATGAGTCTGTGATAAGAAAATAATAGTTTATTGGTTTGTGTTTGTTATAGTTACTATTTTACCTTGCGGCGATGGCATGATAGGCGTTCCGGGTCCAGGGGGCCCACTTGAACCCGGCGGGCCCTGTTGAGAAAAAAAATTTAAAATTTTTAACTTGCTTACTCTCAAATTGATTTGTGGTATGGTTAATTCTTATAAAAAGAGAGTTTAGTAAATGTGTGTGGCCGAAAAATTCGCGTTTGGCTGGTTTGGCAAAATCGGACTTTTGTATTTAGCTTAAAGAATTGTTGTTGTATGTTATTCAAATTTGTTTTTCGAAAATTTTATTTAGGTTTACTAAATTGTGTAAGAGAGAAAAAGACAAAAAAAACGTATTTATCATTCCCAAATCTGATCGCTTTCAAACAAATTACTAAAGGGGTGGAATCGTATAAGGTCATTGGCGATAGTCACTTTTGTGACAATCAAATGTGATCAAATAAAATTTTCTGTCTGTGTAAATTTTGATAAATGGCAATGGTGCAGTGGATGTAGTACTTGACTGCTAGCCTGGAGGTGTGGGTTCGAGCCCTACCTCAGGCAGCATTCTTTTCTTTATCCCCGAGCTTGGAAGCCCCCTGTGGGATTATATGAGATAATAATCATCTTATTCTCAATTCACTGTACCAACAAAAAATTCTTTCCTATCTTTCTATTCCTTCTAACTAGTGCCGTGCAGTATGCATTTAAAAGACCTAAGGTCTTACAGGCATATAGTTAAAATTATAATTATTATTAAAAATTGGCATCACTTCGTGGGAATACACAAAAATGGCACACATCTGTCAAATTTTCATTCATAAATGTGCCCTTAATTATGAAAGTGGACTAAGTCACTCCTAAAAAACCAACAAATCTAGCATAAAAATAATTATTATTTAAGGGGTATAGTTTATTTGAAAGCGAAATTGCAGTAAATAAACTTCTTTATTGCTCCTTCAGTGATTTCAAAAAAGAAATACAATTAAATCGTTATAAGAAAATTATTAAGTAAGTTTTTCTCCAAACAATGCAAAAAGTGACTTAGTCCACTTTCAGAATCATGGGCACAAATATTATTTTTTTTACTGTAGTGTACATAATGTTGTTTTGCTTCAACTTTGTTTATTACTGAGCAAAATAATTAAAAATAATTAATCAATTACTAAATTGTCGTCGCGTGTAACATTTTCTACGTAGGCACCTACGTGTTATATTCGTGTTTTATAAAAAGTGTCCATCTTTAAGAAGAAATTAATTCCATCTACATACATTAATGTGAATAAAAAAAAACTTGGATATTCTTTTTCTGCCGTTCCTCAACAATTTGCGAATATTTATTTTATAAACGGATTTCTGTTTTTTTTTTTTTAAACAACAAACGATCTCAAATGGTTAACGAAGTTCGAGTTTTTAGGATGAAAATAAGTTAACTGCAGGCAAAACAAAATTATTATTGTGTATTGAAGAATGTTTTCCTTATAATACAATAAAATACAAAATTTAAGTTATAATTTGTTTTTTTTTTTTTTTTTGTGTTGAAAAATGGAAAAAGAAATATATTTTTGTATGAAAGTGATAGCAAAAACGGTGTCACAAGAAAAAGTCATAAAAATGTGATAATCACATATGACAATCACATTACGCAGACAGATTTTGTGATTTGTAACTGTCAACTATGGCAAATCAACTTAGCCGATTCCACCCCAGGTTTTGCCAAACAAATCTAATTAACTAAGAATTTTTGTGCAAAACTAAACTTCCTAAGTTAATTGATCAACAAAAGTATGTGTGTGATAATATTATGCCAGGTTTGATCAATCGGTGGCTTATATTTTTTTTATTGCGCCTAGTGTTCGGTGAAATAATTTTTGCTACCATTGATTTTAGCATCTACAGCCTTAAAGTATTGAACACCCCAATAAAATGCTTTTTTTTTATATTGCGCTTGGTGTACGGTGAAATAATTTTTGCTACCAATGGTTTTAGCATCTACAGCCTTAAAGTATTGAACAACACCCCAATGAAATGCTTTTTTGGAGATACCTGCTTATTGGAAGAGCGTACTTGTTTCAGATTCCATTTTTATTTTTTGCTGAAATTAGTCGTTATGCATGTGAGTATCTTTAAAAATGTGACTTTAACAGTTTATCCGCTGGTTGTCACCTTATTTCACTATCTCTGATAATACGTTCTTTTATTCGCCGATGTTAACTATTGTTAACAATAGTTAACTTTCATCGTTCCTAAATGAGAAAAAAAGTTACGAAATGTAACATTGTGACGTCACAACATCGTTCCTAAATGCAATGTTGAAGTGTCAAATAGTTACATTCTGTAACTTTTTCCAGCTCAGCATCTAGACTTGAGTTTCAATGTTAATCTGTCAAACACAACTAAATGCGGAAGAGAGGGGGAGGAGAAAGTAACCGTGGCCGAAGGCAGTCGCAGCTCTTGGAGCTAGTAAAAGTTTAACGTAAAGTTATATTATCTGGACGAGTTACTAATGGGTCTGTGGGATTGCCCCAACCCATTCGTATGTCCAACAAACACGTGTGACTTATAAGTCAACACCAGCAATAGATAATTAGCCACAGCTAATTAATTCAAATAGTGATGGAGATCCGGACGAGTCACTTACGGGTCTGCGGGATGCCCCAACCCGTTCGTGTGTCCTGCAAAGAACGTGCGACTTTGAAGTCGACATAAATCATCAACAGCAACAGACAATTAGCCACAGCTAATAACAACACAAAAAGTGACTAGGATGGATAATTACATCGCCATAAAACAGGGAAACTAGTATGTACAAAAAGTTAAACTGTGCTAACAGTACAACATAACACACCACAACAGTAAATAGCGGCATTTCATCGCACGCTATATCCATACAAGTAAGCGGTACGAATCATAACGGCGCATCGAAACACCTGATGCTAAAACTGAAAGCATATTCCCTAGTACATCTAAAATACTTTAAAACATATTCGCCAGTTAATTGATTTAATTTCATCTAAATTGAATGTTTTATTGTTTGCTACAATGTGATTTTACTTGTATGTTTAATGTATATATGGCGCTCTCGCTTCATAAACTCAAAAGAAACAAAAAAGAAAAGAAACGAAAAAAAAATAAAAAAATCTCAACAATATGTTAGATATTAAGCATATCACTGCACTGGCCAGTTTTCGTATATATGTAGTTTTAAGATAGGTTAAGTTTATTGTATATATGTATTCGTGACTACCGTCACAAACAAATTCAACTAAATGCTTATGAGCAAAAGCAGTCCAACCATATATTTAGTTTTATATAAATACTGACAGCCACGAGGCTTTACAAAAAAAATACTCGAAAAAGAAGGCAATACTTTATAGCCACTTTAGTACAATAAAAGCTATTGTTAGAATAAGATATAAAATGTAACCTAACTTTGAAGACTCAATAAAATAAACAAAAAAATAAACAAAAACGGAAGAGAGGGGAAGATGTGAGAAGAAAGTTTTTGTTTGTTTTCATATTTGAAATTATTTAATGCATGTTTTTGTTTCAATTTGCTTAGAATTTAATTTAAAAGAATTATTTCATTATTCTTTCTTGTTTAATATGTTGATGGTGATGACCTTTTGTTGATAATTATATGATTTTAAAATCATGTAATCTTTCTTATCATTCATAAAATTGATTTCCAAAAATTTTGTTTTGACAGATCAACAAAATGTAACATTAGTCGTTCCTAAATCAAAGTTGAAATTTCTAACAAAATCAAACAAAAACAAATACAACGATTTTTTTGACATAACAACCAAAGTTAACTTTATTTAATAAAAGAACGGGCCACTGATCTTAACTTTTTCTCCACTGTATTAAGAAGTTGATGCTTCTTCTTCAGCACCGAATTCCTTTAAATTATTTTTCTGCATGAAACAGGAAGAACCATGAAAGAAGTATTTTTTTTTCTCAAAACAAGCATTTTTCAATAAGCAGATACATAATACGACCGGCTGTATACGACCTGCAATTGCAGCCACATTATGCCTGTAATGTAATATATCAAAAACGTCGGCAATGGCACCAATGTCTGATTATGGTTATGTAAGAGCACAATGGGCGCATTCACGAACCTAGTGACTACGTAGTCGACTCGTTCTGATTGTCTGAAAACAACTAAAAAATTAGTTAAAATTTCCCCTCCGACGCGTCGCGACGTAGTGTAAAAATTTCGACTTCAAAGTTAGTTGACATTTCTCAGTCAGCTGTTTGATGGAAACAATTGTATTTTATTTAATTTTTTGGTTGAATTGATAAAAAAAGCATTCAAAATGAAATAATTGTGCAGTATTTAAATATAAAATATGAAATTAAAAAATTAGGAAAGGAAAAAAAGCTATTTAACCCTTAACCACCTACCTGCAAATATTTCTTTGTGTGTGTGTCGTGCGATAATCTATGTACCTTTTCTACACCTGAAACTGCATCACGCATGAGCTTTGGGCTTTAATACGTGCACGCGTTTGGCCTAGGTTAGTAAAATTATTTCTCCAGCGGTCTCCGAGGCCGCAGGTAGGTAGTTATGTGACTTTTTTTTCGCCGTTTTCTACAAATAATTGAAGATTTATCGAGCCTATCAAGTGTAGAAATTCTTAAAATGCGAAAAACAAGTTCCTAATATTTCATGTACAAAAAAAAAATGCCCGAGCAAAATTTGCACTAATTGCAGCGAAAAATTGAGAATGTTGGTGCCTTGCAATTTTGCTGAAGATTTTTTTTACTATCCATTTTTTTATTTTTATTTAATTCTTTGATATGTTAGTTTATAAGAATAAATACGAAGAATTCCAACTTTGTAGCTCCTACAGTAACAGAGCTCAATGTATGAGCAGAGTCATTTTTTGCTCTAAAAGCGCCAATATATGAAGTTTTTGATAAAATCACAAAACATTAATTTAATTTATGTTATTTTAATCTTTAAAATAATGGTTAAATGTATTATAAACAATATTATTGATTTAAAAAAAAATATAATACCAGAATTTGCGAGATAGAGGTAAAATTCTGTAGCGGTCTCCTGGACTGCACGTAGGTGGTTAAGTGACTGAAATAGGGGGTAGGTGGTTAAGGGTTAAAGCACTAAAAAAACACACATTTTTTTTATTTCATATGGTTTCATGTGTCAAATATGACAGTTTACGTTTGAATAGCTTTGTAGTTCAAATTCGCATTCCAAATGGTAGTTGAAATTCGACTACGTAGTCACTACATTCGTGAATGCGCCCAATGTCACACAAAAAGTCACTTGAAGCCTTAGAAAGTTTTGCGAGGAAGTCAAAAAATATTTGACGATGCCATGATGGTGATGGCGATTGAGTTTTGACAAACTGCCAAATAGCTGAAAATCTATCTGAAGTCGAAAATTTGTTTAGGGAGATCTCGATATTTTGAAATGAAATTTCAAAACTGTAAAAAGCATTTGCTTCGGGATAAACTTCCCTAGACGTCATGTTCTTTTTTTGACTTCACTTTCGGTTCATATTCCAAAATAAAATACCTATGCAATGTTTTTAATTGTTTTGGTCAGACGGCATTTTGTTATTCTCAACCCAACCCAATTAGTACTTCAATAAGCACCCATAGTAATGCAAGACGATAACGATTGATTTGCGGAGAGCAAACTAAAGACGATTAGATTATCGTTAGTGTAACAGTTCAGAAATTAATTTCTTTTTTTTTTAAGATGTTTTAAATCTTTCCAGATTATCTACACCTATGCAAGTGGACTTTTGAAAAAAAAAAAAAAATTAAACTTACATAATTCCCTGGCGATGACGACGAATAGTTCATTGGCTATAAAAATTTTTAAAATACCTTATTAAGTTATTGAATTTAAACTTATAAATATATTGCATCATACCGTTGATGTATTTGGTTGCCATTGTGGTCTTCCTCCGGCCATCCCCATTGGAGGCATTCCTGGCCCTCCGGGTGCTAAACTACTATTTGGAGGTGGACCTCTCATTCCTGGTCCATATGTAGCAGGTCCCATTGGTCCCATTCCAGGACCTCGGGGTGGATTCATACGTGGATTCATAGGACCCATACCAGGAGGACCTCCTATAATAAGACGTTTATACAATTTTTTTATAAAAACAAAGATATTGTCCTTTTTTATAATTGCCTTGTCTCGTTGGGTCCATACTGTTTGGCATCATTGGTTGTCCAGGTGGCTAAAAAAGAAGAGACAAAGATAATTTTGCATAAAATGTTGTTCATTTCAACAATAACAAAACATTTTTGTCAAAAACCTACTCCATTGAAATCGTTTCCAATTCCTTGTGGCATCCGAACACCCGGCCTTGGACCAGATGGATATCTTGGCGCTCCCATGAATGGCTATATATAAACAAAAGTAAAATTAAAGAAAAAGAAAATAAGGTCTTTGTTCGAATATTTATAACTGTACGATACTGTATTTATTAAAAGCGTAAAAAGAACATTCCACGTTATTTTTTGGAAAACTCCTTGAAACGTAGCAAATTTGAGAATGAGGTGTGATTCTTGTAATATCACCACTACCTTAATCAACTGGCCAACAATAGAGAACGAATAAGGGGAATAGATTAAGATTATTTTCTCCATACATTAAGCCTTAAGATTGATGACATAGTATTTAAAAAATACAGGGATTTTTACTTTGTAATTCCCCATACCAGGTCCGTTCCACACTTAGTTTGAAACTGCCGAATTTAGTAATATTTGGTTATTTTTGATCTGAGTCTGTTCCGAACTTCAAAAATTGTGTAGAAGAGAGCGCCCACGAGAGAGTAAAAAATTTCCCCACCCTGACAAATTTAGCCCAACGAATTTCTTCCGGCAGAAATATGAGTTCTGTCAAATGAAAAGTTGACGTATGTCAAACAAATAAATAAAGAAGAAAACAAATCAAATTGTAGTGATTTCTAAATTGAATCGCGTTTACGTGTTTTTTGCATTAAAAAAGTGTTAATGTTTATCGAATTAAGCATAAAATATGAAATTGTGTTGTATAATGGTGTTCAACTTGTTCCAGACTTTTCGGTAGTCTTTCGTAGTTTTCCTACTGAGAGAAATCTCTCCCAACTCTCATTAATTTGAAAGACTTCCTAGTTTAGTGCACAAAAAGTCTGGAACAGACCTACTATAGGTCTGTTTGTTGTTTTCCCGCTCCAGGGCACTCTGAGTCATGTCAATCAATTGTCAAAAAAACCAGAGTTTCTCAGGTTTTATTTTACATCGAACACCTCAAAGGTTTAGTTTCATCAGCTGATTTCTGTTTTGACATTTTTTTTCTTTATTTTGTTTCTTATTCATGAATTTCGTGAAAAATCTCATATTTACCACACAAATTTTATATCCACAAACGACAAATCACTTTTCGCACTTCAAACAATTTTTTTTTTTCTTAAATGACAACAGCTGATTTGATTTTGGTAGCTCTGAATTCCACGCTCTGACAAAATACCCAGAGTTGTTCAGGGTGCGTTCAGAGCGAACATCAAACACAGAGGAAATAACTCTGGTTGAAAAAGGAGCCACAAAAAAACGCTTGACAACGAATTCGGAGCAACCCAGAGTGCCCTAGAGCTCACAACGAGAAATATACATTTTTCTTAAAATTAAAAATATGAATTGAAAAAAAGAAAATCAAGTTATGTTTAAGACATATTGATTGTTTCTAAACTAAAACCTTTGTATCTATTCTAGTCCAGTCATTATATACATTTGGAAATGCAAAATGACCGAGAAAGCTAAATTTTGGATATGTTGTAGGCGTAGGGGAAGCTTAAAAAAGCTTAACTTAAAGTTTTCGACCAAGATTTCCTATGAGCTTTTTCCGCAATAACTTTTTTGACAATAACTCGGCTATCCTTCGAGATACGAAAAGCTTTTTTGTAGCTTTTACTATGTTCTACAATTCATGCATACACAGTTTTTGCGTATCATGAACCGTTTTCGAGTTATCGATCAAGAAAGTCAAAAATTTGCGATATGCGATTTGTTTTTTGACATTATTTATTTTTTGGTGATGAATATCCAATATGGAGGTGGTTGCGGAGTAAACGACTTTGAGGGCGGCTGGAGGTCGTAATTTTTGTCAAAAAAAAAAAAATAAAATTACAAAATTGTAGGTCTGAACAGGGTCTACAAATTTGATTTTAATATTTTTTTGGATATACATCACCTAAAAATAGATACTGTCAAAAAACAAATCGCATATCGTAAATTTTTGACTTTCTTGATCGATATCTCGAAAACTGTTCATGATACGCAAAAAATGTGTGCATGAATTGTAGAACATGGTAAAAGCTACAAAAAAGCTACTTGCAAAATTTTCGTATCTCGAAGGATAGCCGAGTTATTGTCAAAAAAGTTATCAAGTTAAGCTTTTTTAACCATCCTTTACAACATATCCAAAAATTTAGCTTTCTCGGTCTTTTTGCATTTCTAAGCCGTTTTTTCCGACATAATGACTGGCCTATTCTTCTTTTAAGTTCTAGAGCAATTTTGAACAGAAAAAAAAATCTTTAAATGATAAATAGGCAAATTAAGACTAAGATATACTACTTGTTGTTACATACAATACAAAATTTAAAAAAAAATAAAAATAACTCTCATCAAAGGTCGTCACTTTCATAATCACATAGGGAGGGGCAAGAGGGTCGTTTACTCCCTTCTTGCCCAAGCTCTAGCCCAATACCAAGTGCGTGTTTATTTTACGCAGTAAATCTATATAACGCCATGTGCAGGGCAAAACTGTAATACCTTATGTAAACACAAACAAAAACTACACAGTTAAGAACAAAAAAAAAGGTAATATATTTGAGACTTTTCGACTTTTTAAACTCTTAAAAGATGAAGTTACTTTTCACAAAGTCAGATACATATATGTATATGAAATGTATATTTGGACAGAAAGTTGTTCTCTGTTGACCAGCATGAAATTTTCATCGTGTCATAGATTGCAAGGAACATTTTAATTCATTAATTTTAACTCACAAATAATTTAAATTAAGATTGTCATTATCTTTTAAATAACTTAAGAAATAAAATTATAAATTACATTATTGAAGTTGCATATTTTCGGGAGAGTTTGAGATAAGTTGTGTTCAACGAGGATTTTTCAAGATCAGATCAGAACAAGTTAGAACAGTCATTTAAACGTAGGTTGTCAAAATAAAAAAGAAAAACAGAAAAGTTCAGAACAGATAAACCTCAATGAACAGAAAAAAGCTGTTCTTTTCTGTTTGAAACACACATATAAATGCGTTCAGCAACAAAAAGTGTCTAAGTAGGTCGTGTGAAAATTAATATTCCGTTAGTATTTAATTTTAATCAATTTAACTCTTCCTTTTGTAGTACCCCGTGTCGCAATGGTTAATGGTTAGTTCTGGATTCGAATCCCAGCTTCCAACACCTAAAAAATATATTTTTCAGAGGTACTGCCTCTTGCGAGGAATTGAAAAAGCCTCCAAGAGTATTGCATGAAAAAGTGCATCTCTGCTTCGTACTCGGCGCTAAATTGTGGGTCTTTTCTATTCTTGAAAATTAAAGTTGAGAGTTGTTAGTCCCCCTTTATGGAATGTTATATGTTATAAATGATTTCTATCTTCGTGACCTCGAGCCCATGAAGAAGTTTATTATTTGTTATATTAAGATTAGGGTGAGAGGTGGGAATAATTCGCCTTATCACTGCGGCCTCTGATTGGCCTATTATGATTTCCTCTTTTGTATAGTTCCTAAGTTTATAAAACTTAGTATGTTTTTGGGTGAACTAGCGGCGATGTTTGCCGCTTCGAGATAATACCCTCCGAGGTGACGGCGACGTTATTGATTAAGCAATTATAGTGACACAGTATGTGTTCTGCTGTTTCTTCGTCTTCGTTACACATTCTGCAGATATCGTCTTGTGAAATGCCCATGGTCTTGAGGTGTTTTTTTTTTTTTTAACTGAGCAGTGTCCAGTAAGGAACCCTGTGGTTATGCGAATCTGACTCCTTGTTATATATTACATAATTAATATAACACTTTCATAAAAAGTAATATTAAGTTAAACGAGGAATCAATTTTATATTTATATTTTTCTCCAAAATATGGATATGTGCTACTTTTTCGAAGGAGTTTTCAATTATTAAAATCAATATAAAATAGAAATGAAATACAAAGTTAAAAAAGAGACAAAAAAAACAATTTCTATAAAAGAAGTAAAATTATTGAGGAATAAATAAATAATTAGTATTGGAACTATAAAGCTTTTAATGATTAATGAGATTTGAGAGTGAGTTGATTTGTTATAAGAACGCTGTCTTTTACTATACACAAAAATTTCCCACATAATTTTTGATAGATCTTATATCTTAATGCTAATTTTTGTTTCTTGAACTTGAATTAAAAAAAGAAACTAACCTGACCAGGCATCATTTGTGATGGTGGGGGTTGGGGGTGCGGGGACTGTTGACTTGATGAATGAGTAGGTGGTGATGGCCGCATTGTGGAATTCTGAAAACATAATATATAGCAGCAACAACACAAAAATGAAGAGATGAAGAAAAATCTTAAAAACAAAAGTTTAAATATATAAACAACCAATTTTTTTGTACAATCTATTTTCCAAAACTAAAGAAACAATAAGATATAGATTAAAAAAAAAATGTAAATCTATTTGGCATCGAAGAGTATGTGTGTAGATTAAATTAAAATTTAAATAAAAAACAAACATGCATCATTTTATTTTTGTTTTAATTTTTTATTTATAAATAACCAAAGTGAGTAAGTCTAACCTTGAATCTTAATATTTACATAATTTTTTTTTTCATTTGTTTACCAAATCATCATCATCTTTTGATTAAACTATTGTACTATCACATTGAATCTGTGACAGTAAATTCTAATTCTAAATAATTTTTTTTTTTAATTTGTGGGAAATTTTCAATGTTCCTTAAGTCAAAAACGACTTTTCTTTGAATCTTCTTTAAAGCAGCTTTTTATACATTATGAAAGAGTATGGATGTGAATTTTTTGATTATGAGAAATGAGATGATAATGGATTTGTTTTTTGTTTACTAGCAAAACAAATGATATTTTGTGCAAAAGGCCAACTAGAATGAACAAAATAAATAAATAATACAAACAACTTTTTTTTCGAGATTACGATACCTGTACAAACACTTTTTCAAATAAGTTTAAAATAATTAAACATTAAGGGGGGAAAACCCTCTGGAATTTTTTTATTTTTGCATTATTAATTGTTTGCCTAAAAAAATCATTTATCAACCGAAGAAACTATTTTAGTGATCTTAGCCTTAAATAAAGCCCCAAAAGTCTCCAGATAGTCCTGAAACCTATGCGTTCGGAGCATACCACAGTACAAAAATTAAAACTTTAAACGAATTTTCCTCGAAACACGTTTAAATATATTTTAATGGAAAAAAAATCTCTTTTGATTATAAATAATTAACTGGACCTGGGCATTGCACGGCACAAACGCGAGGCATCAACTTTAAACGGCTGTAGAGCCGCCATTTTGTTTTTTTATTACTTCAAAAAAATTGTGTTAGCACTTCATGATGTCAATAATATCATGTATTTTTCCAAATTTTAATTAATGCTTTCAGTTTTTCAATAAAAATTCTTGAAAAACCCGTCGTCCAGAGGGATTTCCCCCCTTAAGTAAATAAATAATTCGTTGATATTGTAAATCGTTGACATAATACCAAGAGAATATTATTATTATTATTTAAAAATATAGCAGTTTTTACAAGTTTATAATTCAGTTGAAACTATTGAATTGAAAAATAATCTATTTTTAAAAACACAGTGAATTCCCAGTTAAATAAAAACACTTCTATGAAAAAAGTGAGTGAATTATTTGAATTTAGCGGCAACTCTGGCTTGCAGTATTAAGTTCAGTTTTTTACGGTCGCTCTGATCAACTTTGTTTTTTTTTTTAACTCGTAATTGCAGTTTAAAATTAAAAACAAATATTTCACCTCAATTATTTACAACCACATCACTTATCCAGATTCATAACTGGTGACAAGTCTATAAATATCAGCATGTAGGGTAAAAGTTTAAGCAAATTGAAAAAATTGAGCACATTCGGATGATTACATCTTAAGGGTGTTATTATATGAATAAAGACAAAGCAAGAAATCAGAAAACATGAAATCTCAAACCATCATTTTTTTTTTTACTCAAAAGAAGAAGAATACATTTTGATAGTTACATAAGTAGAGCTTAAGTCTTTTCACAAGTATACGGTCTTTATTTGTTCCTCCACCTTTAGACTGCACTATTTTTTATGTCATAATCAGCGTGAATCATTATAATGAAAAACATTTCAGAAGTAAAAACAATAATACTACTTTCTGCATTGAAACCAAAAGCAAACAAAATAAAATTATAAGTTAAACAAAACTAAAGTACATACAGTAACCCATTATTTTACGAATTAAATTTTTGGTATTTAGTTTTATTTTATTAATTTTATTAAAATTTATAAAAACTTACAGGAAAAAAGTTGGGTGCCATTGGACCACCTGGCATTCCCTCATTTGGTGGTAACTGTCCTAAAGGGCTTGGTGCGGGTCCGGCATTCTAAATTTGAAAAAAAAAATTTATAATATTTTGCGTTTTTATTGAACGTTGACTGTTGTATAACATTACTTACATGCCCACCAATTCCATTTACGCCATAACCAGAGCTCACAAATCCCTAAAATTTAAAAGATAAAGCTTTTTAAAATTTTTGTTCATCAGAAAACGGTGATAGAAAAAAAGACCCATTTTCCTCATGTCTTGTAAGATCTAGTACTGATCTTTTAGAAAAGGCCTTTCTATTTTATTTTCTTATAAGCTTAAAAAAAGGATAATTGGTGGCGTATATGGGCATCATCTTTTTGACATTAGAAACTTGGGTTAGATTTGCAAACAACTTTTACAAATGCGTTGGTGTAAGCCCCTGGCCACATCATGTAGGTGGGCGCCGTTTTATTGACAATCTTCGTTGTTTACGAGCTCGGAGAAGTTTTCTTTCCCCATAATCACCACCGGGTGGATATCTTCTGCCTTATTTTCCTTTTGAGTTCTATTATAAATTGATGTGTTAAGATTTTTTCATTCTTTGATAGAGTTTTCGAATACTCCCATGCACTAGCACCCCTACATGGACCCCACCGCCTTGTTTCTTCCGTTTTGGAAGCTGTTCTTGTGTAATTTGACACAATGATTTTTTAGGTGAACATCAATCACGCAAATATGTTTTTTTTTTCAAGCCATGTCGGCGGCCTAAGAAGAAGCAAAATTAATTGTTGCGCCAAAAAAGGATAATCAAAGAAAAACCACCAACAAATTTTAATTGATCTCTTTCTGAAGATAGCATTGCGAAAAATTATGGTTTATAGACAAATACAGATAAAAAGAAAATAACAAGTGTAATACTTGATGAGGGATGAATTAAAAAAAAAAAAACAATAACAAAAAAAACAATTGAACACCACGACTAACTTGCTATAAAAAACCGCAACAGGGCAACAAGAAGCGCGACGAATCCTTCATAAAAAATATTAAGAATAGAGTTTTTCTCTGACCCCACCAGCACTCATATAAAAGTAGGTGTTCGCTTAAGGATAGAATGGGACGAAACACAAACTAAAGAAAAATTGGATACTTCTAATTTGGCAAGGTAGCTTTTAAAAAATGAATTTAATTTCCCTTGAATTTTGATAAGAATTCTTTAATGTATGTTTGTTTATATTGTTATAAAAAAAAATATGGGAAACAGGATTTCTCTGAAAATAAAACCAGACAGAAGATGAGACTTCTTAACTTAATATAGAATATTCTTGTTGTTGTTGCTGAAATCAGACGTAAAGAGATCATATTTACAGTAAAAGTATATAGAGTCAGTTATTCTGGATGGGTGTTGACATTGGAATAAGGATAGTGGAAAGCAGTTGGCAGTTGTTTTATACGTGTATTTTTCCACCTACTCGTTTTACTTGTTCACTGATTCCAACTCACACCCCATCTCTCTCCCGCACACACATACAAAAACAATCACACACACACACACACACAAAATGTAATCCTTTATTCTCTTCTCTTACAAAATCGCAATATCTCTCCCTCTGCATTTCTAGGTTTGTTGGAAAATTTAATGAAAGAAATGTGAGGTTAATATTGGTGAACTTACGTAATCGTGAAACGCTTTAGCTTCTGATGAATGGTCACACTGGTCTCTTCGCTCTGGTGCTGCGCAGTACAAGTCCCAAAACACACTTAAAAAAGTAGACATTATAAAAATATATTATTTTTTGCGTTAGTTTTTTTCTTGTTTTTGTTTAAGAAAGAGAACAAGAGATTGAGTGGCAGGGTTGTTAATAAGTTTTAACACTTACCACCACCACGTATGGAGAAACCCAGGCGGCTCCCCTAACGTTATATTTTTCTCCCATCGGATCTGTAATATAAAAAAAACGCAATACAGCCAATTAAATAAAATTTTTAATATTATATATTTCCTTAAAATATTTTTGGAAGATGAATGGCTTTTTTCTTACTTACTTCAGAAAGAAATGTCTGTGCCGCCTTCTGTGCGCCAACATGCAGCAGGTATTCATAAACGTAAAGGGCAAGTCTGGAAGCAATCAAAATAAATGGTCAAATATTAACACTTAACACATTGACACAAAACAATAATACAAAATTTTTGCTCTTAATTTTCTTTTAAATTACAAATTTAAAAACAATGGTTTAGCAAATATTCAAAATTATTTGGTTTCTTTAGAATTATTTGAGTCTAGAGCTCCAGATTTCAGGTCTTATTACATGTATAATTGTGCTACAAGTTGCTCAATTGCACAGTGTGGCAAAATTCAGGGGCGATAACGATTAAATACGGTTGGCGGGTACTATTCATAAATAATAACCCACCCATCTTTCACTAAAGTATTAAATACCTTGCATCATTAAAACTGTATAAAAAAAAAAACATTTTTTGAACGATTCCGTGTTCTATTTAAAAGGATATTTTATAACGTTTGAAGTTGGCATATATTTGAAGGAACTTTATAAAAAAAAAAACACTATATTTTTATTACAATTCAAAAATTATATTTATGTAACGGGTCACGGTGGTCTTGAAAACGCGGCAGGTTTTACAAAAATGGACCCCAAAAGTAATGATGCAGATTTGTTCGAAATGATCTCAGGATTCCAAATTTGTAAATTTCAAAATCGTACCTGATCCTTTTTTTGAGTTACAGGCATTATACATATACAGGGTGTCCCAAAAGTTAACGTCGAAACGAAAACGGTAGATAGGGTAGGTGGTGACAGTTATCAGAAAAATAATAAAAAAAATCGCAGCCATATATTTTGTGAGTTATGGGCATTTGAATAAAAGTCGAAAAAATAGTCACCCTGTGAGGGTTTTTTATGTGCCGTGACTACAAATCTTAATTTTTCTCATTTTTTTCTTTTGTTACGGAACCTTGAATAACCCTGCTACCAAATGCATTCAAAAAATTTTATTCAGCTGCATCAGTTTTAAAGAAAATTTCACTTTTTTGCCCAACTAAGTACTAAAAAATTTTACATGACTCTAATTCAATGAACCGTAGTGTAAACAAAATGCACTACGATGTTTCTTTTATTAGGTATATTTTCCATATTATTTTAGTTTTGTACCCTTTCGGAACCTTTCAGAATACAAAAACTTAAATAATATGGAAAAATAACCTAATAAAAAAGTTAGATTTCTTAAGAAAATAAATTTTATCTCGGTTATTTATGGAATATTCTCAACAATGTTATACCATTTTGAAAAGAGAATTGAACACACCAACTTTTAAGGTAACTTGCCGAAACATCGTAGTGTATTTTTTTTTACACTACGGTTCATTGAATTAGAGTCATGTAAAAATTTTTAGTACTTAGTTGGGCAAAAAAGTGAAATTTTCTTTAAAACTGATGCAGCTGAGTAAAATTTTTTGAATGCATTTGGTAGCAGGGTTATTCAAGGTTCCGTAACAAAAGAAAAAAATGAGAAAAATTAAGATTTGTAGTCACGGCACATAAAAAACCCTCACAGGGTGACTATTTTTTCCGACTTTTATTCAAATGCCCATAACTCACAAAATATATGGCTGCGATTTTTTTTATTATTTTTCTGATAACTCTCACCACCTACCCTATCTACGGTTTTCGCTTCGACGTTAACTTTTGGGACACCCTGTATATACAATTGACTTAGAACATTAGACTTAGACATTATAATGTCCTATACCTTTTTGGAAAGCTAAAATATACTCCTTTAATTTGATGTTTATTTGAAGTTGATTAAGTAAATAGTTTTTGAGAAATTTAATTTTAAAGTAATCATTTTAGAAAAAAATATTTTTTTTTTCTTCGTTTATTTTATTCAATTGTTAGGGTAAAATTTTTTACACGAATCAATGCTCTCATTGATTATAAGTCAAAAACAAAAACCGCGTGTTTCAAAGTATCTTAGTTTTTGAGATTCAAGGAAAGATGTATCTTTTCTCTAAATTTTTTTTAAGCTTTTTTTTATTTTTTTTTTTTTCAAATTAAAAAAAAAAATAGCCTCAAATCAAATGGAAAAAAGGTCACAGTAACACGCTGCTGATCAGGCGTCTTCTTTTTTTAAATTAACGCGAAAAGTCAACATGGATTCATGAAAAATTGCTCTCACGATGAAAATCGAGAAAAGATTTTGTGGTCCCTGAGGACCTTAGCTATCCTGAAATCTATGTAATGTGGGATATTTTTCTGTTATACGTAACATTATAACTCTTACATTCCAAAAATAGTCCTGAAATATTCAGAACGTAATAAAAATTACTTAAAAAAAATATAAAAATTAAAAAAAAAATACAAAACTCTAAAAATGTAAAAAAAAAAACACCAAAAATGAACAAAAAAAAACCTCAAAAAAGCAGCCAAAATGCCACGACGTTTTTGGGGTTGATTCTGAGTCACGCTAAGTGTGATTAGAACTTACAAATCTGTTGATTAAATAACCATTACCTACACAAATTTTTCCTTAGGAACAAATAAAGCAAATAAAAAAGTGCCTATCTTTTTTTTCCATTTTTGAAAAACTAGAATATTCTTAAGGATTTGACTAAGAACTAAATAGAGCATTCAATTTTGAAAAAAACTTGTACCTTGTAATTCAAATTAAAAAAAAATGAACTTAAATACAAAAAAACAATTTTTTTTTTTTTAAATTTTGACTTTGAAATTAAATTTCTCAAAAACTATTTAGGTACTCAATCAACTTCAAATAAACATCAAATTGAAGCAGTATATTTTAGCTTTATAAAAAGGTATAGGACATTATAATGTGCTTTTGTTTTTTGTTTAATTTTTTTCCCCCACTCTAAGTCAAATGTTTATATATGTATAATCCCTGTAACTCAAAAAAGGGATCAGGTACGATTTTGAAATTTACAAATTTGGAATCCTGAGATCATTTCGAACAAATCTGCATCATTACTTTTGGGGTCCATTTTTGTAAAACCTGCCGCATTTTCAAGACCACCGTCACCGTGGGGTGTGACATTGTGTAAAAAAACGTATTTATTCAAGGCCCACCAAGTTTCAAAGAAAAATATTGCTTTAACGAGATAAACTGTTTAACGAGATAAACTGCTTTAACGAGATAAACTGGATAATAAGCGTGAAAATGTCCTAAAAATGCAAATGGAATGGCCGTTATATAAAAAATAGTGTAATACAAAATTAAACTATATAATTTTCTGAAATTTTGAAGGCTGCTGAACTCGAATCCGAAGTCAGAAAAATGTTGCTAGTTTCCGTGTTTGAAATACTCATTACCGTTAAAAAATGCAAAAAAAAAAAAAGTTATTTTGACTGTTTGTGAGTTTTATAGGAACTGGGCCATTCCGCTATAGACGATCTTCGTCATAATTTCTAAATTTCAATATTTATTACTTTTTTGTAATAATGATAAAAACAAACAAAAATATTGCCAAATTTAACAGAAACATTTATTTTATTGCTCTTGGGATGGCTTTAATGCAAAAGAGTACCTAGGTAGGTAGGTAGGTAGAGATGGCAGTCATAAGCAACCTAGCTTAATGACCCAATTAGCGCAGAAAGCGCCGTTTTGATACCAAAACTTGTGAAACCTATAAGTTATAAATGGATTAATTGAAAATAATGCGATTTCAAGAAAAACGAGTGTTTAGGCTGGCCTAAAACCACTTCGTTGCATTGAGGAATGAGATCAAGTCTTTGATCTTTAATTCTGAGATGTTATTTATATCGTTGAAAAATTCACTGCCCAGAGAGAGCACTCTACTTCTAGCAAGTTCAGAACATTGGCATAGGAAGTGATGATTCAAACAACTGCGACAAAAGGTGTTGTTAGGAATACCTAGCTTTGCTGCGTGTTCTCCTATCGGCCAAAATTGCTCTTAAAACTTTTTGTTGAGAATTGAATTTCCTATCGAGGTTGTTTTTTTTTTAATTAAAAAAAAAATTTAATAACAAAACAGCCGAAACATAACAAAAAATCAAATTAAATAAAAAAACAAGATTCAAGATTTTTATTGAAAACTAACCCAATTATGGCAATTTGAACCTATCTTTTTTTCGCATTTTTAGTTTTACACAAGTTAAAAAGAAACATTTAAGGGGAGAGTACGATAACTTACACAGATGGCAAAAATTTATATCGTTTTTTTTTTTTGTAGAGGAGTTTAATACAATTATTCTTTACTATAGAGAGGAGGAGCGACAATTTTTTTGTTTTAAATAATTATTTAAAACAACGGCAATACTTAGGTACATTTTTTCAAAAATCAAAGTTGTACACTTAATTTTAATTTTAAATTAAAAATTAGGGTGGGCAAAAAATGGTTCTTTTTTCATTTTTAATTTTTGAGATAATGGCGCAGATTTTCAGTCAGCACTCATTTAAGCGATAAAGCTTGTTTTTTTCGGAATTGGAAAAGGAAAGGTTTTAATTTCACACCGGTAACTAAAAAAGAACCCTTGCTTGATTTGGTTGTTGACATTGAAACCATGCTCAAGTACAAACCGTTCGATGTGCAAAAAAGTATAAGATCTACTGCGTTAAATTTAATATATTCATATAAATCAAAAGATCGAAAATCTGTGATAAATAAATATAAGAATAATTAAAAAGAAAAATTGTTATTTCGATAAATTCGATGAAATTATCAAAAAGTTAGGAAAAATCCCTTGTCAAAAATGAAAGATGAAGTGAATAGCCTAAGAATAGAAATAAGTGATGTGTTTAATAACAAAAAATTGCAGTTTTCGTTAATTGTACCCAACCCAAAAGTTGCTCGTATTCAAGGTTTGCCAAAAATTCACAAACCGATACATTTTTTTTACAACCGATAATTCTGAGCATAGATTCTGCGTGTAGCAAAGTGGCTAAGTGGTTGGTACGGGAAATGAATTGTTTAAATCCCATTAAAAGTGCGTCGATGAAAAATCCCCTACAGTTTTGTAAAAATATACAGAACCTAGTTTTAAAACCGGGTGAAAAGATGTTTTCGTATGATGTTGTGTCTCTTTTTCCGCCTGTTGATGAAGCTATTAAGGCATTAGATGATTATCTTACAGAAAATAATATACCAAGTGAGAAAAGATCTGTTCATACAAAGGCTGCCAACATGTGTATGAACCATAGTTTTTTCCAGTTTCGCAGTGAATATTTTAAGTCAACAAAAGGCACAAGTATTGGTAACCTACTAAGCCCTTTCATTGCTGAAATTTATATGCCAAAGCTTAAAATGAAATTAAAAGCTTGAGGTAGTTTACCAGAAGTGTTTTATCGGTATGTGGATGACATTTTTACAATTTTAAGTGATAATTTTTTAAACCTTTTAAATAATCAATGCGAATCAATAAAATTCACAAATGAAAAAGAAGTGGCCTTTTTAGACTTGGAACTGACGAGAAAGTTGGACAAAATTGATGTTGCAATATACCATAAGCCAACTAGTACAAAAAGAATAATAACTAGTGATTCTTATTGCCCTATTCAACATAAACACGCGTCGTTTCATTCTATGGCACATCGTATTGTCCATCTTCTACTATCTATAGTAAATTTTAAAAAAGAATATGAGTACATACTTGATGTAGCTAGTTTAAATGGTTATTCCAAGACTCTTGTGGATTCCATTATAAAAAAGCATTCAATGAAAGTGTACCAAAATGAAAGATCAACTTTGTTTAAGCAAAATTGTTTAGATTTCACGAATGAAATAAAAAGAGAAGTTTTTAATTATATCCCAGATATAATGAACAAATTTAAAAACCGTTTAATAACATTTCACCAGTGTTCTCTAATATCCAAAAACTAAAAAACATTTTTGCATCTACAAAAGATAAAGTTGACCAAGAAAAAAAATCAGGAATTTAAGCTACTGAATGTGGAGAGTTTGCAAACGACATTAGATTGGACAAACAAAAAGAACCTTGAATGTAGTTTTTGACAAAAATGTTTTATTTTTATTTCTTGTTTTTATCAAGTATATCTGAAATAAAATTAAAATTAAAACTTAAAAAAAAAACACTGGCTTTGACTTCAAATGACCAATATCGCATATTGGGTTAATTGTGTGAAGTTGATCTGAAGCATAATTTGTATTGTATGGTTCCAGATATCTATTGTTCAATTATGTGTTCAAATATGAGAAATATTTATTTAAAAGAATATTTTTCACTTCTAAAATCAATTTTCTTTACTTTTATTGCTTTTCATTGACAAACATCAACAAATAAAAGCATACTTTAAAAAAGACAGACAAGCGTTTTGCTGCCTTTAAAGACTACTTTAAATCGTTCGAAAATATCAAAGAGTAGACTCTCGTTTTAAATTTTGTTTTTAGTTCTGACCTCCGTTTTAAAGTAGATTTAGAGTAGGGTTTAAATGTTTGAAAATTTGCGCTAATGAGTTTAAGTTGAAATTTTTCGTATTAAGGTTATCTTCTACAGTTGCTTGTGAAATTAAAAAAGAAATCAATGTGAATATTATTTTAACCAAATTCTGGAAGAAAAAAAAAAATTGCCGTTAGGGTGGTTCAATTTTTTTTTTAAATTGAAAAAAAAATTTATTTTTCCTACAGAGAAAGTTTGTAAAACATGTTTTGAAAATTGATTTTTTACATACAAAAATAGATCGACATTTAAAAACTCGTTGCCAGAAAAACCATTTTTTAGTTACGACAGTGTTGAAGTAAATGTAAGCCCTGTTTCATTGGGAGGTGGTAAAGTAATACTAGTAGGTAGTTAACTAGTGATTTTAAATGGAACGCACTTTCAGCGAATTCAATACAAATCGTATCTACTCGGGAAGAAGAGCATGAGTAGATGATAGTACTAGAGTACATCTAATGTGTTATGTTATGGAAAAGATGGCTTCAGTTAAGCTGGCGATTTAAGAAAAACTGCTGAGCTGGCCCTTCGGCTCAAAGCCACAATGCCAGCTCTGCAGTCAAATACCTATTCCTCTGCGCCATGGTCACCTACACCTTAATATTTACTATCAATTTTATTATATTATACTAAATTTAAAAAAATTATTATACTAAATTTAAAAAAAAAAACATATTTTAAAACTTACTTTTCTCTAGCTTGTGCATCCGAGGGCACTGTTGAATTCTTTGACTTTCCATACATAATTTTTTTTCTGTGACGTGATGAAGTGTATGTTTAATCCTTTTGCGTGTATAAATAAATATATTTATATTTTTTATTCTTTTGTTTAATTTTATTTTATATACACAATTTTTTATTTTTAACTTAAAAAGTCTTGACTTCCCTTCGTATTAAATTTATGTTGTTTTTATGTTTAATTTTTTTATATATATATATATGTGTTTGGGAATTGTGTTTTTTAATTTAAAAATTTATTTATAAAACATACGCATTTAGGGGGAGGGGTGGTTGTTGCTTTTTGGTGTTTTTAATTTTTTTTTAGAATTAATTGTAATATGAGTTTTTGTTTATTTTGTTTAATTTGTTTTAAGCTGTCAATAATAACATCCCATTACTCATACGTGATTCGCAACAAATTTCAACGCATTTAACAAAAAGGACGACGATAACAACGATTTTGAGGTCACTGCTAATGCTGCTGTAGTTGATGATGATAACAATGATACTGATGCCGTCGATAGCAGAAATGACAATGAGAAGTTTGACGTAACTGGCAATAAAAAACACCACCACGCGTATTGTTTTAACGACGACGATAAAAAAAACGACGAAAACTTTAACGACGACGACAACGAGAGCAAAGACGACGACAACAACGGGAAAAACAACGACAATTTAACGAGGTTCTTATTTCTTGTTGTTCTAATAAATTTTCTATCACTTGTTGGTGTTGATGAAAACAATTTTTCGAATTGATTACAGTCAAACACAAATAATTTGCAGTTTTTTCTTAAATTATTAAGATCTACTCGATACCGGTTGCGATTCCAACAATTATTATTTTTATTTGTATTAATTTGATTTATTCTATAACTATTTATATGTTTGTTGTTGGTGTTGTTGGCGTTGTTACTGCTACTCAATCTGTTATTTATAATTGTTAAACTTGGTTTTGGTGTAATTGTTGTAACTGAAGTTAAAGATGCAATTGATTCTCCGTCTGTCCGAATTATATTGCTTATATTGATACTGTTACAGCTTGAATTAATATTATTGTAATAATTGTTATAAGTTGTTATTGTTGTTGATTTGGTGTTATATATATTGTTTTTGGCGATGTTATTGTTGTTATTGTTATTTTTTCTTGATGCCTGGTATTTTTTACTATGGAATTGCTCGTTTTCAGTTATTGTTGTTGTTGTTGGTGATTTTGAATCTAATAATTCTTGTATTTGTTTGTGATGATGATCTTGGTGATAATGATCTTGAGCTTGAACTTGTTGCTTTTGTTGATGGCAAAAACCGGGCTGATGATGATCTAGAGCTTCTTGTTGCTCTTGTTGCTGAATTGAATTTTTTTTTTGTTTATGCTGCTGTTGCTGTTTTTTATGCTGGCAAAAACCGGACAAACGATGCAGCATAATTAACGAAGAAGCTTTTTGAAAAGATCTTACCTCGGATTCGAAATTTTCAGTTGAGTTTAGTTTTGATGTTATGCTATTATTTTTTAGCACTATATTTTCAATATTTATTATAAATTTATCAGTAGTTGATGGTTTTATTTGTAATTTAGCTATTAGTAGTTTATGATAGTTTCCGTAATCGTTTTTTTTCGATTTGAAGAGTAACACACTAACGATAACGTTTAATTTTTTATCATTTATATCACTTGGACTTTTCATAATTATCAACAACAATAATACTTTGGAATTCTCTTATTATAATTTTTTTTATTATTATTAATATTTATGTATTTTTCCAGCGTGATTTGGTTTAATTTTGTAAATTTAAGAAGATAACTAAAATCCTTTGTTACATCAAAACTACTGCTACAAAATTTATTAATTTTAAACATTTTTCTTGATGATTGGTTTATATAAATTTTTTAGCATTATATTTTGTAATTTGTTTTATTTGCTTTTTTTGCTTTGCTTTTAGTTTTTTTTTTTTTTTGTTTAAAACATATTATTTAAAAAATATATATTTTATATTTTTAAATTTAAAACCCGTGAGAAATTAATGTTGTTGGTGTTTTACGTTGTGTATAAATTTTATATAAATTGCTTATATCTACATTTTTGTAGTAGTAAAATGGTTCACATGATTTTAATTTTTTTTTTGTTGGTTTTTAATGATTGTTAAAATATTGCTGCTTGTTTTTAGGCTGATGTGGATACAAATATTTTTTTTATTTTTTTAAGAAGGGCGCGAGGCAATGGTTTAAGAAAATAATGTTGCCAATCTCTTCGATGTTTTTCTTTAGTTATTCTTTGATAATTTAAAAATTTTAAAACTATTGCTGTAAAATTATTTGTTTTTTTTTTCTTCTTTTATAGGTGCTTTTGTTTATGATGGTACGTATATATGGTTAAAAGTGTTTTATTCAATTTTGTTGCGCATTGGAATTGAATATTTTTTTATATCTGCGGAAGAGAAAACAAATCAGTAAGTATAATGTAATTTTTTTAAGCTATAGAATGCTGTTAACAGAAATAGAAAGACAGAATTGAATATTGAACCAATATGTAAAAAGAAATCTGAAAGTCTGGTAGGTCTGGTTGATGAATTTTGTGCAATCTATTATTTTTTTTAAATTCGGAAGCAAGTAACGAGACGGGTTTTGGTTTGCAGATATGATTTCACAGTGAACAGGAGTATGCAGTGCATTCAAGTAAATGAAATAAATGCAAAAAAAATCAAATATTTTCTAGAATTTCCTCCAAATCCATCAAGTGAGACATCAAAAGAAAGGTCTCCTTTCAGCTCTATTCAAACTAAATATTCTTGGAGGTCTGGTTGCTGAATTATTTGCTATAGAAATATTTTTTACCTGCGATATAGGTACTATAGTATATATCAAGTTATGCATTCGTACAAAAAAAAAGTTGAGATAACATGGGTCCCGGAAGTCCGTCTGTCTGTCTGTATAATGAGCTACAGCCTAAACGGATGGACCGATTAATGCCAAACTTGATATGTAGCGTTATTTGGCGACTCTCCAGAGGGATTTTTGGAATTAATTTTTTTGGACCAAAAATAACGGTACTTGTCATATACCGATTTTAGTAAAATTGAAATATCTCAAAAACGGCTCCAACGATTTTGTTTAAAAAAATAAAATGTTAGTTTTAAGCTAAGGTCTATCTTTTAATGGAAAAAATTTTGTTTGAAAATCATTATTAACGGTACCTGCCCTAGAACCGTTTTTTTTTTTTCAAATTCGATTATCTTCGAAACTGCTTATTCGATTTCAAGGAAATTTTTTTTTTTAAATCAAATTTTCGAAAACGGGACATTGAATTTTTTTGAAATTTTGTTTTTAGATGTTGGTTAGTGATTTCTACAAAATGGCATAGCAATTTTATTTTAAAACTTTTTTTCCAAAAAAATTAGTTTTTTAAAAAAACGGCTCTAACGATTTTGAAAATTTTTTTCTAAAAATGCATCTTAATATATCAATCAAAACTGCATACTTGTTTTTGAGGGCAATTAGATTTCAGATTTTATTTAAAAAAAAAAAAAAACGAATTTTATTTTTTTTTTTTTTCAAATTTCTATAAAAAGTCTTAAAAATTTAAGCAACTTTAACTCTAAGAGCAAGTTCGTGCGACCCAGTCGTGTATTTTATTTTTCTTACATTCACAAGCAGATATCTGGGGATTTTCATATAACTGACAATTAAAGTAGGTAAGGTATGACATTTGTTTAATAATAACAATTATGTATTCGCACGTACAAAGTTATACAGTTGAAACTCAATTATCCGGGGTTTGATTAACCGGGACGCTCTATTATCCGTGATGAAAATATTTGACATTCCTTCTCGACAATAAAGGAAATATTTTAATTTAAACTCTATTATCCGTAATAACTTTACTATCCGTAACATGAGAACAGGACCAAACAAATTCCTTCAATTCAATTCAAAACATGCCAAAATAAAATTAGGGGATATGTGTTGTGTTTTGTTCCTTACGAGTATCTTTGTTTGTTTTCGTTTTTATTTTTAATATTTTGTTTATAAAAACTTAAATACATACAAATTTTTCGAGAAAAGAAAGTTCTATTATTCGGGATTTTCGATTATCCTTAATGGGCTCGGCCTCGAACATCCCGGTTAATCGGGTTTCAACTGTAATTAAGGAAATTCATCTTTAAAAAAAAAAATGTTTTTTTAATGTTAGTGTTGAATCGGGCTTTTTTTGGTCACTTCCTTCTATATGCAAATACAAATTTTTATTTCATACTTTTTCCCTACAATTCGTTGTAATATCTCGACTTCATCAGGGGTATTTTATTAAATCTAACAGATTGGTATTAAAACTTGATAAAAAAAAGCCAGATTCAACAATATAAACAATAATATTAAGTTTAATTAAATTTTACGAAACTCACCGCGTATTTATAAGAAATATTAATTTTATTTCTTCGCCCCGACGTTTCGAAGAACTTTCAAACTTCGTGGTCACGGGATTACAATGGGTTTGATGGATATTGTTAAATGTTGTTGTTTGTTCTCGATCGCGCACGCAAGTTGTACCTGTGCGTAGTTTCGTAAAATTTAATTAAACTTAAAATGATTGATACCCGCGAAAAGCATAACTTAAAATCGTATATAAACAATAATAGCTCAAATATTTGGTCAAATTATCATTAATTCAAACATGTTTTGTATTTGTATGTACACTGGCGGAAATAATTCTTCGTACAAATAACAAAAAGACTTTTAAAGTTTTTTCGGGCTTTAAAAGTCTTTTAAAAGTTCAAATTAAATAGTAAGATCATATTAAAAGCTACTCGTTAATACGCAACTTTTGATACCTCTTTCGATGAAATGGGAGCAAAAACAAAAGTCATAATAAAATTACTGGACACTCTATTGTGCATGGGCATACATTTTTCAATAAAGTGCCTCTATAAAAAAGAAAACTCCCACCACTATGATCCTCCATGATTAACATAGTCGCATCCCCAGGTCAGTACATTCGTTTTTTGTGTGGCTGTGTTATTAACAATAGCTACCATAGAACCGTTATTCTTTTTGTGTCTAACTTTCTCGTAAATGACGAACTAGATTTCAAAGAATATTTTCGTGCGTAAAAAAGTCTTAGTAAAATGTTTTTTTGAATTGAAAAATAAATTTTTTTGAAAACGGACTAATGATAAATGTTTTGAAAAATTTTTAAAATTACAAAAAAAAAATACAGTATATGTAAATTCACGTGCTTATACAATTGCAATGTAACGGGTATGGTTTGTTTCGCTTTTCTTATTTCGGTTTTTTGTTGTTTTGTCTAAGTCGATTCGCTGTTTTATTGTTTCGTATTTTTGTTGTTTAGTTTTTTATTTATTTCGTTTTTCCTTATTTCGACAAAATTATACTCCGTTTTCTAATGACTTCGTTTTTAGTTTATTTTGTTAGTGATCACTTCGTTTTTTCATTATTTCGTTTTAGAATTAAGTCGCCTTTAGTTCACTTGGACATTAATTATTTCGCCACCATTTGTTTCGCCCATTTTTTTGTGGATGTTAATAGCCTAAGGGCTTTAAATTCGCGGGAATTTTAACGCCCTTAGGCTATTAACATCCACAAAAAAATGGCGAAACAAATGGTGGCGAATAATTCACGGCATTTTGAGTGCCTGTTAATTTTAAAAATGCCCAAAAAAGAAAAAAACAACGAATTCGTTACAATTTAAGGAACAACTCTCTTATATTATAAGGATTTGCTTATCTTTAATCCAAAAGTCTTCAAAACCCAAAACAATCCACAAAACTGAAGACGGAATAACCAGATGCCAAAATAAACTAAAAGCGAAATGAACCTTGGCGAAACAACTCATTGGACTTGTAATGAAAATGCGAAATAAATAAAAATCAAGAAGACACAAGGCGAAGTTATAGTTAGGCGAAGTGATCGAAATACGAAGTAAACGAAAACCTAAATAAAGGATGGCGAACTAATAAAAAAAAATTGTGTCAAAAACGAAATAACAGAAATCGAAGTAAAAAAGGCGAAACAATAGGCACCCCAATGTAACATGTGCCACAGTTTGTTGTTGTTTTCAGTAGTTTAACCCTCTATAGCATATAGTATACCACAGGCAACAAACCGCTTAACCCCCCTTTTCTCCTACTCTTTTTAAAATTGTCCGTTTTTAAGCATTGCAGAATGTATTCTATACTGTTATCTTCTAATCAAATACCAAAAACATGAAGAGATGGACAACTCAATTGTTCTTACGGAGAAATCCCTTTAGTAAACTAATAATTTCTAAAAGTTGGAAGTGTGCTTTTTCTTAAAAACAATAAAAAAATTGTTTTTGGTTTATAAAGTGTTTTTTTTTTTTTTTGTGAAAATCTATAAAGTAAGTGCTCAATGTTTACAAGATAATTGCTTTTTGTAGTTTCTTATTGTTTTTTCTTTGTGTGAAGTGCCAATTTGGGTTTGTATCCTGTGGGCTACATTGTGTTGAAACGGTATGAATATTGCTAATATTTACTCATTTTTACTTTGTTTTGCGTCGCGAAAAGTGAAGATGAACTCGATTTTGATGATGATAGCTGATATAGTTTTTTATTTATTACTCATTGTTGCCTAGAAGCTACATACCATTTATTGTAACATAACTGAATTAATTATTATGATTTCAAAAAAATATAACTTACGTATTTTTTTTAAATGCGTGTCACTATATAATTCTGCAATTCTTTTCTTATTCTGAACTCATGAGTTATAGAGGGTTAACACTTTTCAAAAGTTTTACCTACATTTTCATTTTTGGTAATATGGAACTATGCGATCAACCGCAACCCAATCATGCAGTTCGTTTAGGGGGAACAAAATAAAGAATTGCTATTTTTGTCAAGATTTTTTTTTTTTTTTTGAAGACGTTATTAACAACGATCTGATTTTAATTATTTTACTGTCAGTTCCGATATGGGAGACATATGCATAAGCATACATAAGTTATTATATGTTTAAATTACTTATGTGTACATATAATATATCAAACGCAAAACAAAAAACCGAGCTCTATGCACGGATTTATTTCCTTTTTGTTTTAATGGTGGAAAAATTGACATCATGTCACATACATTATGTAGATTAGATTTTAGATTAGATAAATTTTTATTGGTTATTCTTGAATATTTACCAAGATTATAAAAACAAAAATCAAAAAGCAAGGCTTTTTTGCCGTCTGCCTAATTGACAAAACATAAATCAAATACTTATTTTTTAAAATATTAATTTCCATCACAATAAGTTAATTATAAAATTACATCAAATTATATAGATCTAGTACAATAATAACGATATCTAGAAACTCTCATTAATAATTCTCTCTCATACATTATGTATGAAATAACTTATGGAATAGTACCAAAGAAATGCATTCTTGACAAAAGCACACTGAGGTCGAAAGTCTATTCAAAAACAATAGAAATATTTATTTAAACTTGTGCAACGTTTTTACCCATTTTTAATTCATTGATTTGTACACCAATTCAACCACCACCCAACCTTTGCTACTCGCGTCCGTCCGTCGCATCGGTTGTAGGCGAAAAAAAATCCCACCCGGTCTATTACCATTTACTACGATTTCTCTCGCAACCGCAACGCATCCCTCTAACCAACCAAACAAAAATATTGAAAAGAGGCAACAAGTTTCAACTGTGAGTTGAGTCGAGTTGAGTCGAGGCAGGGAGTAAAATTGTACCTACAACACCCCAATTCAGATCGAAACACCTCAGACGAATCGTCCCAAACATATCACATCCACCCATCGACACTAAGACCATACCCGTTACACCTCTCTTTTTTCATTGTTTATTGTGTACAATATGTACCCTGATGCAATATATCACGTAAACGTATGTATGTGTGTTTAAGGTACCGTGGACTGAACGTGGTTTAAGACAAAAACATCCCTCCAAGCGCAGGCATACGTATATAATAAACGCATTTTTTCTGTAAGTGCATTTATATTTTCAATTTTTGTTTTATAAAATACAGTTTTTTATTTTAATAAAATGAAAAAAAAGAACAAAAAATGAATTTTCTCTCGTCATGCGCTCGGTTTTTTCTCTTTGATTCAAAAAGAAACATTACGTAAGTGCCTGCCCATTTTAAGGATCGTTGGGTTGAAATGCATATTTATTTATTTATTTACGTCTATAAGTATTATAACTCTCTTAGAGTAAGTTCGTATGTGGATCAGTAGTTTTGTACCAAATTTGATGAATAAACTTTTATATTGACAGCAAGGGCTTAAAAACTCATTTTTAAATGCATTCGCATTCCATTACAAATTAAAAAAAAAATCATATAAGAAAATTAAAAAATATTTTTAAGCTGTCTTGGAAATTTAACCTTTAACCTCTGGTGGAAAAGATAAATCGTTCAACAATGAGCTGCTGACTCTAATCGGGGTATTATCTCCCACAGTCACAACTTGTAAGAGTCACAAAAAGTTGCTGTGAACTGTGACCTGCTCTATAGGATATCACAGCTTTGAGAAATGTTGGGACTCTCACAAGTTGTGACTGTGGAGGTGAATCGGGTTGTAAATACGTATGGCTTACTTAAGTTGCAATTGGCAACTTTGACTTGGCATTCAAATCAAATTGCAATCTATGCACACTAGTGTGGTCCACGTTATAAGGCAAAAAAATAAACCATATAATTCATTAGTTCCCTACGCATTATTTTGCTTCAGACATCAATACCAACACATGCTGAAAGTTTTAGCCCTCAAAAGTAAAAGGAAGAGGGCGCTCATCAGCTTTGGAATATTAGACTTTGTTACCCTTACCTTACCCTTAATATCTGATTATATTGTATTAGGACTTGGCTTGAGGTTGGAATTTGGCTTAAACATGATAAGCACGCATGTTAACGACAACCATGTAAATGATTTTCATGTTTCTTTGGTTTTGAGTCACTAGCTCGTATTTCATTGATTAATTCTGTTTTGTTAACTTTAAGCAAAAAATACTTACAGACGAATTTAAATGAACAAAAATTATTATTATCTCTGAAAATATCACTTAACTATTGGTTTTTTATGAAAAACTTTACCACATCATAACTTAATCCACTTGATAAATCAAAACAAGAGTTAATTACTAGGCATGAGGACCCAGCTATAACAGCATGTGAGCAAAAACTTTGGGCTTGTTGAGCGCCCACTTACACTTCACCTAAAAAGCTGAAATTTCACGTGTGTAATACAAAACACATATGCAACCAATTTTTGAGTGGGGAACAACGGAAATGTAAAAACCAAAAAATTGGACCACCCTAATGCACACTGCTGCTTGCGTAAAGTGGAAGAAGTGTTCATCGATTTATAGGACGTTATCACGTCAAAAAAAAAAAATGCACGACTGGGTCTCACGTACTTGTTCTTGCAGTTCAAAACACTTTTATGTTCTTTAAATTGTAGATTTTAAGAGCTGCCCCTATATAAATTTTAAAGAAATTTTGTTGATGTTGGGGAAGAACCGCAAACTTTTGTTAAATGAAATAAATGAAAAAATTTGTTTGTTATTTGACTTTTTTGAGAAAAACTAAAAGTGCTGTTTTATTGAAATTGCTTTGAATATTACGTCAGCAAAGTTTAATCAAAATCGTCAGAGCCGTTTCCGAGAAATTAGCTATAACATGAAAAATTTGTATGGGAGGTACACTTCTTAAGCGAGATATAAAAAAAAAAAAAAACAAAAAAAAAAACTTTCAGAGTTCTATAAAAGTCATCTGTACCGAATTTGAAGAAAATCCGTCCACCCGTTTAGGCTGTGGAAATGTGTACAGATGGACGCACGGACGAAATTGCGAGACCCACTTTTTCGGATTTCTCCATCATCGTAATGTTGGTTTTATTTAAAACCTCAAATTTTTTTCGACACGAAACCAATACTTGCCCTCAAGTAAAAAATAATTAAAAAATAAAAAAATAGCTTTAAAAAAATTTCCATGCTAAAAACATTTTCTGAATTAATTTATTACTCTACAAATATACCAACATTCAAGATCACCACATCATACGACTACGACTAGGCCAGTGGTGTGCCACCCATCTTCACGTCCTCAAAAAAGAACCCGTCGGCATTACGATTTGGATACGAATATCTTCTAAACATTTAAAGTAATAAATTGTAGAACGTAGAACGTTTAAGCCCCTATAAGAATACATCTTGCTAACTTGATAATAATGAATTAAATTAGAAAATTTTTAAAAGTAAAAAATGTTTTTATAATTTTTTTTTAACTTTGACCTCGAATATCTTTCAAATGGTTAAATTAATGAAAAAAGTTAATAAGACTTTTTTTGTGGAGCAATCTATCTTCTACAAGAATATGTCTTGCGCGTTTGATTAATATAATTTTTCAATTTGTTACAAAATCAAGAACAAAAAACGAATTTTTAAAGATTTTCTCGATTTTTGGAACTCAAATATCTATTAAACGGTTAGATAAACGAAAAAAAGTGTAGAAAGCCTTTTTTGTAGAGCGTTCAATTCCCTATAAGAATATTTAAAGAAATTTGCTGAAAAGTCGATTTATAAAAAATGATTTTTTTTAGTAGAAGCTTGATGTAAGCGAAGCGGAGGACCTTCCCCATAAACAAAAAATACCAAGACTGGAAAATTTCGTACGTCTTTCCCCCCAAAACCCTTTTGTGGACAGTGCTGTCTGTGAATATATGTGAAAGCCACCACGTTGATAAATGACGTTAACACGCACACATTTATAGATTCACGACATTCACCACACATCGGACACGAACACAACGATAGGTTCACGACATTCACCACACCGCGCAGCTTGTAGGCAAACGTCAGTTGACCGCCGAGTTTCCAGTCTTGGTATTTTTTGTTTATGACCTTCCCATTAATATAAAGTGCTTATATTAGGTGTGTATAGCAATCGATTTTTCGGATTACAAAATCAAAAAAAAAAGAATTTCGATTTTTTTGACCTACATGTGTACGCAAACTTTTTTTTCAAAAACTATTCATTGGATGTCCTTTATTTCTCAATTAAACAGCTACAAATTTTTTAAAAATAGAAATCCTTTTCCAGTAAAACAACCCTTTCTATTTTGATAATTATGGCAAGAAGGTACCGTTAATTTTGGTTCTTAAAAATTCAATTTCCCCTCTTTTGAATCATGCAAACCTCTTAACTACCAACTTTGAAGCAAATCGCTTGATTGATTTAGGATATAGCTCGAGATAGAGAGACAGAATTGTAAGACCAACTTTTTATATTGCCTGTTATTGCAATGTCATGTTTGATTGTTATCTCGAGTTTGATTTTTTCTACGAATCCTTAAACTTGTCCTAGTACCTTCATACCATATCATAGAAATTACATAATTACATATTGGGGGCTAGCGGGATAAAAATTTCCCTGGGAATCTATTGGTATCGGCAATCAATTTTTCATACGATTTTTTGTTCTCTATTTTTGTACATTAGAATCCGTTTTTAGTACGAAATTCTAACGGTTTTTCAGGTTTTTTTTTTCAAATAGGCGGACGACGCAGAGGGTTATTTTGTTCGAACTTTGTGTTTTTGGAATCCCCAAGAGGTAGATACTCTTTAAAAAAAAAACAATATTTCCCTACTATTTTTGTAGATATTAGAGATGCCGCGAATAGTGATTTGGCCGAAAACCGAATATTCGACCAACGATGAGTATCTATCTTACTGCTTCATGACTTTTGACATTTTATAACCTGTCTTATTGGTTTGATTTGTTTGCGTATCTATCTAACTACTTCGTGTGTTTTTTATTGTTTGAATGTATGTTTTTTTTTTTAATTTAATTTGCGGGTGAGACATGTTTTTCACAAGCTGGAATTATTTACGGGGATAGACGTAATAATTTGTTATCAACAAAGGTTTAAAAATTAATTTTTATTCATCAGAACTTACCATTAGTCAATTCTAAATACTTAAATAACAATTTTTGAACATTTTGTTGTTAAAAAAATAATAATTATTATTATTATTATTATAATTGTCTTTTTTATTCTCTATTTGGTATTCGGTGTTCAGCCCAATGTGGTAAACTATTCGGCCGAATGCCGAATATCAAAAAATTGGCCGAAAACCGAATAGTGGCCGAATATTCGCGGCATCTTCAGCAGATATATCTATTTGCTGATTTCACAGGACTAAAGTCAGAGAACCATAATCAGGAAAAGACTAGATATAGGTACCAACAAATCTGATGTGTTTGTGGGTTCAAGTACAGATTGCTAATTCTGTAGAATAATTAAAGCGCTGGAATTATACATACAGCTGAAAACAGAAATGGCTTGGCTCTACTTCTTGTACAGCAATTTTTCATTAATTTAACATCTAACCTACATGTAGTGCTGAGGCTGTTATTGCGATAACTGCTTTCAATCACTATGCTTTTACATGCGATAGCTCTTTAATATAGCTGCTCAATGCTCAGTCCTCAGCCTTAAAAAATCCAACCCAATCGAATTCGCTGTTACATTATCTGTTCTCTGTATCTTCACTGCTGTGTTCAGAAAATGGTCCCGAAATGAAATGGTTTAAAAATTTCACAACTTTTTTGTGAGCATTTTGTTTTTAATATCTAATGATTTAATTAACGATGAAAAAAGCAGAGATTTAGAGAAAAGTTTATCATGATGATGACGAAACAGAGAAGTTCAATTTGAAATAAATTGTGAAAATGGTAACTTTGCTTTTGTTTATTTTATATTTTCAATCATATTTTAAATCAGGAAGAAGTTTAAGAACAATTTGCGGCGTTAACTCTTGGGCCATTCCGCTATAGACGATCTTCGGCATAATTTCTAAATTTCAATTTTTGTTACTTTTTTGTAAAAAATAACAAGTAAAATAAAAACACGCAAAAATGAGGCCAAATTTAACAAAAATATTTGATTTATTGCACTTGGGAAGGCTTTAATGCAAAAGAGTCTGTATGAACTGCAAATATCATGGCTGGTAATACAGGATCAAAATTTCCATTACCGACAGCTTGAGGTTAAACTTACTTGTTTTGTTAGACATGGTGATGAGGATGACACATGTTAGGTAGTTGTTTACATAAAGAATATAATATTTTGTTGGTGTTTTCATTACCGATACTTATTTTCGGTAGCCATTGTAAACGTGTTGCACCCGCGATAGCTTCTTTGTTTTTTTTTTTTTTTCATTTTATTCTTTTTTCTTATTTATTTTTTATGTTTTAAATTGTTGACTTAACGTCATTCGTAGTCAAATTTACTTAAGTGGGCCACCTAAAACCGACTTCTCGAATTTGATATTTTTCTTGCATATATTGGAAGATTTATAAGTTAAAAATAATATTGCAAAGTATTTTTGAAAAATTTCAATTTTGTTAAAAGTTATAAACAAATGAAAATTTGTACGTCTTTTTGTTAAAATGACTGTATCTCAGTGATGAAAAAATAGAAATCAATGAAATTTGGTACACATATTACCAATTGTACACACAACAATTAAAAAAAAAATAATTAAAAAAAAAAAACAACAAATTATTTATAAATCATTGATTTTGTTATAAACAATTTCATTGATTTTTATTTTTTCACTACTCCGATACAGTCATTTTAACAAAAAGACGTACAAATATTCATTTGTTTATAACTTTTAACAAAATTGAAGTTTTTCAAAAATACTTTGGAATATTGGCCCACTTGAGATAATTTGACTCTTAATATAATTTGAGTAAAAAATCAAAAGTGTTTTAAAATTAACAGATTTTTATGTTTTTGTACTTAGATCTAAAAAGGTAGGGCTGATTTTGTTGCACCCGCGATCGCACTTTGAACTCATCCTAGTGACGATCAAAAATAAACAGGTTCAAATTAGGGATGTTGCGAATATTCGCATCCGCACCCGCAAATGCGGAACATCCGCATGAATTGGGACATCCGCCTCCGCGTCTGCAATAATCAATGCGGATTTTCATGCGGATGCGGATGCAAGGAAATGGTGACCAGAAAGAAGTTGGGTGGAGCCGGCGAATTGCGCGTACCAATGGGATTCACACCGAGTAATGGTCAATGACTGATTTTTTTTAGACAAAACACAGACAAAATGCAAAAGTCTTAATTTTATAGCCCATTTGCACTAGAGCCCAAATTAGATAATTTCGCAAATTATCTCATTTCGAATTTAAAATTTGCGAAATTATCAAATTTGGGATGAAAACAGTATTTTAATAGAGATCTTTCTTTCCAGACAATAAAAGGGCTAGTGCCAGTAAAGTCTTTAACGATAATTTCTACCCACTACACAGCGCGGGCTTAATTAACCAACCTCTGTGTAACCGACTTGATGCAGAGAAGGTATTACTTTTTATTTTCTCTCACTAAACCCAAATAATAAAAATTGTATTAATCCATTTATATTAACTTATTATATAACATCTTAAACATCCGCATCTGCTGATGTTAACTTTCAAAAATCGCATCCGAGTCTGCATCCGCGGATGTGAAAAAATCCACATCCGCAACATCCCTAGTTCAAATGCACCCTTTCAAATTATAGTTTGATTAAAATATTTTTGTATTTGTTTGTACATATACTTCGAATGAGTATAAATGTTGCTCCTGCGATACTGGAAGTGCCCTCTTATTTAAAGAGTGATTAAATGGCAGCTTTTTAAAGCTGCTCTTTTTATACGCTGCTCACGGCTCTTTAAAAATCGATCTTTAGCACACGCCAGCCTACATGTGTATGTAAGTACCTAATTGTAGTCAGGGCTGCCACCTTACTCCTTTAGCAGTAGATCTACTGCGTTTTAGCCCAAATGAAAATCTACTGCGCAGAAAAAACGAATCTACTCTCCTTTTAAAAATTTTAATAGTACCTAACCAAAGTTTGATTGTTGTCTATTTCAAAATTTTAAATACTGAGCCACGTTCACTTACTCTAAATGTATGCACTGAAAAATTCAAATACAGCCTTATCGTGAGTTTTACGTGAACAAAATTCCAAACGGAAAATTGAATTTCACTTGTGACTTGTGAGTTCCGGGCCAAACGGTGTTCATGTTCGGGAAACTAGCCGTATTCTTAACTCTTTTTTAGGTAATTTGAGAAGTTACCGACATCTCTTGTGAGATAGAAGTTAAACTCGTAATACCTGTTAAGATTCCGGATTTCCGGGCGAACAAAATGATGTAATGACGTGAAACCGAAGATAGAGCTGTTTCGTTTTTTTTTTACTGTTGAGCTAATTTTTTAATTTGTGTTATAGTAAAATATATTTCTGTGATTTGAATGTTGTTTGTATATAGGGTTACCAACTTTTTTAAGAAGGAATAGAGTATATTTGATCTCAGAGACGACAAAAAAGAGTACATTTGAAAAAAGAAGAGTACCATTCATTTCAAGTCTTGAAAATGTATTTTTTGGTACTTCTTGCAGTATATAACAATATTTTTGTTATTTTTAAAATATGTGTATCTGTATAACCCTAAACGGGCAAATTCAAAATTGATATAAATTCATGACCCAAAATACTCTCTCAGTGAATGCTGAAGTTGTAAGAACAGATAGTATATAGTTCACAATTTTTGCAGTTACCAATATAAGAAGCTTAACTCGAACAAAAATACCTTGATTTTTTACAAGAAAAAATCTAATGTTTTGAGGTCTTAAACAAAACAAAGTAAAATAGAGAACAAAATTTGAGTTAAAAATAAATTAAACTAATATTTCTGAAAAAGTACAGAATCCTTTTTAAACATTTTACTTTAATTAATATTTAAAACTGTTTTTTTTTTTTTTTAATAAAGGTATTAATATTCTAAAAATTTTTTTTACTTCCATGAATTATATTGAAAACATCAGAAGTTACACCAGTTCAAACATTGGAAAATTAAGAAAAATAGCATCAGTTGCGTTTCATATTTTTCTATTCAAAAAAAAAAACAAAGTTTAATTTTTTGAAAAAAGCTTACTCCTTCCTTTGATTCAATTTCATTCCAAAACAAAATTTAAAAAAAATAAATTTTAAGTCTGACTAAGAAACAAACAAAACAAGTAGGTCATACTAAAACAACGACCAAAATTATAGTGCTTTGTACTCTCTAAATCACAATTGTTCATATTTAGTTATTATAAGGTCGAATATTTTAAGCCTCGTTATCTTTTTCATTCAATTATCTTTAGAAATATGAAAGTTATCCACCAATTTGTAAACGTTAAGATGTTTATGTGGTGGTACACTTAGCCTTAAGTAAAAAAAGATTATTTTGACGTTCTCTATCAGAGTTATAGATTATAGAGTACAAACACGTGAAATAGAGTACAATACTCTTTTTTAGAGTACGGTTGGCAACCCTATTTGTATATTTAAAAATCTTCTGCGGTATAATGCAATCTATTGTGCTTTTTCTTGAAATATACTGCGCTCAATTGCCTTTGGGGTGGCAGCGCTGATTGTAGTAGATACCTATGTATGTATATCCAGGGCTACCTTTTTATTCGAGATTTCGAGAAAAATAGCGGCCTCAGTCAAAATAAAATAAATTACTCAATATAATTCAATAAATTACATCACAGCGTTGCACGAAATTATGATATAGGTACTTTTGTCGCTGAAAATTCTGAAAATGTTGAATACTAATAAAATTAAATTTTGGAACGACGAAAGCGTTTTTTTCCGTCGACGAACAGGTGTGAAATTTCTCTCCTCTGCCAATAACGTTTTTAGTCTTCGACGTTCAGGTGTGAAAATTTAGTTTAGTCGGCAATGTTTGTTGTCGGCCGTTGTCATTGTTTTAGGAAAGCTTTATAGGTATGAAGAGTAAACAAAACTAAACTAAGAGTGACTTTCAAAAATGGATAGTGTCATTTCTCAGAAAATCGAAAGGAAATTTGAGTTTGAATGGTTTGAAGGGTTAATACTCTGTTCTCTTTACTTTATCTGGTTAAATTGAGCATTGCAACGTGGGGAACAGAATTTAAAACTTAGCTTGAAAAAAATCTTAGCATCAAATGTTAAATTTTCTTGCGGTCAGCAAGAAAATTTAACGTAGTAGAGCAGATATTTTTTAAAATTAGGAAAAAGAGGCACCAAAATATCAAAAGAGGAGTTTTTGAATAATTTTTTAAAAGTGGATTGGGCGAGAAAAGAGGAAAAAATCCGCTTTACGAGGCGCGAAGGTAACCCAGTACGTATGTAAGTATGTACCTATTTGTAGTGTTATTAAACCTATATACATACATACATACCTATATCTATCTATTTTGATTGTTTTAAATTTTGGCAGTTCTAAGCACTACAGCCGCAGTTTCCTCATTCTGGTCCTCCAGCAAGATCAGGATTTGTAAAGCTGGGTCCACATTAGGTTGATCAACACGTTCAACATACTTTCCAAATCGACATAGGTACTGAACATTTAAAAATTTCCAAATTATTCTAACTGATATATAGGACATATCAGAGCATACACATCAATTGACCAAATTTTAAAAGGTTTAACTGTTAATTATATTGATTTGGAACGCATGTTGAACGTGTTGATCAACCTAGTGTGGACCCAGCTTAAGAAAGCTGCATGGGTGTAAGGCACCATCCAATGCAAACACCACCCACCTACACAAGTAAAGCGGCAAATTATCAACAGTGTTAGCGAGGTCGTACACCACACCATGTGCTCAGGCAAAAAAAAAAAACGACCTTAAATTCTCAAATGGACACTTAAAGAAGTGAAATCTTAAATTGCACATGTCAAATTACGTCAGATACCTAGATAAAAAAAAACTTTTCTCTATTATTAACATACATAAATATTTACATTTGTTTTCTTTTTATAATTTAATTTTTTGTTCATTAACAAAGATCTGTTGCACCCAATGTTATCACAGCAGGTACGTCTACTTACTATATATACACCTTATTTTCTTATAAGCAATTTTAAGAAAAAAAAAAACAAATAGAAAAGAAGCTAGTCAGATACGATACCTATACACTGAGAGAAAAAAATAGTATCGGGATAACTAATTTAACTAGTCACAAGTAACAATTGTTAACTACATACATATTTAAAATAGTGATCCCGATTTTAACTTTTATTTCTCTGAGTGTAGCTGTAAACAGAAAAAATGGCAAATTTTATTCCATATTTAAATAAAAATTATTCTCTAAAATACAAACCTATATAATTAGAAACAAAAAAAAAAAAAAAAAAAAAAAAAAACAATATATACCTGCCTACCTTCTATAGCTACATAGGTAGTTAATATGTATGTTTTTTTTAATAGGCATTAAGATGAGCACATAGTTAGGTGTATACTGTATAGGTGTAATGAAGGAATAAATGACTTCACATATCATGAGAGTGAAGAATACAGAAAGTATAAGAGAGGTGTATTGTGCGCGCACTCTTTTATACCTTCGTAAATCATAACAGAGTTGTCGTCTACCTTGCCTCCCCTTCTATATATGATATATGTGTCTATCTACATAAATATTCTCTCAAGTACACGTGGTACTCATCTTCTTTATATATTTGTATTTGTAATCAGTTTTCTGAACTGTTTTATTTATTTTTTTTTTTTTTGCATACCTAGACATTAATTTTTTTTTTTTCATAACAAAAACACTTCTTGGAGTACACCTACCTACATATAAACAAAAAAAAAAAAAAAAAATTGATGGATGAAAAAAGAAATAACAAAATTAACCGTTTCAAAACTGTACATACGTATGTTAACACACACACACACACAACAAACGCATATAAGTGTAAGGTGTGCATGGCAGGTGTCAATACGCCAGCATATTATTGTTTTTCATATCAAATATATATCATTCTTTCATCATTTTTCCATTTCTTTCATTCTGTATCCAAAATAAAATTGAACAATATTAATTTTTTTACTTTCACATAATCCAAGTTTCTGTTTATTTGTATAGGTTTTTTAAGGAATACATTTGATTCTGGTTAATACTTACAGATATATATACAAAAAAACACAAACGAAAGATTACATTTATATGTGTAGGTATAAGAAAAGAAAAAAAAAAAAAAAGAAAAACACAACCCAACCAAACTGTTGGTAATGGTCTCTCTCCGGCTCATCGTTGTATATAAATCGATTTATATAATATATGAAGTTGCCGCGAAACACCGGCTCATTTTGTATAGGTATATGAGAATATACACAAACGAAGAATATTCCTGTACATAAAAATCCAACTAAATTCAACGGTACAAACAAAGTAGTGCAAATACATCAAATGTTATGTCAAAAATTAAATTATTAAGTTTCTATATCAAAAAAAATTCACAACCTTTACTTTCAACTTATTTCTTAGCCTAATTAAATACCTGTACTATTTTTTATGTAAACATTTTGTTTACTTTTGGATAAAATATCATAATGAAACAAATGTATAGATATACCACAAGAAATATGAAAAATAAAGCCAAGTGATACAACATAGGTATAAGAAACAATTTAAAAGAAAAAAATCTGTATTTTAAAAAGTGGTGTTTATTTACTTTTGTTTTAATTTTTTGTTCCTTCGACGGTTGCTTCGTTTTTTCTAAGATTGCTGTCTCTTTTCTCCTTTCTTTTTTTTTTTATTTTGTGTAGTTTTTATTTATCACAATATGTTTTTTTTTTTACTTGTTTTCTTTTTTTTGGTTTACACTTTTGTTTTGTGCAGAAAAATTAGAAACTTTTTTCTTTTTTTCACTGTAAGTTACTAATAGGTTAGAAATTAGGGATAACTCAAATTAGATTTTCGAAATTCAAAACAAGGAATTCCCGGACGTGAAGATTGAAAGTAAAAATATCAATACACACGTCTCCTCCAAAACAGGGAATGAGGAGGATAACTCGAAATAAGAAGAGTGAAAGAGAAACAAATAGAGAGGAAGAGAGAGAGAGAGAGAGAAGGGCTGATAAAGAAGCTTTCCATATCTCTGTTCCGAAAAGCATTCAAACCATGATTTTACCGATATAATTTTTTTTTATTAAGATAACTAAATTAACTGTCACACTTAAAAAAATCCCTCAAATGTATTTGCCCCTCCGTTTCCTATGCAGTTAGTAGGAAAGGATAGGAGAGAAAACAAAAATTGAGGTATATTGTAGGTCCATTTATATGTATAGCAATGTCCCCTATACACCTATATCGTTTTGTATTTGGGCAAGTGTGTGACGATACTATTTCATACGGCAATAATGTTGGTGGTTGTGATATTCGAGCAATGATGAGGAGGAAGAGTGTAGCAAGGAGGAGAGGGAGGAAGTTTTGATCGGCGGTGTGTCGGTGGGAAGGGTTTATGGATGGTTGGTTGGACTACCGTTTTTCGCAACTATACAACTGTCTTCTTCTTTCTAATTTTAATATCCAAAATGTACTTCCATATCTTCCCCGTCTCTTTTTTTCTTTACTTAATTATTAAGACGCACTCAAAAAACACTCCATTAAGCACTAAAAACATACAAGGTAGAAAGCATAAAACTATTTACACATTTACTCTACAAAAAAAGGCTAGTATACTGAAACAGTTGAAGCTTGTTTTTGAAAGAAACAAAAAACCTAGCTTATTCGCCTATTCGGTCGTAGTTTTATTTTTTTTTTTTTTCTTATTATATTGGATTCACAACATATACACCGTCTTCCACTGCACAAAAAAGTAGTGGGTGCCTACACGGCAACTACAAAAAACAGTACATTTGTTAAAAAAAAAACTTTCTTTTTTTCTAACTATTTGTGACTTTTTCTTTTTACAGTTTTCCTTTTGCTATCGATTAGGTCCAATGTTTCATCTTAAGTAAAAAAAAATAAAACAATTAGATGTGTTTCCCTAATAATTTGTTTCTCTCTCACTCTCTTTGCATTTTGCAATATAATTGAATATAATAGAAAAATTGTATAAATTGGAACTTTGGGAAGAAAATAAAAAAAAAAAAGCTTTTCACGCGCGAGAACCGAAATACGAAAAGTAGATGATGAAAAAAAGTCATGTACGTTTTTTTTTTTATAAAACAAAGTACACACTCCGCCATAATCAAATCGCATCTACATGGTTCACACACTAAAAATCTGGTGAAAAATATTTAATAATTTAATTTGAATCTGTTTTTTTTTTTCTTATTATACAATTTAAAAAAATGAAAAAAAAGCATAAAATTCTAACCAGATTTTTTTAACGAAATAAAATTAAAATAATTAAATACTGTAACGGCGCGGCAAAAAAACGACGAGATGAACACAAAAACTTTATCTTGTCACAAGGTGTACTAGTCGTTAACGTACCCACTTAGCAGCCGTTCGTCGGTAAAGATCGTTCAAAACCGAACAACTGAATTTGGAGAGGTTTTTTCATTTTCAGCCTTCTACACAAATTTACAAGTTGATGGTGGCATCTCTTTCACGAGTATGACTTTGTTTCAGTCGTTTGTTTGTTATTTCTTTTTTTTTCGTTTTTGTTTTGTTTTGGAACATAGTTCCCCTGCGTTTCTACAGCTAGAAGAGTACAAAACTACAACTATGACAGACTGAAACCGTTGCTGTATTATAAGTTTATATTCTCCATTAAATACCCCAACCACACAAATACAAATAAAAAATTAATATTATATAAGTTTTGACACTGTATATACACTTGTAGGTACGTCACTACACACTTATTTTTATTGTAGGACTCGTTTTGATTACCCCTTATGAGGTATTTTTTTCTTTTGTTGTTCGTTTTATTCACATTCGTTCAACCAATTGCACACTGGAATATTTGATGCAAATCACTGACTAAAAAGTTACTTTTTATGATAGTGTTCCATTTCTTCGTTTTCAAATTGAAAATGAGTTGTATATTCCAGATTCAAGATATAAATACCATAATTACAAATTTAATATGAATAAATGAGAAAGTTTAATTACATATTTGTTATAAGTTTTTTAAGGGAATAGGTACAAAATATTTAAAAAGAACGGCAACACCTACAGGTATGAATTAAGGCTTGACCACACCGCAAGGTGTGCGGTAGCGGTACTTGTATTAAAAAAATTTCAAATCTGAACATTGATGTGTCAGTTTGTAATTTGTTTCATACAAGTACCCGTACCGCTAACGCTTACCTATCCGGTGTGGTCTTTTCTTTAAGGGTGTTCCACACCAACGAAAAAAAAAAACGCTGCCTCATAAACTCGACGAAGACCTAAACAAATCAAATTTTTAAACAAGGGCGCAATTAAAAAAAAATTCATTTAAATAGATTTCTAGTGTGTTTTTTCTAATTATATTCTACTATGCCTTCACTCCGCATATCCATTTTGACATTTCTGTGTTGCTTTCTTAAGGTATAACTACATTGGCTCAAAAAGTGAAAAAGTACAAAAGTGAAAATTTTCAAATGCATTTTTGTGTAGTTTTTCGGGCTGGAAAATTAAAACTAATGATGCAGAAAGCTTATTTTTTGGTCTAAAAAACTATTTGTATACTCTTATTCACAAAACAATTGCGCTAGCGAGAAAAAAAATATTTTCACTTTTGTACTTTTTCAAAAAGTGGTGTATGTAGTTAAGCCTTTACTTCCACTTCATGGTGAGAAAGAGAGCCAAAAGAGACAGAAAGTTTTAATTTGGGAAGTTCGAACCAGCGTTGCAACTTTGCTGCAATTGCAGTAGATCTACTGCACTTCTTCAAATCAAATTCCAAGCGTTTTAAGGAAATAATAAACCAATTCCTTTGTAATAAGTAGTATTGAAATGTACAAAATCTGCTCTTAACTCAGAACCAGCTCTAAAAAGCTGCAAAACACCAAGATTAACACTGTTTAAAGTGTTTTTGGCCCAACAGATAGAGCCTATATTAGTGAAAAAAAAAATCTAAAAGGAAGTACAAATGCTTAATTTAAATTCTTTACATGAGTTTGGTTGTAATAAGAAAAGTATTCTGAGTGTTAGCTCAACATACGGGTATTTTGATTGTTAGATGAAATCTACTGCGATTTTTTTTATGGATCTACTGCGCAAACTTTGTTTGGAAGTGGCAACAATGTTCGAACATTTGTCTTCTCTTTTTTTACAGTTGCCACTTTGACGTTTTAAACTCGGCGAAAACCAAAACAAACCAAATTTGTTAATAAATGGAGCATAGAAATGTATTTTAAATTTCGTAATTTTTTCGATTTTTAAACTCTAGATTAAGTTAAATATAACGCAGTTAACAAAAAACACTAGAAATCGATTTTTAAAAATCGAAGTTCTTAAAAATTGCGCGCGTCTTTGAAAATTTGATTCATTTTTCATATAGCTTAGGAGTTGTTTTTCTTTCTTTATTTTTTTTTCTTTCCTAAATTTTTTTTCAAAATCCAAAAGATGTACCTTTAGTTAAGAATTTAAACAAATACAAACCTGATATATGCAGCTCTTATTTGATTGTTTGTGTATTTAAGTGATTATATGAAAATCTCTCTTAAAGATTCTTCCAATTTTGTATAGTTAAAGATGCTACAGTTGAAGTTATTATAAGAGAAAATAAAAGATTTGTTTGGACCAAAAGGTACAACGTTTGGTTAGGGATTTTTCATAAGTCACTTTAACTGTAACTGTTTTTTTTTTTAATGCCTAGAGAAACGCATTTCAACGTCTTTGATCATTTACTCAAGCACCATCCAAACTAACAGAGTTCCTGTTTTAGAGACACTGTTTTTATATTCAGTGGAATTTTGAAAAGTTTAGTGAAAAACATTTTTTAATAGCTGATGTAGTTGATGTAGTAAGCTCTGAAACAGGCTCCAGAAATAAATTAAAAACACAGAAAGAAGTTGTCATGAAATTGTAAACTCTCACAATGGTCTTTTAAAAACCCTATAAATAATTCTTCGGATATTTAGATAAATATTTATTTATTTTATTTATTTATTTATTTCTTGAAAACCTATACACATTAAGACATATTGTCTTATAACTTAGATATAAGCTACAATTAAACATTTAATGACAGCTAGTATTTGACAATTTTTTTTACGAAAATACATTCGAAAATTAAAAAAAAAAATGAAACCAAGAAAGAAAGAAAAAAAAGAGAAGAAAAAAGAAAAAGAAGGAAGAGAGGGAAAAAAAACTATAAATTTGGTATCAAATTGTAAACAAATTATTATTGCTGTGAAAAGTGAAGCTTTATTCTAGTTTGTAGTTTCAAAACATCGTCTATTTCTCTTATATTTCGTGGGAGAGAATTCCATAATCTAACTGAATATACGAAGAACTGACGCTCGGATGTGAGGGAGGTATATTTCTATAGTACTATCATAAAATCGAATTTAGTATTAGTTCATGTCGCCACTTTTTTGAGGTGGCGCTCAGTGTGTTTTTTTCATACAAATTCTGATTTTTCAAGTCACCACTAGAATTCCTAAGATCGTTTTACTTCATGATAGCACTATGGAAATATATGTATATACAATGGTTATCATATCACTGAGATATTGAGGTTCACGGTTGAGGAGTATCTTTGAAAGTAAACTTTACAGGCCGCCTCCACAGGATATAATTTTTGTCATGTTGAAGTGTCTTAACAAGAAATGTCTTGTGGAGGCTCGCCATTTTTTGTTATGATTCAATGTCGATTTTGTCTGAACACGGATGTCTAACAACGAATTTGACAGATGTGTTTTTTTTCTTTTGGAAGTGCAGTTTTTTCATTATTTTTTGTCCTCTCATGAAGAAGGTTGTCTCCGTAGTAGCGGACGACAAAATAATATTTGTTTGTTTTGCGAATTTTTGCATGTTTTATGTTGAATTGAATTAGATTTCATGAAATGTTATATACTTTTTGAATTTATTTATTTATTTTGAATTTATATACCAGGTATTATAATTAATTTTTATAAAAATAGATTGTTTTAGAAGGCAAATAAAAAACAAACCAGGCAATATGTAGCTACATGTACCTATACATTGAAAAAAATTTAAAAAAAAGAATCATACAAAATTGGTCATATAAAATAAATTTTGTCCGCAAAAAATCATACATCATCTTCTGGCGACCGAAGCATATGAAATGAATTGTCCGAACATAATTTTGCCAGCCAAGAAAATGAAAATTGTTACAGGCCGCCTCCACAGGAGATATTTTTGTCTAACTCAATGTCTAACATCTACAACATAACAATTTTCATTTTCTTGCCTGGGCAAATTTTATTCGGACATTTCATTTCATATGCTTCGTTCACCAGAGGATGATGTATGATTTTGTATGGACAAAATTTATTTTATATGCCGTCAATTTTGTATGAATACTTCTTTTTGTTAAATTTTTTCAATGTACACATGCACTCATCGACAAACTATGCATGTACCTATTGCTTGGTTTGTTTTTTTCTTTTCTTTCCTTCTAGGAAATAAACAAGCTTTAATTTACAAAATTAATTATAATACCTGTTAAATAAATTTACAATAAATAAATAAATTCAAAAAGTATAATACCATTTCATTAAATCTAATTCAATTCAACATAGAACATACAAAAATTCGCAAAACAAACAAATATATTTTGTTGTCCGCTACTACGGAGACAACCTTGCTCATGAGAGGACAAAAAATAATGAAAAAACTACCCTTCCAAAAGAACCCTTCAAGCAAACAGGTCCGACCTCGGTCCGAATCCGCTCCGCCTGAGGCGGAGCTGAGTCCGACTTCGGATCAGAAACTGGTCTGAAGGCGGCTCAAATTAGTATGGAAATTATAATCACCGCGAAGTCGATTGCATATGTATTGGTGTGGTGAAAATCTTCATTCCGAGAAAATGGAGCCGACGGCGGACCTGAGTCGGAGCAGCGAAAACCTACCAGAAAGAGGAATAAAAAAGGGATGACGTTTCGCATTTGCGACCAAAAAAAGAACTAGATTTTTTTTTTTCACTGAAACTGTTTTTTTTTATTTAATTTTGGCAAACGAAATTTTCACAATATATACAATATAAAATAGAATGCATTTTTTCATTTTATTTTATTTGTTGTTGCTGCCATCTTTAGATGCCCAATCGCATGTTTCACCTTCTGCCTTTTTCTTCATAATTAGAGATTACATCTACAACACAAACAGAAACACATCATTTTAATCCAAACACTTTGAGCGATATATACAACATACCTTTTTTTGTTTCCATATTGTTAATAGTTTAATATAATTGTTTATAATTACACTTATATTTTATTAACAACGACGAGAGACACGACGCGACTAAACACTTCAACAAAAAATAACAAAATGACGCTTTTGCTCTTGTTGGCTATGTCTGTCTACTTTTTTTTCCTTTTCTCAGTTTTCACCACGATTCTCTTAGACTTTGTGTTCATACACAAAAAGTTGCAAGTGTGTGAGTGCAACCCCGCTTTTCTCGGTCGGAGGTCGGAAATCTTTTCTGGACTCCGTTTTCTTGCTTGAAGGGAAAAAAAACACATCTGTCAAATTCAATGTTAGACATTCGTGTTCAAACAAAATCGAAGACACGATTGTCTAACATTGAATCATAACAAGAAATGGATAGCCTTCACAAGACATTTCTTGTTAAGACACGTCAACATGACAAAAATTATCTCCTGTGGAGGCAGCCTGTTATGTTGTAGATGTTAGACATTGAGTTAGAGAAAAATATCTCTTGTGGAGGCGGAAGGAAATTTTCAAAAGTCATGTCTAACGGCCATATTTATCACTAGTTTAAAAATACATATGGATGTAAAGAAATGTCAAAAATAAATCCAAATCCAAAATATTCACTACTTAAATCCAATCTTAAATCCAATTTCGTTAAATCCAAATATATTTGAACTGCTCTCTGGAGGTCTGTTTAACTTTATAAATCCAGATGTAAAATTCATTATCACAGTGTTCAGTTGCTTTGTCAAGTATTTTGAGAAGGAAAAATAAAGACAAATGCAAATCATACAAAATTCATTGAATAATCACATAATTTTTTTTGAGTGAATAATATGAACAAAAAATTAAATCCTTAGATTTATAAAATTCGGATTTGAGCGATTGGATTTTAAATTAACTTTAATCCAAACTAAATCCAGAGTGAATAATATGGCCGTAAAAGTTTTTTGGAAAAATTAGTTACACTGTCATATCTGCGCAAACAGTAGATATAGCGTGTATCAGACTGTTAAAAGCAACGTTTAGCTTTCTTTTGCTGACGGAATCGCAATGGGAATATATTTCGCAGCCATATATGAGAGTTGGTTAGACTAACGGTTTTGCTAATAGCATCCGCACTTTTATGGGCGTAAAAGATTATGTTGCCCACATGGTACGTACATAGAATAATCCCATATGTTTTACCCACAGCTATGCTTATGTGATTATTCCATGTTAAAGTTCGATTGAAAACCATACCTAGATTTTTAGCAGTTTCAACATATTTAATTGATGAGCTATGTAGGAGCAGAGGAGGGAAGTAAGAAAGGTCAACAACTTTCTTAGATATCACAAGGCCTACAGATTTCTTAGGGTTCAATAAATTAAAGGAATAAAGTCGATGGAAACGCACTGGATGTTACTATGTATTTTTTTATATTTTATAAAATTATTAACTGTATACAGAGAAAAAATATAACTATTTTAATAGTTAAAACCGGGATAACTATGTTAAATAGCCATTATTGGCTTTTAAATAGTCATTATTGACTAAAAAATAGTCATTATTGACTAAAAAATAGTCATTATTGACTAAAAAAATAGTCATTATTGACTATTTAAAAAGTCACATATAACTATTTTAATAGTTAAAATTGACTATTTAAGAGTTAATTTTGAGAATACGAGTACTTCGATTGACTATTAAAGTAGTAAAAATTAACTATTTTTTTTAACTATTTGAACAGTTATCTCGATAATAACTATTTTAACGTGAGGGTACCATAAACAAAAAATACCAAGACTGGAAACTTTCGTACGTCTTTCCCCCCAAAACCCTTTTGTGTACAGTGCTGTCTGTGAATATATGTGAAAGCCACCACGTTGGTAAATGACGTTAACACGCACACATTTATAGATTCACGACATTCGCCACACATCGGACACGAACACAACGATAGGTTCACGACATTCACCACACCTCGCAGCTTGTAGGCAAACGTCAGTTGACCGCCGAGTTTCCAGTCTTGGTATTTTTTGTTTATGGAGGGTACGTTCAAAACCAGTAGGTACATATTCCTCATTTTGCATGTCTACACAGAGAAAATAGTCATTATTGGCTATTAAATAGTCATTATTGACTATTTAAATAGTCACATATAACCATTTTAATAGTTAAAATTGACTATTTAATAGTAAATTATTAAAATAGTCAAAATAACTGCATATTTTTTTTAACTATTTTAATAGTTATCCCGATAATAACTATTTTGTTCTCTAAGTGAATTTAAATCTTTAAAAAACACTTATTTCACTGAACTTAGAAAAAAAGGAAACAAAAACACAAAAGAGCAGCTATTCCCCATCCCCGATTAGAGCTCATAATTAAAATATTTATGGAAACAAAAATCCACTCGTAATGAGGAATCTAAAACTTGATTTTTCATGACAATAAAATATCTTGGAAGTTCAAACCCAACATAGGTTGGTCTATACTAAGCTTTAATCAAGTATAAGCGATAGTAAATATTAGATGTGTTTTTTTATTACCACCGGTCTTAACTTGACAAAAAAAACACAGTCAGGGCTAAGTCAGGTATTACATTAAGCCTCAAGAGGCGCGACTCTTTTTAAACAAAATGAGTGCAAAAGAGAAAAAACATGAAAGAAAAAATTATCCGACCGGGGAGTCGTGCGTCGTGAGTACGAGACTCTTTTTTGACGTTGCTTTTTCCACTTTTTCTTTTTTCAACATCCCTCTCATTTCTTTTTGCTTCTTGGTGCAATACAACAACAACAAATTTTAAATCAAAAGAGAAATGTCAAATTTGAGTCCTTGACACAAGAGGCATCGTGTAACAGTACGCGCCTCACAGAATGATTTATCAAAAGGAAATTCGAAAAAAGAGTCAAGCCTCTTGAGGCTTCATGTAATAGCTGACTAAGCAATTTACATTTTAACAACACATTAGGTGTGTTTTTTTTATACCACCGGGCTTAACTGGACAAAAAAAAACGCATCGGGGCTTAACCTGAAATCTTGGCAGCACTGTATATTGAATGTTCCGAAAACACAAGACGCAACAAAAATTTAACTTGTCATATTTTTCGCTTTCGAGTTATTATTGTATTTTTCATGTATGTTTTACAAAGAGATACAAAAATGTATGCTAGCAAAACTTGTTAAATACATTTTATCATTCCAAACGTCAGTTTTCACGTTTGTAAACAAATTCTAAACAGTTTATGAAAAAATTAGTTTGGTAGCACAGATTTAAAACTGGTCAAAAAGTTAAGCCCAGACAAATCTCCGGGCTAAACAACTAAGCCCACGGGGCTAAGGTGTTATTTAACATGTAGATTTTTTTTGTCCAGTTAAGCCCAGTGGTAATAAAAAACACACCTATTAGCCCCTTGGGCTTCTTTGTTTAGCCCGGAGATTACTCTGGGCTTAACTTTTTGAACAGTTTTAAATCTATGCTACCAAACTATTTTCTTATAAATTGTTTAGAATTTGTTTAAAACCTGAAAACTGACGTTGGGAATGACAAAATGTATTGAACTAGTTTAGCTATTTCGATCAAGCTAAGGTTCTAGCAAAAGAGCCTCACTATATACCGCGCCTGGTTCGTGAAGCGATTGAAATAAAACGACATCAAAATTTCAATCGGGACGACAGTGTTAAGCTATCTCGTACGTGGGACCCTTTATTTAACTCGTCACGTTCTATACAACTGCCGCTTCACACCAACAAGGATACAGTGAGTACGGTACTTGCAACTTGCAAGCCTACAACTAAACACGGAACCTCCTACGCCCCGCTACAACTTGCGTAGCCAAAATCGCTTATAACATCTCCCGGTGACCACGCTCATTGCAATTTGAAGCGAAACGTTTGGGGTGAGTGAGTACAGTAGTGATCTCACTTTATATTTATATATATATAACGCCGATCATCCGAAAACCCTAATAATGTCATGTGTTAACAACCGCGAAAACCTTAAAAGTTTTATTTCTCATGATTTTTTTAAATTCATGATTTTGTAAAAAAGCGGGATTTTCGGCATTTGAGTGGATTTTGAAATGCGGGATTATAATTGATCAGAATTTTAAATAAGCAGGATTTCAGAAGACGGGATTTAGAAAATCGGTATTTTAGAAGACGGTATTTTGAAAATTTTTTTTTTGGGATTTTCGAAAAACGGGATTTTAAAAAGCGGGATTCCGATACGCTCCCATCCCAAACATTTTACACAAACAGCAAGGGGCTGAATTCAAAACTGTTTACAGATTTATTCTTATCAATCTTACTGGCAGTTTTAAAGGAAAAACGCAGTATTTAAAAGAAAAAATAAAAAGATACATTTTCCAAATTTTAAAAGAAAAATGTTTAAGGTAAAAAGTGTACCTAAAGCGAATGAGGTTGCAAACACATAGACAGTGATTAATTATCATATTACATGACTCACGCCTCATGTGTTTTATGTATTTTTTATTAAATTAACAACAAATAAACACTTAAATACAATACAAATATAAGTTTTGATAATATTTTGTCCAAAAATTGCAGATTCATTGAAAAAGGCAATTCACGAACAGAAACAAAGTAAGTTGAATTCGATCAGAAAATCTAAATGGTGAAAAAATGCAGAAAACCTAATTTCTCTTTCGGCAATTGAATGTGCAAAAAGTCAAAAATGCAGAACGTGAAAGTCTCAAAAACTAATTTTCAAAGAAATTCTTCTTGATGTTTAATCCGAAATATGTAATATGTTGCTTTTTTAAATCCAAATCAGAAGTGCAATCTGGAATTTGCTTAAAGAAACCATTAGTTTTAAGATATCAAATATTCCGCGATATATAATCCCATTTTTATTTTCCAATTCTCAAACTAAGGGTGTGTGTCAATTAGGCTGAAAAAAACTAAGAATAAAAAGTACAGGAATGGGTGTATATCACTTTTATAGTGTAGGATAGCGTGGAAAAAAAACTGTCAAAAATAAATCCAACGCTGTCATTCGCGCCATTCTGGTGTGTGATAGAATTAAAACCAAAGTGTAATTCAAATTCAAAAACCCTTTAAAATCATTCTTTAACACAATTGCAAAAACTTTTATAGAATTAAATAGTGAGAAAATAAGTTTTAGTTAATAAAAAACAAATAGAATAAAAACAATAAAGTATTGCTGTGTAAAATTGTGCAAAAGACATTTTTATAACCATTCAGAGGCCCTTTCCTTTCACATGTGAATACACTTTATTTGCAACATAAATATATGTAAAGTGAATTTATTCATATAAATAGATTATCGAAGAATAATTTAGAATTGTTTTTTGGTAGAATTAAGTCATAAAAATAATAAAATTTGTTAAAATAAAAGTGTCCTTTTTTCTTGGATTTTTTCAATCCACAGCTGTCAAATTGAAAATCTCAAAAACAGGGGTATATTTATTTTTATTTATTTTGTTTGGTGATGGTAAGGCGCTGCAACCACCTGGCGCCCTTATGTGAAATTATTTTTTCCATTTGTTATTTTTTTTCTCGCTTGTGCAAGTTTAATGTGAAAAAGAGTATATAAATTGTTTTTTAGATCAAAAAATTAAGCTTTTTTTAAGTTTTCCATCCAGAAATATGTTTGAAAATTTTCACTTAAGTACATTTACACTTTTAAGCCAATGTAGTTAATGCTTAAATGCCAATATTTTATTTTTTGTATTAAAAAAAAAAACAAAAATAACTTTTTTCATAAAAAATATAAATTTTCACGTAGATAAAACGTTGCGCCTTGCGAACAACCATCTTACTGCTAGAGCTGTAGCAAATCGTATGTATTCGTTACTAAAATGCGGGTATTTGCTTCAGTAACGAGTAACGGACATAGCCGTAGCTAGGATTTCATTTCGGGGGGGGTTAGCTCACACCAAACAAAATTTTTTTTAGAAATCACAATACTTTGTATCAACTATATGTAACTGCAGTCGATTCTAAATCCCGCTAAATCAAATAGTCATTTGAACTGTGTAGAAGCGAAAATTTGCCAATATCCTTTTAAAGTATTTTTAGGAGAGGAATTCGTAGTTAAAAGTTTAAAAAAGCCCTGCTTGCGGTAAACGTAATTTAAAAATGGCCGAATATTCAGCGGCATCTCTAGTTTTGTAGGTACAAAGAGTGATAAGTTGGTTGATATAAATTGCGAGTGTTAGCGAGCAAGAAAATTTTTTTTAAGAAACAAATTTTAACCAATCTAAGGCTTTATAAAAAAAATTATTTCGAACAATTTAATATATAAAACATTGAAAAATGTACTTTTTCTTGCACTGAAATTTTGTAGCAGAAAATTGACAGGTACATTCTATCTATTGAGTTCTAAATGAAATTAGCAATACTTAAAAACCAAAATTTTAAATAATCCAAGTTGTTTGACATGAGCTAATTACACTGGTCAACAAGGTTTTTGTTACAGAAACCAGGGTATACTTTTCTACAGGCTGAGCTCGAATCCGAAGTCAGAAAAATTCTATCACATCACGTTTTGGAGATATTCCCGATAGAAAATTGAAAATGCCGATTTTTACCAGTTTTCAAAGTTATTTTTCAGCGTTTACTTATTTTTTTTTTTAAATTAAATTTGTAACAGTTTCTAACAGAATTGTGTCAAAATTTGAAAGCGAAGCCCCAAGCACTTTGATTTCAAGTTATGATTTCTCGAGGAAGAAAATAGATATTTAAAAGATTTAAACGGATTTAGAGAGACAAAACTTAATTCTTTTAGAAACTGTTACAAATTCAATTTAAAAAAAATAAGTAAACGCTAAAAAATAACCCTGAAAACTGGTAAAAAGCGGCATTTTCGATTTTCTAACGGGAATATCTCAAAAACTTGATGTGATCGAATTTTTCTGACTTCGGTTTCGAGCTCAGCACACAAAAAACCTATAGAAGAGTATACCCTGGTTTCTGTAACAAAAAAGAAGTTTAATTTTGTTGACCAGTGTTATACTTCACTTTGATATTTAACAATAAACTGAAATTGTTTAATTTTATAATTTGAAACAAAAGAATAACGAAATGTTGTAAATACAGTGCTTTGCAAAAGTATAATCGCACCATATAAAAATGCTATTTATATAAAACTGCGTATTGCAGCGACACCCTACTATTTTTTTATTAAAGGGGATCAAAAAACAAGAATATTGAGAAGAACAAAATTTCCCGTTACTTTCTCTTATAATTTTTAGAAATAAAAACAAGTTTTTCTTCCATTGCAAAAGTATAATTGCATTTTTTTTATTTTGAGTATGGCCAACAAGGTTTTTGTTACAGAAAGACAAGATATACTTTTCTAAAGGTTTTTTATATGCTGAGCTCGAATCCGAACTCAGAAAAATTCTATCACATCGCGTTTTTGAGATATTCCCGTTAGAAAATCGAAAATCCCGCTTTTTACCAGTTTTCGAGGTTATTTCCTGGCGTTGGTAGGTACTACAGTCTCTGAAAAAATCGATACATTTATTTTCGCTTACATACTGGATTTAAGGTTAACATAGAACAAAAGTGGGTAATAAGCAACTGAAGATATCTCGGACAGTAGAAAAGATGTCTGAAAGATTTAAATAGATTTAAGGGTAATATTTCGAGTTCGGCCACCGAAACCCTTTGAAAAAGCATAGTTTAGTCTCGGCACCAAAAACCCTGCATAAGTACTTGTGGTATTTAAAGGGTTCTTAAAAGAGCATTTTAAGGTGTTAACATAGTGCTTAAGGAAATGGTCAAAGAGATAAAAACTCTTTGTAATGGACCAAACAATTTTTGTTTTCCTTTATACAAACTTCATCGACAGCTTCTGCAACGATGCAAAATTGGTAGTGATTTTAAGGGAGATTTTCGTATAGGTAATCAAATCACTAAAATACAAAAACAAATTATTTAGGGCTGCATATATTAGACTTGTATATGTTTATAATAAAGGAATCTTTTGATTTTCTGAAAAAAAATTTCGGGGCGGGTTAAACACCCAAAACCCCCCCCCCCCCTAAATACGGCTATGATCTGATCTGTCTCTAAATCTCTAAGATTTTAATCATGCCTATTACCGAAGACGCAGATGCACTGCGGCGGGAGTGAGAGTCACTTTCACAACATTTCGTATTACCGAAGCCGCCGGTGCGGAAGTGATAGAAAGACATTTGGCTATGTAAGTGTCAACAATGACATATCGTCGGTGAAACCAGAAAAGTGTGTAACTCCATTTTAGCAAATTTTATAGGAGAGCAAAAAAACAAAATCGTTTTGAAGGCATTTGTATGAGTTTTCATTTTCTAATTTGCTAATAAAATAAAAACTATGAACTTTAAGGGATTCTGAGTTTAAGGAACGGTAGATATTAGGTTTGTCTAACAGATGGCATTCAAATCTAATTTTCAGAAAATTTGGAGTTACACACTTTTCTGGTTTCACCGACGATATGTCGGTAAGCAGTTTAGTGTGTTTTCGTGGATGGATAATACAGTTCATCCCGGGGAGTTCACAGATTGAAATTTGATTCGGTTGCGGATCGAGTAGATTCCCGGGGACTGAGTCACTGCGTCTTCTATAATAGGCATGAATATTTTGCTTCATAAAAGGTATCTGAGAGTTCTGGAGTTCGAGTTCAGCTTTTGGCATTTTTTTATTTCTTATCTACATTTTAAGGGTTTTAATAAATTTTGCAGTTGTAAATTGCAGTAAATTTAGTAATAGAGTGGAAGTTAGTAAAAAGAAGTGATTAATTTTGTTATTGGTAAGACCACATTTAAGGACGTCTTTAAAATTTGAGTAGGTATCTATCTAAATGCGTATTTAGCGATCGATTTATTAGTAAGACCCATGTTTATTAATGTTTTGTAAACATTCTAATAGAAATTACTTTTTTCTTTTATGTCAATTTGCTTTTTATACAAGACTTCCTATAGAACCAACTTAACAACTCAGAGAGCCTTTGAGTTTGGGAATTATTTGTTGTTTTTGAACTTTAAAATAAAACAAATTATAATTTTCAACCAAAAAAAATGTAAATTACTTCACACAACATGTAAATAACTTTCATTTTACATAAATAAGACTTTTTCGTTCAGACTCCCACACAAATATTCTGTCGGTGAAAAAATTTTTCCAAAAAATTTGCAAAGTAAAGCAGTAAATAGTTTTAACTTCTTTTCGTTGTTTAAAAAGGTTGAAATCTTCTTTTTACTTGCGATATAGGTACTATAGGGCAAGTTTAGGATTCGTAAAAAAAATCGAACTCGAGATAACAATTTTACATGACATTACGATGATGGAGAATGCCAAAAAAGTGGGTCCGGCAATTCTGTCTGTCTGTCTGTCTGTCTGTCCGTCTGTCTCTATCTGGAGCTGCAGCCTACACGAGTGAAGTGATTTTCTTCAAACTTGGTAGTTAGCAGTTTTTGGTGATTCCCTAGAGGGGAAATTGAAATTTTTTTTTATGACCAAAACTAACGGTACCTGCCATATAACGGAAATAGAAAAGTTAATTTTTTTCAAAAACGGCTCTAACGATTTTGATTAAAATTTTTGTGTGTAGTACTACACATAAGAGCCAACTTTTTAAATAAAAAAAATATTTTTTGTACCGTTATTAACGGTACCTGTCATAGAACGGTTTTTTTCGTTTCTGAATATCTCGTACAACATAAACCCGATTTAAATGAAAATTTTTATACAAACGTGTGTAAGTAAAGATAATATTTAAAATTTAGAAAATTTTCAAAAAACGCAATTTTGGATTTTTAAAAAATATTTCAAAATTTTTTTTTGAAAAATCAATTTTTTGAAAACGGATCAATGAAAAATTTTGAAATTTAGTTTTTATGTGTAAATTAATTATTTCTTCAAAATGGCATACCAACTTTTTTTTTGAAAAATGTTAAAAAATTTGTATACATAAAAAATTATTTTTTTAAAAAACGGCTCCTACAATTTTCGAAAATTTTTTTCTAAAAATACCTTTTTATACAAGAAATAAAATGGCATATTTGTTTTTTTTTTAAGATAATTTAAAACGGAGTTTAATTAATTATAAAAACAGATTTAATTTTTTTATACTACTTATGAAATTTCTTCAAAATATCAAATTTTAAATTTCTTGAATAAAAAGCTTTAACATTATAGTTACTTTAAGCATAAGAGCAAGTACGTGCGACCCCAGTCGTGCAATTTATTTACTTAAGCAACGATATCTTTTGAAATTTTATTGTACTTAACTTTATCATTTGTTATTTTTTGGTTATGGTTACTTATACTGTTGCTTTGCTGCAATTTGTTTGAAATAAGGTGGTTGGCAATTCTAGAGGAGGCTATGTGGCCATGAAGCAGAGCGCAGAGGTGCGTTATTTATCTTACCATAGTTTATGCTTATACACAATATCGAACTATGTTCTTTTGTTTAGTTATACAATTTGTAACTATGTGACAGCTGAATATCGTTCCTAAACTCCTTTTAAAGTGTCAAATAGTCACGAATCGTAACTTTTTCCAATTCACTTCCATGATCTGAGTTTAGTGTGTTGATCTGTGAAATCAGGTGATTGGTTTTCAAGGCATTTTTATTTCTTTTATTTATCAACGGAAAAATTAAATTAAAATTTAATTTTTGAAATTTTATGATGGGTGAAAATTTATTTTGAATAAAAACATGACTTTCAGAATTGGGATTATTCTAAAATAAAATGGTAGTTTGACAGTTAAACATTATCCAACACCAAATAGTTCCTAAATGATTTGTAAAAAGAACACAACAAATTCTAACAATGCTACTTCAACTTGTTTTCACTACTACTAACCATAGTTATATATTCTTAATAATTAATTATTCCTAATTTGAAAATGTATTCTTAATTTTACATCACTCACGTTACTATTACTGTACTATTCATCTTCAAAAATTCGTTCAAAGCGATTTATTTTAAATAATCATTTAATATACCTGAACTTTACACGAGAAATTGGCATCCGCAAATGAAATTTTGCATTTGCATATTATTGCAAAACTTTGCAGAATTCTAAATGGAGAGTGCAAAGTTTTTTTGTTTGATGCAACGAAATCAAAGAATTCTTTGCAAATTAGCAAAACTTTGCTCTTTTCAGAAAAGTAATTTGTTCCATTTGACGATATCGAAAAATTTCAAGTGCCGAAATAAGATATAATCAGTAATACCTACAACCTCTGCTAGGTCACTTCCAAAGTAATAAACATGATTTTTATTTTGTAACACAGTGTAATTAATCATTTTGTGTTTTTCGTAGGAAATCTTCTTCACCTTTTGCATCAAACCACAACCAACTTTCAACAGCTATAATTCTTTTCAAATATTCGTCGAATTACATCAAGTAACAATCCAGCCACTGGCTAGTGTCAACAGAAAATTATTAAAATAATTTTGTTTGTGAATAGAAAATTTTTTAGTGGAAAAATAAATCGTATTCTTTTTTTGATTGCAAACGGCTTCAAATTCCAAACTTCATTTTTTTTTCGATTCCTTTTCAAGTACGTTTCCTGTTCCGAATCGGGTACGACCGACATTGGCTCCGTTTCCTCGAAGTAATGAATTTCACCTCACCCATCTTATATAATCGGCTTCGCTTTGATTATAATTTGCATACTCAATTGAGCCGGAACAAAGCACATTTCGAGACCAAGCTCGGACTCTCTTCGGAGCTGATTCAGACGTCGTTTGCTTGAAGGGATGCCCGTCAAGGAAACGAGTCCGACCTGGGTCCGCATCGGCTCCGAAGTGTATTCGAGCTCGGCCTCTCAACAGGCTCCGCCGCGGCCCAAATTTGTATGGAAATTATAATCACCGCGGAGTCGATTGCATATGTATTGGTGTGGTGAAATTCTCCATTTCGAGAGAGCCAAGCTCGTAGCCGAGTCGGAGCACAAACAATTTTTTTCATTTTATTTTCACAAACTAAATATTTTAACAATTTTCTGTTGATACAGCGACTGGAGTGGCGTCGGAAGCAATACGACAAATTGTTGAAATGAATTGTAGCTGTTGAATGTTAGTGGTGGTTTCACGCGTTGGTTTGCCGGAGGAGAAGATTTCCTACAAAAAACACAAAATGATTAACTATTGATAAGAAAGTTGTTAAGCTACATTTCAGCAATGCACACCTTTTTTTTAAGGTTAAAATATTCCAATTTGTTAACATGATTAATATAAATGACGAGTCACGAGCACGACAACAACACGCGAGGAACTGCAATAAATAATAAAATGGCGCTTTGTTATTTTCTTGCCTATGTCTTTCTTTCGTCAGTTCTTCTTTTTCGCACTTTTCACCACGCTTCTCCTTCAACTTTGTGTTCATACACAAAAAGTTGTAAGTGTTTGAGTGTCAACTAGACTAATCTCAGATTTGGCGTTTCTAAATGGAGCAATTATGTCTGAACTCCGTTTTCTTGCTGTAAGGGTGTTAAATTTGTTGTTGCTTTTCACATATGCAGCAACAAAATCCAAAAAACGGGCTCTATCAAGCATACAAAATCTAGGAGCACACTTTAAATAATTGTTGTAACTAGGTCTTAAATAGAAAAAAACTTAAGGCCGTGTGTGAACTGCGTTAAAATGTTGGTTAAATTTTCTACCACGATTAAACTTTGACGTTTGGTTAAAAAAGGGATCAAATTTATTTTTTTGGTGTGCGAATTGGGTTAGAATGTGTTAAATGGGACTTTTTTTTTTTGCACTACTTTGATTAAAATTCCCTCAAGATAAAACAAAATTACCCTCAAAAATGGTTTTTCTTATATTCAATTAATTATTTTTTATAACAAAACTCAGCTGAAAATATATGAAGTTAAATATTCTAGTATAAATACCGATGTAAGAAATTCTAAATTTCACATACTATTTTTATATTTTTATCGACAATTTCCACTTCTTTACGATCAAAAAGACATTTTTTATTCAGTCTTCGAACACTAATTCATAGTTCATCAGCTGCCAACAAAAAAAATTATAAACAATAATAAAAAAAAAACATTTTCAAACGTACATTTTCAATTTTTCAAGATGAATAATAATAATTTGAGGAAGTACTTTGTATTAATTAATAGCATTAATACTTTTACATTTCTTAAAACATCAACGGATTATAAAAAAAATAATTCCAAATCTTCCTTGATCTTCTTATCTTGAGAAACGTCATATTTTAACCACTAGTGTCAAATTTTACACTGCTCCGCAGCTGGGTACATTTAACCCATTTTATTCACCACACTAGTATCAAGTTTTAACCAAACGTCAAATTTTAACCAACATTTTAATGCAATTCGCACACTGCCTTAACTACAAAAATAAATTCTTAATTGGGTTTTTAAGCCAGACGTCAAATTCAAAAATGGAAAAAAAAATTGAAAAAAAAATTTTGACAGTTCAATTCTGAGGAAGATTTCAAGGCGCAATTTGATTTGATCGAATTTCGAATGTATAAGAAAGTTGTGAAGTTTTGGAAAATCAAAACCAAAACACGATCGAATTGGTTTAAAATATTTTATTTATGTTGTTTAACACGTCACAGCACGGAAAACTATTAATTTTATTATTTTTATAAGAGAAATTTACTTGACCACCTTCTTGCAATGAAAATCGCATTTATTTTGTTTTCCTCAGAATTGCTTCGATTTGATTGGTTGGTTTTGTCTTGTTCTTCTTTAATGAACTGTCAAATTAGAAAGGAAAAAGACAAAGACAGATTGCTTAAAAGCCCAATTCTTACCCTTTTTTTGACTAAAGCTTAGTATACATTTCTTTTCGATAAACCAAAATTAATGGTGAAGAAACAAATTTTTTTTAATGAAAAAAAAATTCTGTGGTGAACAGATAACAGTAAGATTTTTTTCGCAAAAACAATGAGCTGCACATTGTCTTGCGAGAAAAAAAATCATAGTGAGTATATTTTTTTTTGCGATTTTGGTTTACAGCTGTGGTGAGTTAAAAAATATTTTTTTTTCGGAAAAAATCTAACAAAATTTCTCCCATAAGAATGCACTGGATTTAAAAAAAATTAAATATTCATGTTACTTATACTACATTTCCACCTACCTTAAATCCGAGATTTAGCTAAGTAGATTTAACATAAATCTCGAGTTTTATTCTAAATCTCGGATTGAAAATAGGTGGAAATTTTAGATTTAGGGTAGCTGAACCCAAATCTGAGATTTAGCGAAGTAGATTTAAAAGGAATACCTTCCTTCCTCTATGTCTGCAAAGATGAACTTAAATTTTGGACATCATTGTCCTTCCGGAAGCCAAAAATTAACCCAAAATTGGGGAGCGCCTTCATTCTTCAAAAAGTTTAGGACAAAACATACGGACGCCTTTGAAAAAGTAAAATAAAAAAAAAATTGGAGCGCCTTTGTGAAAGTAAAAATAAATAAAACATCGATAGGAGAGACTTCGTTATTTATATAGTTAAATTAGTTTTATTGAGCCTTTTAAGGGCCAGTTGTACAAATATTTAATCCGTGAATCAGCAACTTTTATCTTCTGAAATCGGTAGCAAGACTGAAGTTTAGCACTGGTTCAAGGTTCATATATGAAGAAATAGACACATTCATGCTTGAACCGACACGTTGACCCGCAGCTAATTCGCCGAAATCGGTGGGTTAATTTCCTGAACCAAGGCTGATTAACGATTGTACAACTGGCACTAAATAAAACATTTTTTGTTTCAAAAACGATTTCTTTTATTACATAAAAAAAAACAAAGTGTAAGACAAGACGACAAGTGTCGACTGCTTTATTCTAACTAAACAACTTGAAATAATACTTACACTAACACTAAATAAACGATAGAACAAAAAGAATCATTATTGATCTTTGCAGACTTAGGTATCGCTTTTAAGAGAGATAATATTACACAGATCAGATTAAAGCATAATTATACATTGCTGAATTGCAAATCTAGTATTTGCTTCGCAAACAACAAGTGTGCCATAAAGGGAACATTAATAAAGTACGCAATCAATTAAAAAAAAAAAACCAGCCCTGGCTTTTAGTTTTGCATTAGATTTGTCCTAGTCACTCGTCGTATCTGAAGTAACTTTATTTTTTTAATTACTTGATGGTATTTTATGAATAAAAAACTTACCTCCGTTTCAATTGTTTGTAAAAAAAGCTATAAATAAAAAAACACCTACATTTATTGAAAATTTGCTACTTTCATGAAATCTTTTATGATAAAAGCAGCAAAAATCTGTCTGATACATAAAAGATTTCATAACAGATTAAGGCTTGCTGAATACCAAAAATGAGATTCGTAAAAGAATTTTTTACTGTTCGAACTTTGCAAAAGATTTTATAAAAGATTTCATAGCAGATTAGGTATGCCGAATACCAAATATGAAAATCATCAAAGGTTTTTTTGACAGATTAGATTTTTGTATGGAAATTAATAACAGAATAGCAGAATAAAACATCTTGCCGAATTATAAAAAAAAAGTTTGTTTATTTTTTAGAAGGAAAAAAATAAGAAGTATTAATACAAAATTGACGGCATATAAAATAAATTTTATCCGCAAAAATCATACATCATCATCTGGCGAACGAGACATATGAAATGAATTGTCCGAATAGTGATGGGTACCTCATTCATGAGGCAATACAAATGTCCCATACACCACTCAGAAATGTCCCATCGCCTCAAAGCAAAAAAATGCATTACTTCACACCTCCTTGTAAAAACAACAAAAAATTATCTATTTACTCTTTCTTCTCAAAAAAAAAAAAACTATTCGTACTTCTACTTCTCAGTTCTCACTCCTGATGATGAGGAATGAAATTGAGTGTATGAGGAAAATCATGAAATTTACCGCGCCACTAAGGACCAGTTGTACAAATATTTAATCCGTGGTTCAGCAACTTTTATCTTCTGAATTCGCTGGTAATATTGAGTTTTAGCACTGCACAGTGGGTCCCGCCATAGGTCAAAAATAAAAAAAGTAAATGTCAATTTTTTAAAATCCAATGATTAAACGACGTTCTACAATCTCCCATCGAACCAAAACCAAAAAAAAATTTGACGGTTACCCTTTTTTTCATTTCTTAATAGCCATTCAAAGTCGGTATATAAAAAAAGGTACAATTTTTTAATCGCTGCAGTTATAAGGTGTGAACTTGCGATAGTGATAGCGGGTGTTAAAAATTGTGAACAGTATTAAATTGTTATGGATATTAAACGAGAAGGTTAATACTTTCTAAAAACATAAATTATATTGTTAAATAACATTAAGGCTAATTGTAATGGGGCTCGTTAGCGAAGCAATTTTAACCATTTTTATTTAGCTCAATTTTCATTAAATTAGAGATTTAGTTGGTTTGCCTTCGAGTGCCCTCTACAATTTAAGTTCTCAAATGAAGAATACCTTCCTACCTTTCGAAATAATAGCGCCGTTTTTTCCCCTTTTCGAGTAATACGAGTTTAAATGACGATACACGGAGAAAAAAAAATTTCAACGTAAAACTAAAAAAATTCCTTTTTGGCACTATTATTTTTATTAAAGACTGAACTAGAGGGTAAGGGTAAAGTGCTCGACTGACAGGCAGGTCCATTTCCGGCATTAACCATTTTTTTTTATATTTTCAAAAAAAAAAATTTTTTACCTTTTTTTATTTTTCTTGAAAATAACCAAAATTTTAAAAAACTGACTTGATGCATTTTTTTGCAATAATAAATCATATAAAATGATAATACAGGTGTTTCATTAAAAAAAAAATGGTCATTATATTTTTGACCGCACTTTGTATGGAAGGTGACCCACTGTGCACTGGTTCTAGGTAAATATAGGTTCAAATACTAAATCCATCCTTGAATCAAAGTTGATCCACTGCTAATCCGCCGAAATTGGCGAGTTAAATTTCGGACCCGAGGCTGAACCACATTTGTACAACTGGCCATAAATGTATTTATGTATATGTGTATGAAGAAATCCATCGCACTAACTACATTTGTACCAGAGATACCCAAAAGAGATGAGAAACTTCTGACGTCATACGGGTTTGCCTACAAGCTGCGGTAGAGATTTTTGGATAAGTATGCGTGAAAAAATATACATTTTTGGCTAAGTATGCGTGAAAAATCGTACATTTTTGCTTAGGTGTGCGTAAAAACACCGTGGCTACACTATGTGTGTTTTTCACATTTATCCACGAATACAAAAGAGATAACAACAACACGAAATAAACAAATGGGTTTTGGGGGGTAAAACGTACGAAGTTTCCCATCTCCTTTGGGTATCTCTGTTCTCTCTCCCAATAAAATAATAGCAATAGAATGAGGAAGGGTATACCATAAACGAAAAATACCAAGACTGGAAACTGAGCGGTCGAATGACGTTTGCCTACAAGCTGCGAGGTGTGGTGAATGTCGTCAATCTATCATTATGTTCGTGTTGGATGTGTGGTAAATGTCGTGAATCTATAAATGTGTGCATGTTAACGTCATTTACCAACGTGGTGGCTTTCACATATATTCACAGACAACACTGTACACAAAAGGGTTTTAGGGGGTAACATAAACAAAAAATACCAAGACTGGAAACTCGGCGGTCAACTGATGTTTGCCTACAAGCTGCGAGGTGTGGTGAATGTCGTGAATCTTTAAATGTGTGCGTGTTAACGTCATTTACCAACGTGGTGGCTTTCACATATATTCACAGACAACACTGTTTTGGGGGGAAAGACGTACGAAAGTTTCCAGTCTTGGTATTTTTTGTTTAGAGAAACAAAATAGCCCCGTTCCATTGGAGGTGGTAGTTTACTCATGAGTAGATAGGAATGTGTAGTTTTGTACTAGATTTCTACTCACGAGTAAACTACCACCATGGTATAAAAAGAGAAGGTGTGATCATTAGAAAAAACTATCTGTATCGAGAACTGTCAAAACTTAAAAATGGCTACTTAAGGTTTTGACAGCTGCCCATTGAAATTGTTGTTGTAAACAAATTTGTCTTGGAAATTGTTGTTGCTTTTGACTTTGCCAAATATTAAAAGTCAAAACCTTACTACCCCATTTTGTAAGATGGCGGCTCTAATGATCATACCTTGTCTTTTTATACCATGAACTACCAACTCCAATGGAACAGGGCTAATGACATAGAGCCATTTTGTTATTTGTTGCATTGTCTCGCGTGTCGTGGCTCGTCATATAATAATTTTAATTTTTATAATAAAATAAATATTAGAATCCTGTTAAGTTAACAAATTGGAATATTTCAACCAAAAATAAAGGTATACATTGCTGAAATGTAGCTGACCAATTTTCTTATTAATATTTAATCATTTTATGTTTTTCGTAGGTAATCTTCTCCTCCGGCATTAAACCAACAACAACATTCATCAGCTATGTAATTATTCAATACAAATTATAATTTGTCGAATTATATGGAAGATCAAACAACACTGCAGCCGCTGGGCAGTACTTGTAGGATATATCAACAGAAAATTATTAATACCTATATGTGTTTTTGTGAAAATAAAATGAAAAATTTTTAGTGAAAAAAAAAAAATTGTTTTCTTTTTGTTGTTGCAAATGGCTTTAGGTGCCAAACGTCATTCCGTTTTTCGATTCCTTTTTCTGGTAGGTTTTCGCTGCTCCGACTCGGGTAGGACTTCGGCTCCGTTTTCTCGGAGTGGAGATTTTCACCACACCAATACATATGCAATAGGCTCCGCGGTGATTATAATTTCCATACCAAAGCCGTGTAAGGATTGCGTTAGGCCGTGTGTGAATTGCATTAAATAGTTAAATCCGTGTTAAATTTTTGACACTTTTAAGGTGAATAAAAAATTTTCAGCTGTTAAAAATTTATTGGGCTCTGGGACCTGGTTAAATTTGAGTTAATTTTTTTTTTGCAGATGGTTTCGTTTTGTTTTTTATTTTTTTTTTTTAAAGGAGTTTCATGGCAGAATATTTTTCTTAATTATCGATTTTTAAAGTTATTTCAAAAATTGCCAAGTAAACAATCAAAATTTTATTGATACGAATTTGAACCCAAACTTTAGAACTTGGTACACTTTTACATCTCAGTACTTTTTGTGCCAGCATAATTTCAATATAAGAGAACTTGGCTCTTTTTTTAACAGTAATGTTTTTGTTGTGATTTCACTACTTTTTGCAAGGTATGGCTGTAGAATATAAAATCTCTATATTTGATGAAAATTCAGTGAAAATGGGTGGTTGCCACGCCCCCTGCCTGAAATTCTCAAACTTTAAATTTTTTCCTTTGTGTAAACTACCAGCTCCACCATTCTACCAAATTTCAAGATTCTACGACAATCAGAAGTGCTCTATAATATTTGATGAAAATTCAGCGGGAATGCCGGTTGCCACGCCCCCTGGCTGAAATTCTCAAATTTAAAATTGTTTCCTTTGTATAAACTACCAGCTCTACCATTCTACCAAATTTCAAGATTCTACGACAATCAGAAGTGCTCTATAATAATTTATGAAAACTCAGCGGAAATGGGCGGTTGCCACGCCCATTGGCTGAAATTCTCAAGTTTTAAATTTTTTCCTTTGTATGAACTACCAGCTCTACTATTCTACCAAATTTCAAGATTCTACGACAATCAGAAGTGCTCTATAATAATTTATGAAAATTCAGCGGAAATGGGCGGTTGCCACGCCCCCTGGCTGAAATTCTCAAATTTTAAATTTATTCCTTTGTATAAACTACCAGCTCTACTATTCTACCAAATTTCAAGATTCTACGACAATCAGAAGTGCTCTATAATAATTTATGAAAATTCAGCGGAAATGGGCGGTTGCCACGCCCCCTGGCTGAAATTCTCAAGTTTTAAATTTTTTCCTTTGTATAAACTACTAGCTCTACTATTCTACCAAATTTCAAGATTCTACGACATTCAGAAGTGCTCTATAATAATTTATGAAAATTCAGCGGAAATGGGCGGTTGCCACGCCCCCTGGCTGAAATTCTCAAGTTTCAAATTTTTTCCTTTGTATAAACTACTAGCTCTACTATTCTACCAAATTTCAAGATTCTACGATAATCAGAAGTGCTCTATAATATATGATGAAAATTCAGCGGAAATGGGCGGATGCCACGCCCCCTGAATTGAAAATCTCAAATTTTCGATTTTTTCCTTTGTATACACCACAAGTCCTATCACCGTGTAAAATTTCAAGTTTCTACGATATCGGGAAGTTCTCCATAATTTTGATGATCTGTCATTGAGTCAGTGAGTCAGTTACGGTTTTTGCGATTTTTGAAGCCCTATATCTCAGAAACTACTCATCGTAGGAGGCTGAAATTTTGTGAGGAGTTTGGTTTTTACGAGCTCATGTAGTGAGTTTGAAATTTCTAGCATCTTTGGTGTGGAAGTTAGAGGGGGGTCGAAAATGGCCTGAGTTGTTTCCTGTAAATAAGGGTGTAGTGCCAAAGTTGCTAGAGAACTTGGCTGGGCACTACCGTGCCCCTTGATTAGTGTTCGAAGACTGAATTAATAATTTCTTGTTGATCGTAATGAAGTGGAAATTGAGAATTTCTTTCATTTTCATACTAGAATATTTAACTTTATATATTTTCAGCTGGGTTTTGTAAAAAAAAATAATTAAATGAATATAAGAAAAACCATATTTTGGGGTAATTTTGTTTTATCTTGAGGGAATTTAAATCCAAAGAAGTGCCAAAAATAAAGTCCCATTTAACACATTTTAACCCAATTCGCAATTTTAATTTAAAAGTTAAAATTTTCTAACAAAATCAACATGAACAACAACAACGATTTTTTTAACACAACAACCAAAGTTAACTCAATTTAATAAAAGAACGGGCCACTGCTCCCTTATGTTTTTATAAAATATCTTTCGTTTTTATTTTGTGTTTACATATTAGTTGTGTTCACCGACGATGTGCTGGACTGTTCTAGGCAGAAAAGTACAGCTTTTTGCTGTTCATTGAGTTTTTTTTTTGTGCTTAACTGTTCTAGTTTGCTGTTCATTGACAAATCTAGAACAGTTTAGAACAGGATTTTCTGTTCTTGCTTTTGAATCAGATCAGATTAGAATAGCCCTCCAAGCAAACGAGTCCGACCTAGGTCCGAATCGACTCCGACGTGAGTCCAACCTCGCCTACGAAACGGGTCCCACGGCGGCTCAAATTAGTATGAAAATTATAATCACCGCGAAGCCGATTGCATATGTATTGGTGTGGTGAAATTCTCCATTCCGAATAAACGGAGCCTAGCTCATAGGCGTGTCGGAAAAAAGAACCAGAAAAAGAATCGAAAAAAGGAATGACGTATGGTATTTGAAGCCATTTGCAACCAAAAAAAGAACATGATTTATTTTTTTTCCGCTTAAATAACAAAATGGCGCTTTGTCATTTTCTTGCCTTTGTCTTTCTTTCGTCATTTCTCCTTTTCGCACTCTTCACCACGCTTCTCCTTCGACTTTGTGTTCACCCTTCAAGCAAACAAGTCTGACCTCGGTCCGCATCCGCTCCGCCTCAGGTGGAGCTGAGTCCGACTTCGGCTCAGAAACGGGTCCGAAGGCGGCTCAAATTAGTATGGAAATTATAATCACCGCGAAGTCGATTGCATATGTATTGGTGTGGTGAAAATCTCCATTCCGAGAAAACGGAGCCGAAGTCGGAATGAATGACGTCCGGCATTGGAATGGAAAAAAAATTGTGCTTGCCATTTGGAAGCATTTGCAAACAAAACATAACACGATTTTCTTTTTCTTAAATTTTTTTTATTGTTTTTTTTTAACACCAAATTTTATTTTATTGTATTCTTTGATACAGCTGCTGGAGAATTTGCATCATTGAAGAAAATTGTAGTTGTTGTGCGTTGTGGGAAGTTTAGGTTAGGGTGAAAATTCTCAGCTAGCGTCTCATTATTGAACTCCTTGAAAAACAACAAAATGATAAACTATTATTAATTATAAAATCGCAGAAGCACGTTAAGCAATTCATACCTTTTTTTGAAATAAAATTTTCCATATTAATAAAACAATGTGTTTAGTTTTAGAACGAGGCACGACACACGACCCGACCACCGACTAGATACTGCAACAAACGCCAAATAATAACAAAATATGACGCATTATACCTTTTCTTGTTGTCTTTGTCTTTCGTACGTTCGTTTTCCTTTTCTCACTTTTCACCACGATTCTCCTTCGACTTTGTGTTCATACACAAAAAATTGCAAGTGTGTGAGTGCAACCCCGCTTTTCTCGGTCGGAGGTCGGAGTGTCTTTTCTGAACTCCGTTTTCTTGCTTGAAGGTCATACACAAAAAGTTGCAAGTGCCCTTCAAGCAAGAAAACTGAGTTCAACAAAGAAACTCCGACCTCAGACCGCGAAAATCGGGCTTGCACTCACACACTTGCAACTTTTTGTGTATGAACACAAAGTCGAACGAGAATCGTGGTGAAAAATGAGAAAAGGAAAAGAAAGACAAGGCCAACAAGAGCCAAAGCGTCATTTTGTTATTTTTTTGTTGAAGTGTTTGGTCGCGTCGTGTCTCGTGTCGTTGTTTGTATAATGTTAGTTTATTAATTATAAACAATTTTATTAAATTATAAACAATATGGAAAACAAAAAAGGTATGTTTTATATATCGCTCAAAGTGTTTGGGTTAAAATGTTGTAGATGTAATCTCTAATGATGAAGAAAAATCTAGAAGGTGAAACATGCGATTGGGTATCTAAAAAAACACCAACAACAGCAGCAGCATCAAATGAAATAAAATGAAAAAAAATGTATTGTATTTTATATTGTATTTATTGTGAAAATTTCGTTTGCCAAAATAAAATAAAAAATAAAACAGTTTCAGTGAAAAAAAAATAAATCTTGTTCTTTTTTTGGTCGCAAATGCGAAATGTCATCCCTTTCTTATTCCTCTTTCTGGTAGGTTTTCGCTGCTCCGGCTCAGGTCCACCTTCGGCTCCGTTTTCTCGGAATGGAGATTTTCACCACACCAATACATATGCAATCGACTTCGCGGTGATTATAATTTCCATACTAATTTGAGCCGCCTTCGGACCAGTTTCTGATCCGAAGTCGGACCTGTTTGCTTGAAGGGTGTGTGAGTGCAACCTCTTTTTTTTTTCGTATTTCGCGTTTTGAGGTCGGAGTGTTTTTCTGAGCTCAGTTTTCCTGCTTGAATTGTTTTGATGAAAATTGTGTGATAAGTGTGTCCGGTAAGTTGGTCAATGTGAACCCTCCTGTTCTGATCTAGAAAAATCCTCGGTGAACACAACAATTAAAAATAATTAAAGCACTTTTTAAGTTTTTATTTCCTTTGATAAATTTCTTCTGCCGATTTACTAAAGGTGAACAATTCTGTTTTTGTTGATTTGCTTTGGAATGTAATAATTTAAATTAACCCAACATTTCAACACTATTCACAGAATACAAGCGTCCTAGTAAACATTTTATTTATTTTAATAGACAAGAAAATATACTTGTCCAATCCTACTACAACCAGGGATTCATGAAAAAAATCAATTTTTTTTTTTGTGTTACAAGAACACAAGAATTTAGTTGGGATTCGAGTCAAAGACAAAATTACAAAAATATTGGTTTCCAAGTCGAATTAACCCTAAACTAGAGACATGGTGAAGAGTAATGACAAGCACAATAAATCTTAACGATTTTGTATTGGAAGGTGATGAAAATGGCACTCTTGTTGGCAAGAACGACTATGTTTTTATAAAGAGTACGAAAAGTTAGTAAAAGTATCTAACTATTTATTTATAAAAAACACTAAGATACATTTTATTGCAGCGAGACGTTTTTTGAAAGAACCATTTTACAATGTTGCCGATTTTTATGGATTTGGGGAGTTGAATCTACCAACAGAAATTTCTCAGAGAGTCAGAGCAGGTACATAGTATACACACGTTATTTTACAAATTTAATTTATTTAAAGATTTATTATATAACAATCAAGAGTTTTCTACATCTCCTTTTGCCCTTCTGGAGGAGGAACATAAAACAAAAATGGTATCGTTAGATGTGGAAAATCCTAAACTCAATAACTACAATAACATTTTAGTCTTTAAATGGGACGAAGAGCAAACGAGATTTATGCTTCAAATATATAATAAATATATCACTTGTGTAGGCCGATTCAAAAAGTTTCGGACAAAAAAACTGATGTGGTCCTACTTAGCTAAGCAAATTGAGGGCAAATTTAAAGTTCACCTTACCGCAAAGCAGGTCGAAACTCGACTAAAATGCGTTAAAAAACGGAGAAAAAAGGGAAGCGGGGTGCACCGTAAAGTAACCGTCTACAATGACGACGATGAGTTAGATGAGCAAGACAGAGACACACAGGAAGATAATGATGACTCGAAGTCATTGGGTGGAGAAAGATTTTTCGAAACATTTGAAGAGATCAGTGCGAGGCCTGATCCTGATCCTGCTGCCATTGCAGTGTCGCCGTTACATTGTTTATCATCGTCAGCGGCAGAAGCAGAAGACGGAAAACCATGTTTTACAGCACTTCCCAAGTCTTCGTCAAAAGACATACAACAGAAGCTGTTGAACCAGAAGAACGATTTCTTTCTCAAATACTTTGAGATGAAAGATCATAGAGAAGAGAACAAAATTAAAGAAAAGCGCAGGTACAATGAAGAAAAGCTAAAAATCTTGGATAGTATGGTAGCAGAGAATAAAAGGAAGACAAAAACACAAAAAACGATAAGGCAATAAAAGCAACTTTTGTACCTTTTATAAATACTTGAATTTTAAAATTACACTAGTCAGCAAAATTTAACTTTTTTTTTTGCCACAAGAATCAAGATATTTTTTTCTAGAGGTTTTTGATGTATACTGAACTCGAATCTGAAGTCACACAATTTTTGGCTGTTTTCGAGGTTATGTTTTTATGTGGGGTAACGGTGATTATGAGAACAGCTTGTTTTCTTCTGTTTCAATCTTCCCCATATGTTGTATAATATTTATAAATATGAGCTACTGTACTTAATTTCTACTTTAACTAATCATATAAATCTAGTTATCAATTGTTTTAATACTTTTCTGTTTGTCAAAATAAATATTATTAGTTTTTCATTTAAATTAGAATAAAGAAGTTCATTATTTTTTAAAGAAATCGACTTTTCTTTTAATTTCGAAAGTTCGAGACATAACACCATATCTTTTTTATTACTCGAGATATCTTAAGATTCAGTTAATAAGCTAAAAACCAAATTAAGGTTAAGATCACAGAATTTTCGCCAAAAGAATCAAAATATTTCCAAAGTCAGAAATATTCTATTAGCCTCCCTTTTTTTTTTGTTGAATGAATATACTCGTAACCGTTATAAAAAATAAATTTCACCACCGGGGTCGCACGTACTTGCTCTTATGCTTAAAGTAACTATAATGTTAAAGCTTTTTATTCAAGAAATTTAAAATTCGATATTTTGAAGAAATTTCATAAGTAGTATAAAAAAATTAAATCTGTTTTTATAATTAATAAAACTCCGTTTTAAAATATCTTAAAAAAAAAAACAAATATGCCATTTTATTTCTCGTTTTTTAAAAAAATAATTTTTTATATATAAAATTTTTTTAACATTTTTCAAAAAAAAAGTTGGTATGCCATTTTGAAGAAATAATTAATTTACACATAAAAACTAAATTTCAAAATTTTTCATTGATCCGTTTTCAAAAAATTGATTTTTCAAAAAAAAATTTTGAAATATTTTTTAAAAAACCAAAAATGCGTTTTTTGAAAATTTTCTAAAATTTTAATATTATCTTTACTTACACACTTTTGTATAAAAATTTTCATTTAAATCGGGTTAATTTTGTACGAGATATTCAGAAACGAAAAAAACCGTTCTATGACAGGTACCGTTAATAACGGTACAAAACATATTTTTTTTATTTAAAAAGTTGGCCCTTATGTGTAGTACTACACACAAAAATTTTAATCAAAATCGTTAGAGCCGTTTTTGAAAAAAATTACCTTTTCTATTTCCATTATATGGCAGGTACCGTTAGTTTTGGTCATAAAAAAAAAATTTCAATTTCCCCTCTAGGGAATCACCAAAAACTGCTAACTACCAAGTTTGAAGAAAATCACTTCACTCGTTTAGGCTGCAGCTCCAGATAGAGACAGACGGACAGACAGACAGACAGAATTGCCGGACCCACTTTTTTGGCATTCTCCATCATCGTAATGTCATGTAAAATTGTTATCTCGAGTTCGATTTTTTTTACGAATCCTAAACTTGCCCTATAGTACCTATATCGCAAGTAAAAACTATAGGAGTATTCACGATCTGGTGCAACGAAAAGGTGTAAAATTGCTAGATTTTATTTATTTAGGATTAAGGTATAGCAAAAGTGCAAAAGTGTAAAAAAAATTGTAGTCTGTATATTTGGCTGTTTAAGTTTAAGAAAATGTTACACTTTTGTACTTTTGCAACGATACAAGACCATTTGCATCGAATCGTGAATACCCCTTATTTTTTTGCATTTTATAACGGTAATATTTTAACAACGAAGGCTTATAGAATTTTTCTCACTTAGGATTCTAGTTCAGCAACCCTAAAACCTTCAGATGAGTATATTTTGATTCTTGTGGCAAAAAGAAGTTTAATTTGGTTAATCAGGGCTGTTTTTGAGCCAAAGACTTAAATAAATTTAAAATATCGGAAAGATATACAGCCCTATTCTGCTATTCGATTCACGTGAAAGTCTAAAATAACATGCGTTTAAATGGCGGTTAAAATAAAATGTTCACACAAAATTTTGTCTGAGGATTACTAAAACAGAGAGAATCAACGTCTTGCTATCGAAAGACATAAGTTTATATGGAAGACAATTCGATGTGGTTAATGAATTAAATCTTTCGATTCACGTGAATCGAATAGCAGAATAGGGCTAATAAACACTTTTTGGAAGAATAAAATCAGTTCTTATAGGCACCGTTACAAACTCATTCATAGTTGTGCCCCTCCTAAAAAAAATCTAGCCTAAAAATAATTATTTTAAAGTTTATTTGAAAGCGAAATTACAGTACATAAACTTTTTACTTGCGATATAGGTACTATAGGGCAAGTTTAGGATTCGTAAAAAAAATCGAACTCGAGATAACAATTTTACATGACATTACGATGATGGAGAATGCCAAAAAAGTGGGTCCGGCAATTCTGTCTGTCTGTCTGTCTGTCTCTCTGTCTGTCTGTCTGTCTGTCTGTCCGTCTGTCTCTATCTGGAGCTGCAGCCTAAACGAGTGAAGTGATTTTCTTCAAACTTGGTAGTTAGCAGTTTTTGGTGATTCCCTAGAGGGGAAATTGAAATTTTTTTTTTATGACCAAAACTAACGGTACCTGCCATATAACGGAAATAGAAAAGTTAATTTTTTTCAAAAACGGCTCTAACGATTTTGATTAAAATTTTTGTGTGTAGTACTACACATAAGAGCCAACTTTTTAAATAAAAAAAATATTTTTTGTACCGTTATTAACGGTACCTGTCATAGAACGGTTTTTTTCGTTTCTGAATATCTCGTACAACATAAACCCGATTTAAATGAAAATTTTTATACAAACGTGTGTAAGTAAAGATAATATTTAAAATTTAGAAAATTTTCAAAAAACGCAATTTTGGATTTTTAAAAAATATTTCAAAATTTTTTTTTGAAAAATCAATTTTTTGAAAACGGATCAATGAAAAATTTTGAAATTTAGTTTTTATGTGTAAATTAATTATTTCTTCAAAATGGCATACCAACTTTTTTTTTGAAAAATGTTAAAAAAATTTTATATATAAAAAATTATTTTTTTTTAAAAACGGCTCCTACAATTTTCAAAATTTTTTTTCTAAAAATACCTTTTTATACGAGAAATAAAATGGCATATTTGTTTTTTTTTTTTTTAAGGAATTTTAAAACGGAGTTTTATTAATTATAAAAACAGATTTAATTTTTTTATACTACTTATGAAATTTCTTCAAAATATCGAATTTTAAATTTCTTGAATAAAAAGCTTTAACATTATAGTTACTTTAAGCATAAGAGCAAGTACGTGCGACCCCAGTCGTGCAATTTATTTCTTGCGCTTTCAGTGATTTCAAAAAACAAATATAATTAAATCGTTATAAGAAAATTAATTTGTAAGTTTTTCTTTAAACAATGCAAAAAGTGACTTAGTCCACTTTCATAATCATGGGCCAATTAAGCACCCCACATAAAAACATAACCTCGAAAACAATCATAATGACGTTTTTTGGCGTTTTATAACAGTAATATTTCCAATACGGAGGCCAATCTAAATTTTCTGACTTCGGATTCGAATTCAGCACCCCAAAACCTCTAGAAAAGTATATTTTGTTTCTTGTGGTAAGTGTAAGCTTTCTTTCGGTAATGTTTGAGTAACTACATTGAAGTAGCACCCCAGACGTTCCACAAAGCTCAAAGCTACTCCTCCTGCAAGTGGCCTGGAATAAGACTGAGAGATGGAAGCAGGAGCCAAATTACGGCATACTATTACGATAACACGTTGACGTATTGACGCTATTATGTCTATCTGTAGGTGACTCCGTAAAGGGCCCAACCCATAGAATCCGTTACGTCCGTTCCGTCGAAGTTTTCAACTGACAGCTCGATAAAATACACACGTTCTTATGGGAAGCGACCCATAAGCGACGGATCGGACGGAGGCCGACGGATTCGACGGAAGAAGTAGCCCAACTTTCTACTTTTTCATCCGTCGTATCCTTTGACATTGATTGTCAACAATAGATCAGTTCGATTTTCTGCTTCTGAGTGCACACCGGGGAGTTTCAGAACTAAGAACTGTGTTCTTTTCTTCTCCGATATTATAAATTTTGAACTTTTCATTGTTTATTTGTGAAGAAATTGAAATAAAAGTAACATTTAATGATATATATAATAATATATATCAATTAAATATCTAAATTCTGTTGTAAAGTTCAATTTTACAATGCGAAAATCATACCTGATGTTATTAAAAACTGTTTTTAACTGTGCCTACATGGAATTTAGTCACACATTTTATTTTATTAAAAAAAAGAACAACGATAATAGTTAACAATTTCTTGCATCCATAGCCGTAGCTAGGATTTCATTTCGGGGGGGGGGGGGGGGGTTAGCTCAGACCAAACAAAATTTTTTTTTAGAAATCACAATACTTTGTATCAACTATATGTAACTGCAGTCGATTCTAAATCCCGCTAAATCAAATACTCGTTTGAACTGTGTAGAAGCGAAAAATTTGCCAATATCCTTTTTAAGTATTTTTTAGGAGAGGAATTCGTAGTTAAAAGTTTAAAAAAGCCCTGCTTGCGGTAAACGAATTTAAAAATGGCGGCATCTCTAGTTTTGTAGGTACAAAGAGTGATAAGTTGGTTGATATAAATTGCGAGCGTTAGCGAGCAAGAAAATTAAAAAAAAAAAAACAAATTTTAACCATTCTAAGGCTTTATAAAAAAAATTATTTCGTACAATTTAATATATAAAATATTGAAAAATGTACTTTTTCTTGCTCTGAAATTTTGTAGCAGAAAATTGACAGGTACATTCTATCTATTGAGTTCTAAATGAAATTAGCAATACTTAAAAACCAAAATTTTAAATAATCCAAGTTGTTTGACATGAGCTAATTACACTGGTCAACAAGGTTTTTGTTACAGAAACCAAGATATACTTTTCTAAAGGTTTTTTTATGTGCTGAGCTCGAATCCGAACTCAGAAAAATTCTATCACATCACGTTTTGGAGATATTCCCGTTAGAAAATCGAAAATGCCGATTTTTACCAGTTTTCAAAGTTATATAAATTTGTAACAGTTTCTAAAAGAATTGTGTCAAAATTTGAAAGCGATTGGTACAGAACTTTAAGATATTTGCTATTAAAAGCAAATAAATATGAGATGCCCCAAACACTTTGATTTCAAGTTATGATTTCTCGAGGAAGAAAATAGATATTTAAAAGATTTAAACGGATTTAGAGAGACAAAACTTAATTCTTTTAGAAACTGTTACAAATTCAATTTAAAAAAAATAAGTAAACGCTAAAAAATAACCCTGAAAACTGGTAAAAAGCGGCATTTTCGATTTTCTAACGGGAATATCTCAAAAACGTGATGTGATCGAATTTTTCTGACTTCGGTTTTTAGCTCAGCACACAAAAAACCTATAGAAGAGTATACCCTGGTTTCTGTAACAAAAAAGAAGTTTAATTTTGTTGACCAGTGTTATACTTCACTTTGAAATTTAACAATAAACTGAAATTGTTTAATTTTATAATTTGAAACAAAAGAATAACGAAATGTTGTAAATACAGTGCTTTGCAAAAGTATAATCGCACCATATAAAAATGCTATTTATATAAAACCGAGTATTGCAGCGACACCCTACTATTTTTTTTTGTTAAAGGGGATCAAAAAACAAGAATATTGAGAAGAACAAAATGTCCCTTTACTTTCTCTTATAATTTTTAGAAATAAAAACAAGTTTTTCTTCCATTGCAAAAGTATAAGCGCATTTTTTTTATTTTGAGTATGGCCAACAAGGTTTTTGTTACAGAAACCAAGATATACTTTTCTAGAGGTTTTTTTATGTGCTGAGCTCGAATCCGAACTCAGAAAAATTCTATCACATCGCATTTTTGAGATATTCCCGTTAGAAAATCGAAAATCCCGCTTTTTACCAGTTTTCGAGGTTATTTCCTAGCGTTGGTAGGTACTACAGTCTCTGAATAAATCGATACATTTATTTTCGCTTACATACTGGATTTAAGGTTAACATAGAACAAAAGTGGGTAATAAGCAACTGAAGATATCTCGGACAGTAGAAAAGATGTCTGAAAGATTTAAATAGATTTAAGGGTAATATTTCAAAAACGAGATGTGATCGAATGAGTCCGTCTTTGGATTCAAGTTCGGCCACCGAAACCCTTTGAAAAAGCATAGTTTAGTCTCGGCACCAAAAACCCTGCATAAGTACTTGTGGTATTTAAAGGGTTCTTAAAAGAGCATTTTAAGGTGTTAACATAGTGCTTAAGGAAATGGTCAAAGAGATAAAAACTCTTTGTAATGGACCAAACAATTTTTGTTTTCCTTTATACAAACTTCATCGACAGCTTCTGCAACGATACAAAATTGGTAGTGATTTTAAGGGAGATTTTCATATAGGTAATCAAATCACTAAAATACAAAAACAAATCATTCAGTGCTGCACATATTTGACTTGTATATGTTTATAATATAGGTATCTTTTGATTTTCTGAAAAAAAATTTCGGGGGGGTTAAACACCCAAAACCCCCCCCCCCCCTAAATACGGCTATGCTTGCATCAGAACTTCCTTAGTGCACATTCAGCGAGAAAATATCAAACGAAACTTGGAATTTGGAGTGAGATGTCAAAAAGCAATCCGTCATGCGACGTATTCTATGGGTCACCCCTTTCTGTCCTATCCTTCAACTTCAACGGATTGATTGAAGCAACGGATTCTATGGGTTGGGACCTTAACACGATTATCGAAAACGTTATCGTTTCGACGATGGTTTGATATCCGTAATTTCAAGAATCACTATCTTCGCATTATGAAAATGATTGTGCTTAGACGATTATGAATAGCTATAAATAGGTATCTTCCTGAATAAATTTGTAAACAAAATGAATCCTTTTTGTGAATCTTCTCAATTTATAGAAACTGTTTTTGTAAATAAACACAATCAAAATTGTTGTGTTAAATAAATAAAGTCTATGAAGGATATAAGAACATTAAAAAATGCATTTTATTTTATTTCTACCTTCAATTCCTTCTCATTCACTTTCGATTTATATTCCAAGTATCAAAGAAAGTAATCAAAGACGATCAAGTTTTCGATTATCGTTTTTGCAATTATCGTTTTGATAATTACGGAATGACCACCAGGTAATTTTTCATTTGCAACTGTTTAGAAAGGGTTTAGAAAAAAGTAATTAGTAATTAGTCGTAAGGTAACAACACAAATATGGTATGTCTGAATTTTCAGTTAAAGTTTGTATGTAGGATAAAATTGAGACATGATTGTTTTTAAAACAAATTATTTTTTCGGGTAATAGGTGAAAGGGAAAGTTACGAATAAAATTTTTTCTTACAAAAGTTTTAATAGTAGGTATTGATATGAAAATTTTCTATGTGAATTTATTTTTGAATTTGAATTGAATAAACAAAAATAAAGTTAATAGAGTGTTCTTTTGGTCATCCTGAAATGTCTCGAGTAGTTCCGATTAATTCTGAGATGATTCGTTTGTCTGGCACAAAATCACTGTTCTGATTTTTGAAAGGCAAGCATACATTTAAATAATTTAAATTTTAAAGTATACATTTTGTCATTAAACAATGTTGTTTGATATATGGAATAAGATCGTTATTTAATGACATAGTTAAATAAAAGGAAACAAAATGGTAATCTATGTTAAGAAAAGTGTAATTTGTGTAAAATAAATTACTTCTTTATCCATATTGACCAATGTGGTAATTTTTGACATTTTTCTTTTGCAATTATGAAAATTTGTTCGTTTCGCATTTCGAATCTGGCCTTTTCTGAGAGTTCTTAGAATTATACCAAATGAAAACGGTATGTAGGTATGTGATTTAGTTTAGCCAATCCTGTTCTTAAAATTACATTTTAAATCGTCGATGGAATAATCTGTCTTTAAAGTGAAAACTCAGCATTGCTTTCCACTAGCCGAAAATTATTTGTAAAAGCTATAATAAAAATCTTCGTATTTAATTACAGTCGTAACTCTTAAATTAAAAGTACTTCTAACCTTTGGCATACGAATAACAAAGTTTCGTAAAAAAATTGCATTTTAAAATTAAATTTTTTCCAAATGTTGTTTTAAGATTTATGCGAATATTAATATTTCAATGACGAAGGGATAGAAATTTGTCAGATCCTCGTTATTTAGAACTTTAAAAAAATGTGTCTCAGATTCCTGCAGCCTTTGGTTATTTATCACCGACTTACAAAATTAAACAAATTCAGTTATATTTTGCAAAAACCTTAAAAATTTAAGAAATGAGATTCTTTTTATAGATTTTGTAGAGTTAATTTTTAATGACGCAAAATCCGTCACAAAATATCAACAAAATTGACCCAGTCACCCATTAGGTTCACAGATTTATCAACAAAATGTACCACACAGCAAAGCCACAGAAAGCTTATTTAATGACCCTGTGACTTACTGTTATAATGTTATGTTATAAAACAAATGTGTATAAAACAAATATGTAGTTTGAAAGAGTAAAATTTTTTGGTTTTAGTTGTTTTTTCTAATTAAATTATTTAAATTAAATAAATTTAATAGAATTATTTTTTTTAAATATAGATTTTTTATAAAGAAAAGGATATTTTGAAATCTACTTCGATTTTTTTCAATCTTATTCCATTTTTTCTTCAAATCTACTTTTTTTCTGCAAGTGGTAACGCTGCCCTCTTCCTATATAAGACCCTTATTATTCCTTACGACGTGGTAACGCTGCCCTCTTCCTATATAAGACCTTTATTATTCCTTACGCCGCACAGTGGATCGTCTAGTACAAAATTCCGGTCATGGGGTCATTTTTTTTTTTTAGTTTATGGAACGATTTTTTTTTTGGATTGCACAGATAATTGTCCCTTCTTTCATAATCCGCAAGTTGTTTTTATCAAAACGCTGTGGTTTCCAAGATACAGAGTCTCAAGTGGGGACTTTTTCAGAAGAAAAAAAATGATGTTTTTCTTAGAAATTTTCATACTCTTATATCTTTCTCATTTTTTAAGATATCTTCTTGAAGTAAATTTTTTTGATAAGATACTGATATCTAAAATATATATTTAAGAAAAAAATCTTAAAATTATATTTCTAAATAATTCTGAAACACGTTTTTCTATAACCCTTTTTGAAAATTTCTCTCAACTTTAAAAACGCTTTTAAAAAAATGCTTACATATGCAAGCTTTCTAAGTAGTCTAGAATGAAAGCTTAATAGTTTGTGTGTAATATTTTTAAAATTTTGGATCCGACCGAATCCGACCCCGTTTTTTAGAGCACCATCTTTGTAAATTTTACCCTTTAGGTAGTATTTTTTTCCAATCTGCAAAGGGGAATGTTGGTGTTATTTGGCTAGCTGAAAGTAGCATGGGGTAGTTTAAAGCAATATAACTAGTGAATACATAACGTAAAGGAGCTTGACCAATAAATTCAAAAACAAAATATTAAATTAAATTTTTAGGTTTTCTTAAAGTTAAAGGTAGTAAGTATTAAATTATGATTTTCATGAAGGATATAAGAACTATTTGATTTAACATCATTCAGATTTTCCCCTGGGGGATATTATTATACCTAGTCCATACAATAATCTATTAAAATTATTTAAAGATGACATACAAAAAAGAAATGTATTTGAAATACTACATATGAAGCAAGTATTCATCTCTGATTTAAAGATGGAAGATGAGGGCAAAAGGGGGATGGGGAGAAAGGAACACGCTTTGTTATTAGTTATTGTCTTTTAGAAAGTTTTACGTACATGTTTTCTCCTTATCTCATATGAAACTGTTCTAACAAGAAAATTAAATGAGAAAGAAAAGATTTTGCTTTCTATATAACTGTTATTTTTTGCTCTCTTTGTTAGTTAGTGAAGATTTACTAAACACTTAGTCTAGATCATTTTTATTTAAGTGAAAAAACCCAAACCGGAAAAGTGTGTGAAAATGGTGCAACATAGTTACGAAGATTTTTTTAACGTGTTAAAAGAAAACGGTCGGGATCTAAGTGATCATAAATATTTGATTGATTATGTTTTATCGAAAAGCAATACAAAATTTGTGGGCAGCAAACTTCACTTGAGTGAATTTTTCCGTAAGTTTTGCGTTAATTTGAGAACAAAATTTTTAGAATGTAGCTATAACAAAGTAAGGTTTCTTAAAAGAAACAAAAAATGGCTTGAGACTAAATTCAACCAAGAAGATTTTAGAACTGGGACTGACCCATCAACCTCTTCAATTATATCTACGGATTTCAACAGCTTAGGTGAACGCCAAAAAAGAAAAAGAACGCAATCAATTCGGGAAAGTCTTGGCAGTAACGAGCTGCTTTATGCCTCAAAAATGAAGCTCAAAGCGGAAGGAAACCTTGATGCTTCAAAGGTAATCGATTTTTTAATTAAAAATCCAGAAAATTCAAAGCAAATATATGAGTTCTGCATTAACCAAAATCCTAAAGGTTCTATTATTTCGAACGAAAAAGCGCTAGCACTGTTCGTAACACTAGGCCTTAGTAAAGCGCAATATATTGAATTAAAAAAATGTGCACAAGAACATGGAGTGGATTTATATCCATCTTATTACGCATTACAGAAAACAAAACAGGAATATTATCCACCTAAATCCAGTATTTTAATCGATGAGATTAGTGCTACAGTTGATATGCAGGCTCTACTAAACCAAACAACAAAAAGTTTATTTAAGGCTAAGCGCACACATGTGATTTTGATCGCGCGATTATTCAGTCGCAAATTAGATGACAATGACTGTAGACACAATTTTCAATTTTTTAATCGCGGGAAGCATGTGTGTTCAGAGGCATTGAAATCCATGTGATCCATTTTTGCGACTGAATAATCGCGCGACTAAAATCGCATGTGTGCGCCTAGCCTAAATGCATTCAAATTTCAAATCTGCAAACCAATGACCTTTGTTTAATCACTAAATGGGGGTTCGATGGAGCATCGGGCCAAAGTCTTTATAAACAGAAGTTTTCTTCTGAAAATTCTAATGATTCATCAGTTTTTATGACTAGTTTGGTGCCGATAAAACTTTACAGTGAAGAAGATAAAACTGTTCTATGGGAAAATCCTAAACCCTCTTCAACCCGCTACTGTAGGCCAGTAAGGTTTCGATTTGAAAAAGAGACAGAAAGCTTGATTCAAAAAGAAAATAGAGAGATTCAAAATTTAATTGATAATCTTTTGCCAACATTAGTTGATTCTTTTAAAATTAAACACAAAATGCTGCTAACCATGATTGACGGCAAAATCTGTAACAGTATTGCCAATAATTCATCATCTCAGCGCTGTTACATTTGTCAAGCTAAGTCAAGTGAGATGAACGACTTGAAAATTGCATGCAAAAAAGAAAAAAATGAAGAATTTTTCAAATTTGGTATTTCGCCCTTACATGCATGGATAAGGTGCATGGAATGGCTTCTGCATGTTTCTTATAATTTAGGATTTAAAAATTGGTGTGCAAAAACTGAAGAGCACAAAGCGATGAAAGCTATTCAGAAAAAAGATATTCAAGAAAAACTGCGATCAAGGCTTGGGCTACTTGTGGATGTTGTGAAGCAAGGCAAAGGAACGACAAATGATGGCAATACCGCCAGAAAATTTTTTTGCAACGCAGACATAGTTTCGAACATCACTGGTTTAAATATTATTCTTATTCAAAGAATTAATATACTTTTGATAACAATGGCATCTGGCGAAGATATAAATGCAGATGAGTTTCAAACTTTTGCTTATGAAACAGCTGAAATGTATGTATCCGAATACCCTTGGTATTTTATGCCTCCCACAGTCCACAAAATTCTAGTCCATGGAGCCGACATAATCAGGCATGCTTTGCTTCCCATCGGAAAGCTTTCAGAAGAAGCTTCAGAAGCAAAACATAAAGAATTTCGTAGAATTCGTGAGAATTCTACTCGAAAAATGAACAGGATTGTTACCAACGAAGACTTATTAAACAATTTGCTTATACTTTCTGATCCTTACATTACATTCTTATCACCTTGCCTTACAAGTAGTAAAAAAAATGAACTTCCAGACGAGGTTTTGAAATTACTTTGTGTTCCCGTTGAAATCGTGGAAAATAATATTTAGTTTTCTTTGAAGAAAACTTAACTTAATTTGTGAAAAATACCTTTGTTTATTCCATATTTTGTTTTTTTTTTCTTATTTTTTATTGAATTCATAATTTACTTTTTTATTGAATTTTTTTAAATCTTAATTTACCATTGAATTACTTTTTTTTTTTTTAATTTTTTAAATTATGATTTTCTTAAAAATATTTATGTTGATATTTTTAATAATAATTCCAAATAAAACATACTTTTACAGGAAAATCAATTTTTAACTATTTTTTGTTCAGAAGAATTTTTTTTTGTAGAAGTTTTCAGAACTTTGAATGAATCTTAAAGTAAGTAAACGTTTTTTGGAATTAAGGAATGAGTCAACAAAGTAAAATCATACTTTTCTTCGTGATTAAATAAGGATTTGGTATTTTTTTTTTTTCTTATCAGATATTTCAGGTCAAAATTTTGAAGAATTAAGAAAATTTTGGCCTTTTTTCCGGCTGAATTTAATTGTATGATTTTCAAGAAGCAAAACAGCGAAAACCGTTTTAAAATCCCTCCATTAAATCAAAAGTTACAGCCCCATGACCACTTTTTCACAGTTTCGATCCACTGTGCGTCGTAGAGATATGATAAGTGTATCAAATCAAAGCTAAGCAGTGGCGGATCTAGGGGGGGGGGTCATGAAAACTTTTAAAACCTGAAAAAAAATATAGTTTTCCATAATATAATAAATATAATAACATGATATAATAACTATTACATGATTACATATTTCTCGATCCACGAACGCTCTATCATAACTACCAGCCCTATTCTGCTATCCATCGGGGGGAAAAATCGCTAAATATTCACCAATTACCATTCTGCTATTCATCGGGGGGAATCCAAACTCACGTCGGTAATATCGGTAATGTTGTTCAGTATTCCACTAATCACGTGAATGAACTTGCTCCATACATTTGCAATCCGCATAAAAAATGTTGCGGATCTGTCACTTTTGTTTGTAAAAATAAATTCACCATCGTTGAAATTAAGCAAAATGCCACTTTTCATAAATTTTTAATTATTTCTTAACTTTTAATCGGCTGCTTTTATTTTTTCTATGCAAATAAACACAAACAAAAAATTTTGTTTTCCTTTCAATTTACTTCGTCGCCATTTTTTTTTAATTTGACGTTCACCTGGACGTCAAATTGAGGGATGATAATGCAGTTTACCCGATGGATAGCAGGATGGCAAGGTAGAGTTGAAGTGAACCGAATGTGTGAATCGGATCTGAGATTCACGGGAACAGCAGAATAGGGCTGTACATAATGGCAATAACTTAATTTGATATTTTGGTTTAAGAAGATATACGCTTTTCTTTGTAACAAACCTGTGTGGAGTAAATTTATTTCATGTTTCATCCTTAACATACCTATGTATAATTTTTAAAATTCTCGGATTAGCCGCGTTTTTTAACAAAAGAAAGTACTTTTGTACTCACCGCGAACGTTTAGCATCGAATTTCATTGAGCTTGGTCACCGGGAAACTGCCATAAAATGTTAAAGTTGGTTAGATCGGCTCCGCAAGTTGTATTTGTGCGTAGGCCGTTCTAACTCTGGTTGTTGTTGTTGTTGTTGTTGGGGTTCTTCTTGAGGTGAAGTTTGTTGGGAGCAAACAGTGCTCACTACATCACAGGGTGTTTTCACTTTAACTTGGGATGACCGTGAGGTGTTGATGACGGTATCCCATGACCGCGAAAGCTTAAAACTATACATCCCACGGCTGGTACGCGAGGCGATTGCGATAAAACGCCACAAAAACTTCAATCGTGACGATTGAAGCACATGTAGCACTTCTAATACCATTCTTTTACTATAATTCTTTTCTGTTTGTAAAATATCTACATTGTTATAATCTGGTCTATGACCGTTATTTATATTTGATCTATGACCGGCGATACGGTTTTTCAATTTTTGCATGGATGGGCATAAACTGATGGGCAATTGTTTGTTCCATCACCTTAACATTTTATTTTATATACGATATTTGATTTATCATCATAAATAATGGTTGAACCAGTGGATTAAAATAATGGTTCAATAATGTTTTTATTATATTTATTGGAAAAAAATTTGAAAGCAGAGTATCCATGATTTTGTTAATGTTATTCTGACGAAAGGCAATATCACTGATATCCAATACTCTGGTAATAAAAGTAAAATCAAAATACGACCTGTAGCCAACGAAGAAGATAACATTCATTATTATATATTTTTTAAATATCAATTTTTCAAAAACGGGACATATTTTTCAAGTCTTAGTTCTAGGCCGTGTGTGAATTTGGTTGATTTTTTAGCCGAGGATAAGTTTTTGACTTAAATACTACTAAATACTTTCTTAGTTGCAAAACAAAAGAATTAATAGTGTATAAAACATTTATAAATATTAACAATTTACAAACTTCCACCGAGCGTTGACCTGTGAATTTTATTTTTGAGTTTACATTCACTTAAATTTTTTTCATCATCAATAAAAGCTGTTTTTTATTTTTCTCGTGAACCAGATCAGGGGTCGAACTACAGCATACGTTCGTTAACGTTTTGACTATTGCTCTCTCTATTTAATCAGAAGAAAATGATAGAGACAAAAAGCGTCAATACGTTAACGAACGTATGTCGCAGTTCGACCCCAGATCATTGTATTTATTTGCGAATCACTAACAAAACAAAAAAAGCTAAATATGTAGGCTTTCCAGCGATATACAATTTATTATAGGTTGTCATATAACAAAATGGAAAATTACATATCTGAAATAAGAACCTTTTTTTCTGTTCTGCAGTTTTTCGATGAAAATTTGTTGTTCCTTTTTTACTTGCGATATATGTAGGTACAAGTTATGCATTAGTACAAAAAAAAAAGTTTAGATAACATTTTTCCCGGTCCCGGAAGTCCGTCTGTCAGTCTGTCTGTATACTAAGCTACGGCCTAAACAGATGGACCGATTGATGTCAAACTTGGTATGTAGCGTTATTTTGTGACTCTCCAGAGGGGTTTTTGGAATTAATTTTTTTGGACCATAAATAACGGTTCTTGTCATACACCGATTTTAGTAAAGTTAAAATTGCTCGAAAACGGCTTCAACGATTTTGTCTAAAAAAATTCAAATGTATGTAAGTTTAAAGACAAGGTCATATTTTACTGATAAATTTTTTTTGGAAAATCATTATTAACGGTACCTGCCATAGAACGGTTTTTTTTTTAATCCGATTTACTCCGAAACTGCGCATTCGATTTCAACGAAACTTTTTGTGAAGAAGATTTAATAAAATTTCGAAACAAATAATTTTTGGATTTTTAAAAAAAATTTGCAATTTTCAATCAAATTTTCGAAAACTGGACATTGAATTTTTTTGAAATTTTGTTTCTAGATGTTGATTAGTGATTTCTACAAAATGGCATACCAATTTTATTTTAAAACTTATAAAAAATTAGTTTTTTAAAAAACCGCTCTAACGATTTTGGAATTTTTTTTTCTAAAAATGCATCTAAATATATCAATCAAAACTGCATACTTGTTTTAGAGGGCGATTTGATTTCAGACTTTATTTTATTTTTTAAGAATTTTATGTTTTTTTTTTATTTATTTTTTTTTGTACCTATATAGTACCTTCATTTCCCAAATTTCTATATAAAAATCTCAAAAATTTAAGCAACTTGAACTCTAAGAGCAAGTTCGTGCGACCCAGTCGTGCATTTTATTTCTAGGGAGATATGATTAACCCTCTGTAGGCACACCTCTTTTTTGCGAATTTGTTTTATAATTTTTTGGGTCTAAAACACGTCTAAAACGCATCTAAAACAGTCCACAACGCATACAAAACGCGTAAAAGACGCGACCAAAACACGCCTAAAATACATCTAAAACGCTTCTTAAATGCGTCCAAGACGCGTCCAAAACGCGTCCAAAATGCGTCCAAAACGCGTTAGGAACGCTCCCAAAACACGTTTAACATGCGTCCAAAACGCATCCAAGACGCGATCAAAACGCTTCAAAAACGCGCCTAAAATGCGTACAAAACGCATCCAAGACGGGTCCAAAACGCGTCAACCAAAACACGTAAAAAACGCCTCCAAGACTAAAGACAAAAGAAAGGTTGAAAAATATACTCGGGCGGAGACCTATCACGTTTTGTAGGGCTAGTTGCGCTGATTACGAAACGATATTTAAAAACTCCCTAACTCCCTCAAAATCTGGAGTTAGGGGGGAAAAAACGATTTTTTTTACCTTCATCCATTGAAAATATCTAGCTTCGTCAATTTCTTACCCATATTAAATTTTTGTACAGTTTTGGATAGAACAACAATGTATAAACATGCGGCTCGATTAAACCACCTATAATTTAAAAGCTGGCAAAGTTCAAAAATTCCATTTATTTTAAAGTAAGTACATGTTTTCAAAACAACATGCTTTAAAAATATATTCTAAAATAATATGTGCTTCCAAACCAAACGTGGCACTTTTTATGAAAATTGGCTTAGAAGAAAAAAATTTACGATTTCGACGCAGATACAGAAATTCGGTATTGAACAAAAATGTTATTTTCGATTCCCTTCCCAATCAATCGCATGAAAATTTTTTTTATCTTAACAATCTACCCCAACACACCAATTTTCCGAGATTTACTCCACTTTTCCACACAGTAAAATTGTTACCTAAACTAACCCAACTAATCAGATTAGAATGATTGAAATTGAAATTGTATTTATTTTAAAATTGTAAACACATTTTAGAACCACCATTTTAATGTGGTTTCTAAAACAATATAAATTAGTCCAAGGTGACTTTATCACTGAAGAATTCTTTTTTATAAATTGAATTGACTTTATCTTAAGATTTAATTATTTTTTAATTGAAATTATTTCCTGAAAATTAACGATTTTTTTTCAAATCTGCTTCGAAAATTTTGCCTATCCTCTACTTTTTTTCAAATTTTCCACCTTTTCCCTTGTCAAATGGATATGCGCCCTTTTTGCTTAGTACGGCATAATAGGTTGCATGTTTTAAGATCATAACAATTAAGGGTTTCGTTTAATATCAAAAAGTATGAAAGAAAAAAAATTCTGGAGATATAGAGCTATTCATCTGTGAAAAATTTATTTCAACAGTGCGTTTAGTTCCTGAGTAAAAGCTTCCCAAAGTTCAAAATAATGCACAAATTTCAAATGGACTTGATCCATTATTATTCTGAACGCCTCATAGGTATATTGGATTTAAACTAAATAAAAAATGTACATAAATACAATACAAAAAACGGAATAAATGAAATTAAATTCAGTTAAAAGTTATGACATTTGTGCATATGTATACTTACTAGGGTGACCAGCGCCGCGGCGACGACGCCTAGAAAAATAAAACGCACGACTGGGTCGCACGTACTTGCTCTTGCAGTTCAAAACACTATTATGTTAGTGTTAGTTAACTTAAAGATTTTAAGAGCTACCCCTACCTCTATTTAAATTTTAAAGAAATTTTGTTCATGTTGGGGAAGAGCCAACATTTATTGCAAAATTTTGTTAAAAACAAAATGTATTTTATTTTTTTTTTGGAAAAATAAAAATGCAGTTTTATTGCAATCGCTTTGAATAAAACGTCTGCAAAGTTTAATAAAAATCGTTAGAGCCGTTTTTGGTATAAATTGAAAAATATATTCCAGAAAGAAGAATGCGTCAACGTGATTTTCTTAATATCCCTCGACATAGATTTAACTATGGTTGTAATGAATCTTTCACTAGATGCATTAAGCTTTATAATAACTACTGTAATGAAATAGACTTGGCAATGAATAGAAACCAAAATGAAAATAAACCAAAAATATTGTATTTATTAAGCTTTTAATGAAATTTGTAAGTAGTCTGTAAGATTTATAAATCCGTAGATAAATAAAGAATAAATAAATAAATAAATTTGTATGGGAGGTACACTTTCTAAGCGAGATATAAAATAACAAACAAAAATCAACTTTCAGAATTCCATAAAAATCGTCTGTACCAGGTTAAGTCAGACAAAGCACCCGACACACTTAGACCCTTATGGATCAATTGTGATACCACAAAAGACTAGCAATTTAGGAACTCACTAGCCGAACCACTCGGAGTTTCTTAGGAATAAAGATAGACTTTAAACGTCCTTTTCCACTAGATCGCTATTGTCCTCGTAGAAAAATTCTCCTAGATGGAGTTTTTTTTTCTAATAGAGAGAGCAGGGCAGATGCACAGAAGATGTTAAACAGTTTCCTCTTCTTCATCCATGCAACTTCTGCAGAAATCATTAGAGAACAAGCCCATTCTTTTTGCGTGTCTACTTATTAGACAGTGTCCTGTAAGAACACCTATGGTGGAGCTAATATGCATTCTGTTTAAAGTCAACAAACCCTTTGAGCGTTTCAAGTCTATACAAGGCCATATTTGTTTAGTTGCTAGGCAAGTATTACTCTGATTCCATCTAAGGTTGGTTTTCTTTAAATCGTCCTGCTTTAGCATAAGTTTACATGTAGCGATAGGTATTCCTATATTGTTCCATTCTGGTTGTAGAGGAGTGATTGTTCCTTGTTTGGCGAGTTCGTCCACCCTACAGTTGCGTGGAATGTCTCTATGTCCCAGCGCCCATACGAGGTGAATGTTAAACTGCTCAGACATCTCCCTTAGAGATGTTTGGCAGTTGAGGACCGTGAATTTGTTGTGACAGAGGCAAGAGATTAAATAGCTGCTTGGCTGTCCGAAAAGATCCGAATATCCGTGTTGGATATTACGTTTTCTCTGAGCCAAGAGAGAACCTCCTAAATCGTCAGAATTTCCGCTTGGAACACGCTACATTGGTCTGGTAGCGGAAGAAAAGACTGAGATTCACTTCCTATACCTTTGTTGGTTTTTAAACCATCATATCACGGAGAAAAAAGTGCCACCTTAAAATAAGTTGATATCCTCTTAAAATATGGTGATCCCACTTAAACTCAGTTAAATTTAATGTGAACTTCATCTTATTTAAATTTAATAAAAAATTTTAAATTATAGTCACACTTTAGCTTTACTTGCAGTTTATTAAGGCACTGGCCTAGTAACCCAACAGTTGTAAGTTCGATTCCGGTGGCTGCCAGTTTATTTTTTTTTGATTTGCGTATTCAAGATATTAATGTGATTTGTCACCTTAATTTAAGGTGAAAGTCATCTTAGCAAAAAACAATGCAGAAATCCGCTCAAATTAAAGTTTTTCAAATTTTTTGAGTTCGCAACCCCCTTGAGATGAAAAATATTGTAAGAAAATTCGTTATATCGCATGTATAACAGTTTAGAAATTTGAATTCGGAAGTCGTTACAAATTGGTAATACGTTCCAAAGGGTTGAAAAGCGTTGCATACCTTTAGGCGTATATTACAACTTTCGATTGGTTCGAATCCTTTGGTGGGTACATACAAAATGAAACTTACCATTCTAGTTCATATGAAATAACGATATTGTGGAAAATTCATAATGATCGCTTATTGAAAATTAATTGGATAAAACTTAATAATAAATAAAAAAATAACACTGTGTTACAAAATAAAAATCATGTCAATTACTTTTGAAATGACCTAGCAGAAGTTGTAGGTATTACAGAGTACATCATATTTCGGCACTTGAAATTTTTCGTAGACCTTCAAAATTTCAAGTTATCGTCAAAAAACCGTTTTTCAATGTTTTCAGATTTCAACGGTTTTTTACTCAGCCATTTTTAGGTCAATTTGATTTTTTTACAGTTCTAAACAGAGGATTACTTGTTCTTTTTGAAAAGTTAGCTGCAGGACCATATGTTATGAACCGGGGTGCAGCGTGCAGCAAAAGGAATGCAAAGCCAAAGCAGCACAAAAAGAACCGGTTAGCTCAAGGCGCGGTATCATCAGAAGCTATTCTCGGGAGTATCCCTTCTAAGGTAGTGGAAGATGGTACTAGGGCCGAAGTAAATGCTAAAGATGGGAACAAACCATCAGAAGCAGAATCAACTCCATCGACAATAGCCATAAAAGCACGCACTAATCCGAATCCGGGTTCAGGTGGTCAAAACGACTCACTATACCGTGATTCGCTTAGTGGAGCGGACAAGAAATGGTATAGCAGATTCCTGAGGCAAGGTTTGTCTTGGAAAGAAGCCAAGAAAAAGATGGAGGAGAGAAAACTAGTAAGTTCAAGCGAACCTCCCAAAAGTCAAGACCAGGGTAAGAACCGATCTTGCAACAACTAGGAAATCACTAGATAAAGTGCAAAGACTCGCATCACCGGGGCTATGAGAACATGCCCTACAGCAGCAATGGAGGTTATTCTTGATTTAACTCCACTTCACCTATTTATTGAAAGTGCTGCTAAGGGAGCTATCATGAGATTTGCCAAGGAAGGAACTGGGGCTGAATGCATAGGCAACAGAGAAAGAGAATTCCTATCCAGATCCTCAGAAGAAAACTTCCTTGACTTTCCAAAAGATGCCATGGTCACAAATTATAACTTTGTGAAAAACTACAATATACTGTTGAAAAATTTAGGTACATTCCTTTGTTTGCACCTTTAAATTTTAATCCTTCGTTCACTTTAATGATTTTCGATGTTAATTGAAAGTAGAAATTGAATATACTCTATATAAGAATGTAAAATGAATTCTAAAAATTAAATTGATTTATATTTCTTACAAATAAAGGTTGTCATTTATTTATTTATTTATTTATTTATTTATTTAGCTTAATACAAGCATACAAGCATAGAAACTTACAACTATTGTTTACAAAAAAAAAACTTAAAACTAGATGATAAAAATACTTAAGAACTAAATTAATTTTAGGGAAGATAAATTAGGGAGGTTCTGGGGTTAAGAAAATATTGTAGAGAGAGGTTTTTAGAGAATGTTTGGAGTGGTGGAAATCAAAAGAGTTATCCACGCTATTAGTGGTACGTAGCATGCGATTCATTGGTTCGTTACATCCATAATTTGTACGGTGATAGTCAAGAACAAAAAGAGAAACAGATCTTAGATTTCTCGGGTTAGTATAGAGGGAGATTTTTTGCAAAAGAGCAGGGCAATCGATATTACCAGTTAAAAGTTGATGGATGAAAACAATGTCAGCAACTTTACGGCGTATATCAAGGGGTTGTAAATCTATGAGTTTTAAACGATCAACATAAGGTGGGAGGTTAAATCTATCAGGCCAGGGAAGACCACGCAGAGCAAATCGAAGAAATCTACGTTGGACGGCTTCTATACGAAGTGAATAAGATGCATAAAATGGGGACCATACCTGGCTAGCATATTCGAGAAGAGGTCTGACAAATGTTAGATAAAGGGTTTTTGTGACATAAGGGTCGGAGAATTCTTTGGACCAACGTTTAACAAAACCAAGTGCGGAGTTTGCTCTATTTATCGAGTTAGTGATGTGGGATCTGAAATTAAGTTCCTTATCACATATTACTCCGAGATCTCGCAAAGAATCCACTTGTGTGACCGGCTCATTATTAATAAAGTAGGTACGAGGGAGAAGTGATGAGCGTTTACGTGAATACGTTATTGCTTGACATTTGCTCACATTAAGCTCAAGGAAGTTCTTCTGACACAAGGTAGAAAATCGGTCTAGGTCACGTTGAAGAAGGAGGGTATCATTAAGGGAGGAGATACTTCTATATATTTTTTTATCGTCAGCGTACACTGAGATTGAAGAATCTTTTATGACACAATCGACATCATTGATTGTTAATATGAAAATCAGAGGGCCGAGATGGCTACCTTGCGGAACGCCAGATGTTGCAAGGATTGGGATTGATTCTGAACCTCTAAAAAGGACATTATACTGGCGTCCATTTAAATATGATTCGATCCATGCAATAAAAGAGGGTTGAAAACCAAGTGATTTTAGTTTGAAGAGAATAAGGGTATGTGAGATTTTATCGAAGGCTTTGCTTAGGTCAGTTGCAACTACATCTATTTCTTTGCCAGCCTCCATGGCACAAATTGAACTGGAAACGAAATCAACTAAGTTTGTGGTAGTTGATCTACCAGTTAGAAAACCGTGTTGATTAGGGGAGAAAATTTGCTTACAATGGAAGAGCATTGTGTCATAGACTATGCTTTCAAAAAGCTTGGGTATGCATGATAGTTTAGCTATGGGGCGGTAGTTAGAGATTTCTTTTTTGGGACCTTTTTTATGGATCGGGATAATGTAGGAACATTTCCAAAGAGAAGGGAAGATCCCTTTTGAGATAGAGAGCTGAAAAAGAGCAGTTAAGGGTTGTAGTAGGTTTGCAGAGCAATTTTTTAAAATTATTGAAGGTAAACCATCAGGACCTCCAGTATATTTAACTTTGAGTTTGTTTATCTTTTCAAGAACGACGGACGAGGGAATAACAATGGAAGTTAATGACGTTTGAGTGCAAGTGGCTAAATATGAAAAATAATCTAAGTCCGGTTGTGAGGAATTATTAGAAAAAGACTGGCTAAAGAATTGCGCAAATAGATTAGTTATTATTTTGGGATCATCCGAGCATGTGTTCAAATAAGCAAGGGTAGAAGGGTAGCTATCCGATTTCTTTTTAGCGTTAATGAAATGGAAGAAGCTTTTAGGATCGGATAGTATGTTGGATTGAATTTTTAAAAGGTAATCATTATAGAGAGAGTTACATAACTCAGAAAACAAAAAGTTCAAGCACTGGAAATTCGAGAAGTCAAAGCCAGAACGAGATTGCAGATATTTGCGCCAGAGTTTATTTCTTCTATTTCTGAGTGACTTGAGTTCATTGTTGTACCACGGAGGACTAGAGGAAATGTTTTTTTGAGGGGCAGTTGGTACCGATTGGCTTATACAATTGAAGACAATGGAATAGAATTGAGAGAGAGAAGTATTAATATCGCGGCTTTCAAGGATACTACTAAAGTTGGCAGCATGTAGTAAGTCATTAAGTTTCGAAAAGTTTGCTTTGCGAAAATTGAAGACATTTGGAAATTCAGATGGAATGACAGTAAGGGAGGAGTTATAGGAAAAGGTGAGAAATAGAGGAGGGTGGTACGAATCTAGGGTCGAAAGAAGGTGATCGCTTGCAGAAAGTATGCAGTTATCTACATCTGATGAGAAGACGAGGTCGAGTTGCCGCCCTAAATTGTTTTTAATTCCACTTAGTTGAAAAAGTCCTAAGTCAGAAACGCAATCGGTGAATAGGATTTCCTTATCTGTTGTGGCATTTGAAGTCAAAAAGTAAGATTCATCATCAGAGGGAGTCCATTGAAGATTTGGAAAATTGAAGTCTCCTAAAACTAAGACAACATCCGACGAGTCGGTGACATCGAAGATAGAGTCAAGAGCATCGACTGCAAGCTGGTATGATTCAATAGGCTGGCAAGGCCGGATATAACAGCAAACTGTGTAGACATTAAATTTGCCAATTTTTGATTTGACGCAGACAAACTCAAAAGAAGGGGAATCAGAAGTTTTAAGGAGTGATGAGTCGAAACGATTATTAATTGCTAACAGAACTCCACGACCAAGGGATAGATCATTACTCAAAGATCCATCAGCTCTAAAAACATTAAAGTCAGGGTTGAAAAGTTCATTATCGTTAATGCTAGGTAGAAGATTGGTTTCAGTGAGTGCAAAAATATCATAGGGAAGTGTTGAAGAATTAAGATAGACAGATGAGGTTTTAGTGCGAAGACCTCTGACATTTTAATAATATAAATTTTGGGATTGAGGAGGTTTAGGGACGAAAAAAATTATTAAAATTGGTCCGACTTCTTTGTAAATGAGAAATCCGATTTGAATTAACATGAGAGGCGAATGACGCAAGATCATTTGCAACATCAGCTGGAGTGAGATTGTACTCTTCATGATATCGGACGTAAATTGATCTTAGCAAATCTGGGTTGGTAGGGAGACCTTCTTGTTGAATGGAAACTATAAGGTTTGTTCTAGTAACCCCATCAACAATAACGGAGTCATGTTTGTCATGTAGGTAAGCAAGGTAAAGGCGAATGTTAGCATAAATTCTACGATCACGAAGACGTGAGAGGACGTAACGACCATCATCGTTAAGGTCAACAAAATGTTTTGTTAACTTGGCTACTGGTGGGGTAAGAGGATCTAAGAAAGGGGGTGAAGATATATGAGGATTATTAAGGCTGGAGGAGTTTGAGACGGAGCAGTTGGGGTACTGTTGTGAAACGTTATGGGTGAGAGAAAGTCCAGACGTTGTAGTGATTGGGGGACAGTAAGAATGAGCTGTTGGACTCAAAGTAGAAGAGGGTGCAGGGTAAGAAGATGAGGAGGTTGTAGAGTATGAAGAAGAGGATGTTGGGTTTAAAACGTGAGATCGAATAAAATTGGGGTAGTTCTTTACCGAGGAGTTTACGGAGTATTTAGGGTTGGGACAGCTACTCGTTTTTTTATTTCAAACTTTAAAATCGAAACTTAACATGTTCCTGGGATTTTAATTTTACATTTTGGTGCCAAAACCCGGGAGCTTAACAGTTTAATTAATTTAAAGAAACGCTTCAAAACTATCGAACTACAAATATTTCTCCATTTAAGATATTTGCGATGCTTTTGCGACTTCTGTCAATCTTTTATTGACATACCCGCCAATGTGGACGTAGATTACTTCCGTTATTTAGAAAATTGCCCACAAGTTACATTTAATAATATTCAAATTGATACTTGTAAAGTATCCCATTTTCTTTCATTACTACATGAAGATTATTCTGTCGGACCAGACGGTATTCCTGCAGCAGTTTTGAAAAATTGTAGGTCAATTTTATCTCTTCCACTTAAACTTATTTTTGAATTATCTCTCAAGTTAGGTAAATTGCCTAGCATTTGCAAACAAGCGTTTATTACTCCTGTTTTTAAAAAAGGAGATAAATCCAAAATAGTCAATTACAGACCCATATCTAAGCTGTCTTGTATTCCAAAGCTTTTTGAGCAAGTCGTTTGCGATAGCTTGGCGTTCCACTGTAAAAGAATTATATGCATTCAACAGCAAGGCTTTATGCAAAAACTATCGACGGTTACAAACTTGCTTACTTTTTTACATAAGTGTTCAAATACGTTAGAAAGTGGACAGGAACTTGACTGTATCTATACGGACTATTCTAAGGCTTTTGACCAACTCTCCCATGACATTATCAAATTTAAATTAAAAACTCTAGGTTTCCCTTTAGGCTTCGTTAATTGGATTTCTTCTTATCTTGAAAATAAATCTTATCAAGTGAAGTTCAGAAACGCTCTCTCAAAATCGTTCATCGCAAAATCAGGTGTTCCGCAAGGAAGTCATTAAGGACCTCTTCTTTTTATTCTAGCTATAAATGATGCCCCATAGCGAAATGCTCATTTTTGCAGATGACATGAAAATTTATAAAAGTATCAAATCGGTTAATGATCGGAGGCTTCTGCAAGAGGACATTAATCATTTTTCTATATGGTGTAGTAAGAATAGCTTAGTTTTGAATCCAATAAAATGTCAGAAAATGACTTTTTCAAAAAAAAACCTGCTCCTAGTTTGTATGAATATAAAATATCCCAACACACATTACAGCGTGTTCAGAGCTTTAAAGAGCTAGGGGTTAATTTTAGTTATAATCTTGATTTTTCCGACCATATCAACGTCATCGTGAATAAGGCCTTCTCTATGTTAGGTTTTGTGAAGCGTTGGTCAAAAGAATTTCAATATCCTTATGTGACTCTTTCCCTCTAAAATTGTTTAGTACGCCCCCACCTTGAGTACGCATCGCAAGTCTCCTTTCTAAGACTGGAATCAGTACAACGTAATTTCATTCGTTTCGCCATTAAAGGACTGCCATGGTCTGATCCTCATAATGTTTTTTTCTTAGTGTACGTTTTTTGTAGTTATTATTTGCTTACTAACTACTAACACTGCACTAAGTGATGTGCCGGATAACACAATTTTGTGTTGGCAAATGGTTGCAAGACGTTGCTTGCTATAAGCGCTCTTCGGCTATGAACTGATAGTGTAAAAAAAAAAGATAACATTTATCATAGTCCTAGATGGATTTAGCAAGCCGTTCATCCTACCCTGGTCAAGTGACCAAGCTTGTGAAGGCAGCAAACGAATATTTAATTTCTGAAGAATCTGAAATTAAATCCAACGCAGAAAATCTTGATAAAATCGAGGACGAGCTGGAGGTATTTCTGGATCGTCTGCTCGTTTACTTAAAGCAAACAGCGAGTTCAAGTCTTTGATTAAACCCGAAGACTTCGTAAAGGAATCAGAAGCTGTGGCTGACTATAACGATAAGGTAATAGGGGTAATCACGCGGTTGAAGCATAGATTGTCAAAAATTCGGCTACTGCAAACAGGTCCACTTCCAGAAGCATCACGTGTCCACGAGACTTCTACAGTTGTTCCTAATACGATGCAACATGCGGTAAAGTTAAAAAAATTATTTCTTAAAAGATTCTCAGGTGATTATAAAGACTGGGTTCCATTTTGGGGGCAGTATCGTACCTTAATTCATGAAAATTAATCATTAACGACCATCGATAAGTTCAATTATTTAGAAACGTCACTGTATGGAAGAGCTGCAGAAACATTAGCTGGCCTAACGCCAACAGAAGCCAACTATAATTGAGTTGCTCAAATAGGAGTACGGAGATCACTAAAAAATAATCGACCATACAATGCAGCAGCTTTTATCAACACCACCAGTTAGTTCTAAAACAGATTCTGTTGGGCTGAGACGATTGTATACATCGGTTCTAACCTCAACTTGATCTCTGACATCTTTGGGTGTTCCTTCGCTACAATATTTTGTGATGCTCAAAGGTGTGCTTCTCCGATGCATTCCGAATGATCTTCGTGTGGATTTGCATCGTTTTTACCACAGTCTATCTGGCAATCTTCAGGTCGAAAACTCAGACGAAAATATGGACGACTTAGCTTCAACATCGGCATCTGAAATCACTTCTACAAAGTCAATCGGCAATAAATTCTCTACATTTCTCAAACGAGAGGTCGAAGCTTTAGAAAAGGCGAATGAAGCAAAAGGTTACTCTGCTCGTAATCAGTATCAACCAGGTACGAGTTCTTGACAAGTCAAAACCGCTGTGGGGCTGTTTACGGCAGGGGAGCATGAAGATTCGTGCTTCTTTTGTAAAAGTAAAGATCACGCAATCACCGAATGTAATTGCTTACCGAACTTATCTACAAAAAAGAATTGCTTCGCACTGATGGTAGGTGTTTTCGTTGCTGTACGAAGGGACACAATTCTAAAACCTACAAGGTAAAACGAGTTACTTACAGTACTTGCAATGGGCGCCACGCAACAAGCATGTGCGATCCTCTGTTCATAGCCCGAATTAACGAAGCAAAACAAGGTACTGGTAGAATTGGTGGCTCAGCTGAGCCTACGTCACAATTATCGAAAAAGCTAAGTATGCCATCTTCGGGTCAAAATACTTTTAATTTGTATACTGCTCAAACACTTGGACAGTCATGTAGTGTTTTATTACCGACTGCTTGTGCATTTGCTGGAAACGGGATTTCTAACAGAAAGTCGTTTATTCGATTTGTCATGGATGGTGGGAGCCAAATGCCTTTTGTAAAATCATCTGTTGCTCGCTGCATTAATTTGTCACCGACCGGTTCTCACAATTTGAGTATATTATCATTTGGAAGTGATAAGCGTAAGCCAAACCGGTTATGTAGTAAGGTAAAAATAATCTTACGTAGCCAATATAATAATCGTACGTTCGTTGTTGAAGCGATTGAATTGAAGTACCCGAAATTTGTGTTAATGCTCTCGCTGCGCCCCCGAGTCAATTGCTGGAAACATCTTTGAATGGTTTACCATTAGCAGATTCTCGTACTTAAGGAAATATACCAGAAGAAGGCATAAGTCTCCTAATTGGTGCTGATTACTACTGGCAATTTGCTACGGACAAATATAAGCGAATCACCGATAAACTAACAGCAATAGAAACTGTATTTAGCTGGACAATTCAAGGACCATTGCCACAAACTGAAGTTTCCAAAACTAGCATTACGTCTCTAGGTATGCGTCTGCGAAGAAGCTAGTAAATTTTGGCAACTCGAAGTTCTGGGAATTGCTTTAACATCTAATGAAAATGTCAATACAGATTTATCTCTTAATATTCGCAGGTTAGATTATCGCTTTGAAGCATTGCTCCCGTGGAAATAGATGGGTTTACTTGATGACAACTATCCAGGGGCCCTACAACGTTTCAAGGCCTTCGTCAGAAAACTTTGCGTTAATAAAAAACTTCTGGAGTATGACAACGCGCTTAAGTGGAATGTGCTCTCAAGTGGAATAGCCGAACAAGCACCGTACCCAATCGAAGGCGAACGTGTGTTTTACATGCCTCGCCGTCCAGTCTACAGGGAAGACAAAGAAACAACGAAATTGCGTATCGTTTTTGATGCGTCAGCTCATGACTCTAATCAATATTCGCTTAACCAACAACTTGAAGTGGGCAATAATCTGTTACCTGATATTATAACGATTCTACTAAATTTCAGAATTGGTAAGATTGCATTAACAACAGATATAAGGTCCGTTCCACACTCAGTTTGCAACTGCCGAATTTAGTAATTTTTGGTTATTTTTGGTCAGAGTCTGTTCCCAACTTCAAACATTGTGTAGAAGAGAGCGCTCACGAGAGAGTAAAAAATGTCCCCACCCTGACAAATTTAGCCCAGAGAATTTCTTCCGGCAGAAATATGAGTTCTGTCAAATGAAAAGTTGACGTATGTCAAACAAATAAATTGAGAAGAAAACAAATCAAATTGTAGTGATTTTTTTGAATTGAATCGCGTTTACGTGTGTTTGCATTAAAAAAGTGTTAATGTTTATCGAATAAAGCATAAAATATGAAATTGTGTTGTATAATGGTGTTCAACTTGTTCCACACTTTTTGGCAGTCTTTCGTAGTTTTATTTACTTCTGAGAGAATTCTCTCCCAACTCTCATTAATTTGACAGACTGCCGAATTTAGTGCACAAAAAGTCTGGAACAAACCTATAGAAAAGGCTTTTTTACAGACAATGCTGCACCCGAAAGACCGCGATAGTCACAGATTTATTAGGTTTTCGGATAAATTAACGGCCATTTTATTCACTAAAAAATACATCTGGATGTAAACAATGTCAAATGTCAAAAATAAATCCAATTCCATAATATTCACTACTTAAATCCAATCTTAAATCCAATTTTTTAAATCCAATCTCGTTAAATCCAAACAAATTTAAACTGCTCTCTGGAGGTCTGTTTAACTTTATAAATCTAGATTTAAAATTAATTTTCAAAGTGTTCAGTTGTTTTTTCACGTATTTTGTGAAGGAAAAATAAAGATAAATGCAAATTATACAAAATTTATTGAATAAACATATAATTTTGTTTTGAGTGAATAATATGACCAAAATATTAAATCCTTGGATTTATAAAATTCAAATTTAATGGATTGGATTTAAAATTAACTTAAATCCAAACTAAATCCAGAGTGAATAATATGGCCGTAAGTAACGTTGACAATCTTCCTGATATAGAGGTATTTCGAATGACTCGTGTGACATTTGGCTTCACTTGCAGCCCTGAGCTGCGTTCTTTTTCTAACAATAGTCAACTATTGTTGTTATGTCAAAAAATATTGTTGATGTGTCATTGTTAGAAATTGTTGGGTTTTTTACAAATCATTTAGGAACGATTTATTGTTACATATTGTTAAACTGTCAAACCATTGTATATATATTCTTATAGTACTCTCATGAAGTAGAATTTTCTGTTTTGCGTCACCACCTCAGGGATCGCTAGTTTATTTTATGTTTGAACCTTATGCAGAAAATTGAAGTGCAGATCTACCAAAAGATGTCGCTAAAGTATTTTCATGGATTGATAGTACTATAGAAATATATATACAATGGTCAAACCACCAAAAAAAATTGTTTCGAGAATATTTTTATTTCCATAATTATAACAAAAATCATGTTTTTTTAGTCAAAATAAATTCTCTCTCATCATAAAATTACAAAACTCTGTTTTTATTTTCTTTTTTTCCGCTTATTTCCAAATGAAAAAAATCTTTAGGTTGGTTTTGTAAACAAAACATCCACTTTGACACATCAACAATCTCATGAGTCTTCAACTCATATCATGGAGGTGAGTTGGAAATAGTTACGATTTGTAACTATTTGACACTTCAAAACGAGTTTAGGAACGATGTTCATCTGTCAAATAGTTACAAATCGTAACTATTTTGTAGTTTAGGGACGACAAAAGTTAACGATAGTTAACAATAGTTAACTATTGTTAGAAAAAGAACGCACTTCTGGTCATTTGGCTGTCACAATTATAAAGGCGATTAAAGCCAGAACCATAATTGGCGGATGGAGTCGGAAGCTACTGTCAATTGTTGTTGTTTTCTTTGTATTTTCCACAAGTTTTCATCCGTCGAGTGCGGTTGCGAGCGCTGTTCCCCTCCGTTTGCATCCTACGATCCGACAATTATAGTTCTGGCTTAAAGAAGCTGAACAAACATACCCCCGAACGTGCGCTCTTCTCCTCAAAAGTTTTTATGTAAACATCTAGAGTGGGACGAGCTCTTACCTGAAGATATGATTAAAATTTGGATGACATGCTGCCATGAAGTGAGCGATCTTCGGAAAATAGCCTTTCCACGTCATGTGATTGTTGGTAAGAGAAACGTTGATATACATATTTTTGCAGATGCGAGCCAATATGCTTTCGGAGCCGTAGCCTATGCAAGAACCTGTGACGATATTGGAAATATTTTTGTGCGTTTCTTATGTGCTAAAAATAGAGTGGCACCTCTAAACAACAAAAATCAGAACGAACTTACCATTCCAAAGTTTGAATTAACAGCTGCTCTCGTTGCAGCTCGTTTATTACATTACTTGCAGAAAAACTTGCGTGTTGAATTTAATGATACTTATCTATGGACAGATTCGAAAATTTCATGGTTTTGGATTACTGGTTCCAGTAAATGTTGGAAATCATATATTGAAAACAGGGTCCGTGAAATAAGATCCATTTCAAAGTGGAGACACTGTCCAGGCCTAGAAAACCCAGTAGACCTAGTCACAAGAGGTATTAACGCTAACGCTCTTATAAATTCATCTTTGTGGATGTCTGGACCGGATTGGTTAAAAGAAAATCAATCAACATGGCCAGAAAAAGATATCAGTATTACCACCTTGATGACATCTTTACATGTGACTGAAGAAATTGAAACTAACTCCGCTTTAGTTGAGTTAAAAAATATTATTACTCCATCTATGAATCCAATCGATTTTAGCACTTGGAGGCATCTGCTCCGAACGACCGCTTACTTTTTTGGTGCATTTAATTTCTTTAAGACAAAAAAAAAGTTTCCAACTTTTCTTACGGCCGATGAAATTATAGCTGCCGAAAAATGCTGGATAAAATATGCCCAGAGGCAGCATTTTAAAGATGAATTAACCTTACTTTTTAATAAAAAATGTATTCCATCAAGTGCTGATCTGGCAACTCTTCAGGGCGTCTTCAGTTTTTTTTCAGGATTAAGTCCAGAAGAATCTCATCCGTATATTATGCCAAAATCATCGCACATTACGAAGCTGATTGTAAGAGACACCCACGAAAATCTATTTCATGCTGGAACGAATTCAGTGCTTTCAAAGCTTCGCTCAAGATTCTGGATACTTAAAGTAAGACAACTTGTTAAAAATATTATTAAAAATTGTTTTGTTTGCAAGCTCCTTCAAGCTAAATCAGCATCACAACCCTTCGCTCCACTTCCTAGAGAGCGAATACTGCATACAAGGCCTTTCGAGATCACTGGTGTGGATTTTGCTGGTCCGCTTTATGCGATCGATAGCACCAAATAATCGAGGAAGGTCTACATAATGCTACTTACTTGTGCAGCAGTTAGAGCAGTGCACTTAGAGGTGGTTTTGGATCTGACAGCCGAAAGTTGTCTTTTGGCATTGAGGCGTTTTATTGCGCGAAGAGGTGCACCTCGGATTATATATTCCGATAATGCCAAGACTTTCAAAAAGGCATCTACAGAACTAAGTCATAAACTTAAATTGAAATCAAATCCCGATTTTCAATGCTTCTTAACTGATCAACGTATTACCTGGAAATTTATCGTCGAACGTGCACCTTGGTGGGGTGGATTCTGGGAGGGTCTAGTAAGAGTTGTGAAACCTTCATTGAAGGGTGCAGTGCTGAAAGCAACTTTATCTATCGACCAATTTACTACTCTTCTTACTGAAGTTGAAACTGTAGTCAATTCACGACCTCTTACGTACTGCAGTGATGATTTTTCGGATTGTGCTCCATTCACACCTGCCCATTTTCTTGGTGTTCAAGGAATATCTGGTGATTCTACACCCGAACAGAATTTTCAACCCATCAATCAAAATACGCTGAGATCAGAGTGGGCACAACGTTTACAGAATATTTCAATATTTAAACGTCGTTGGTTTAGAGAATATCTTCAACAGTTACGCTCTTTACATCATGAGAGACAAGCAGCATCGACCTACCTTGCAGCTGGAGATGTTGTTCTAATAGAAGATCCATCTTTGCGTAGGATACTCTGGCGATTAGCGATCATCCGAAAAACATTTCCAGGGCGAGTCGGAAAAGTTCGTGCATGTGAAGTACGATTACCTAATGGTTCAGTTCTTCGAAGACCAGTTCAACTTTTGTACCCTTTGGAAATAAGTTCTTATATAACTCGGCGGCGGAGGATGTTGAAAAATATTAAGTACATTTTTGCACCTTTATATTTTAATCCTTCGTTCACTTAAATGATTTTCGATGTAAATTGAAACTAGAAATTAGAAATTGAATATTGTTTTTATTTGACTTTCGTTAACCTTAACCCTAGATAGCTAACCTTCGTCGATTTGACGAACAATAATTTTATTTTTTCTGTTTTCTCCGAAAAAGGAGCTTCCGATTGGATTCTCAATTCGTGTAACCCGTTTGTTAAAAAAATCATTTTTTGCGTTTTCTGTTAAATAAATAACTACTAAACATGAATTATTTAACTTCACAGAAATAAGTTAATAACTTTTTCTTAACGGCGCAGTTAAAAATCATTTCGTCGTTTTGACGGGTAGATAAACGTACTACAAAATAAGGTTAGATTTTTAGGGTTAAAATTAACTCTATATAAGATTATAAATATACATTAGGCTGGGTCACAAATGTATGGAGAAATTTTTTTTGCTGATTTTTTTACGGGCACAGTGATGAAAAGGTGCCAAACTGTGAATAGAACAATAATATAAAATTTGGTTATAATCAGACTTTATCTTCTGCCTCCGGTTGCCCAACCAAGTTCTCTATGAACTTTGGTCCTAAAACCTTAGGAAAAAACTCAGGCCTTTTTCGAACCATTCTAACTTTTGTTTCAATAATGTCAAATATTTCACACTCGTTTTATTTGTTAACATAGTCCAAATCAAGCTCCTCAAAAGCTACGTAGGATTAGTAGTTTCTGAGTAAAAGGCCTTCAAAAATCGCAAAAAGAGTAGCTGATTTACTCACTAACACACTAACTAACATTTGTATGTATATGATAAAAATTATGGCAAACTCCTAGTTTTCATAGAAACTTGTTATGGTCATGGATCTTGTACTTCAAGATCCATGACCATACAAAGAAAAAAAATGGAAAAATTGAGATTTTACATTCAGGGGGCGTGGTAACCGCCGTTTTTGGTAGAATTAATATCAATTATTAAAAAGTATACTTCTGAATACCCTAGAATCTTGAGACTTGGTAGAATTGTAGTTAATGCAAAGGAAACATATTCAAACTTACGATTTTCTAAAAATAATAAAAGAAAGATATAATATTTCATAAATTAATTAGTAATTCTTAGAAAAATGTAGTTTTGGTTTTTTTTTTTAATTTCTCAAAAACGACAAAACATTTTTGCATCCGGTTTTCTGTTTTTGCTGACAAAAAATAAGAGCATTGAATTTTGAAAACTTAAATAGTACTTAAGAACATAAAATTTTGAAAAAAAAATCCGTTCGCAAATTAAAAAAATTTTTTTTCAAAATCTTGATTTTTAAAATTAATTAATTTTTCAAGAACTTTTATATAAAACAGCTTTATTTGAAAGCAAAATAAAAAAGAGATTTTGGGCTTAACAAAAAGGTATAACATGTTGTTGTAGGTATA